>NC_141873.1:201368776-201677292 GCF_056163025.1 Triticum urartu
CTACAGCATGTGCATGTAGTTCAGATTTGAATTATGCACATAAAATGCACTGACAACTCTGTTAAATCGTAAAAATGTCCAAACGAACCCCGAAAAATCACAAAAATTCACACAACACTCCAGTTGTTCTATGTTGACATGAGAAGACAAATTGAAAGCAATAACAGGCAATGGATATCATTACGTCCCCAAAGATGGGACGTTCCCTACCAAAAACCATCATGCTTGACGTGAGAAGCTCCGGTTTATGAGAAGCATATACCCAAACCTGCCCCATATGGGACAAAATTTGTACCACGGCATGTTGATGCCGCTCAATGATAGCATGCCAAGTTTCATGGATTTCAGACGAGTTTTGGATTTACTAGAATTTAAAAACCATGGATGTCAATGTTTTGCCGGCAATCAACGGTTCCTGGGTGTTTGAAATTCATGCCCATTTCTTGTATGGGACCTAAGCATGCACCCAACGACACATATTTGATTTTTCAACCAATTTATATGCACTGCAGCATGTGCATGTAGTTCAAATTTGAATTATGCACATAAAATGCATTGACAACTCTGTTAAATCATAAAAATGTCCAAACGAACCCCGAAAAATCACAAAAATTCACACAACACTCCAGTTGTTCTATGTTGACACGAGAAGACAAATTGAAAGCAATAACAGGCAATGGATATCGTTTCGTCCCCAAAGATGGGACGTTCCCTACCAAAAACCATCATGCTTGACGTGAGAAGCTCCGGTTTATGAGAAGCATATACCCAAACCTGCCCCATATGGGACAAAATTTGTACCACGACATGTTGATGCTGCTCCATGATCGCATGCCAAGTTTCATGGATTTCAGACGAGTTTTGGATTTACTAGAATTTAAAAACCATGCATCTCAATGTTTTGCCGGCAATCAACGGTGCCCCGGTGTTTGAAATTCATGCCCATATCTTGCATGGGACCTAAGCATGCACCCAAGGACACAGATTTGATTTTTCAACTAATTTATCTGCACTAGAGCATGTGCATGTAGTTCCAATCTGAATTATGCACATAAAATGCATTGACAACTCACTTAATGCATAAAAATGTCCAAACGAACCCCGAAAAATCACAAAAATTCACACAACACTCCTGGTGTTCTATGTTGACACGAGAAAAAACTTGAAAGCAATAAAGGCAGTGGATATCGTTTCGTCCCCAAAGGTGGGACGTTCCCTACAGAAAACCATCATGCTTGTTGTGAGAAGCTCCGGTTTGTGAGAAGCATATACCCAAACCTTCCCCATGTGGGACAAAATTTGTACGATGGCATGTTCATGCCGCTCCATGATCGCATGCCAAGTTCCATGAATTTCAGACGAGTTTTGGATTTACTAGAATTTAAAAACCATGCATCTCAATGTGCCCGGTGTTTGAAATTCATGCCCATTTCTTGCATGGGACCTAAGCATGCACCCGTGGAGACATATTTGGTTTTTCAACCAATTTATATGCACTGGAGCATGTGCATGTAGTTCAAATTTGAATTATGCACATAAAATGCATTGAAAACTCAGTTAATGCATAAAAATGTCCAAACAAACCCCGAAAAATCACAAAAATTCCCACAACACTCCTGTTGTTCTATGTTGACACGAGAAAATTTTTTGAAAGCAATAAGAGGCAATGGATATCGTTTCGTCCCCAAAGGTGGGACGTTCCCTACCGAAAACCATCATGCTTGTTGTGAGAAGCTCCGGTTTGTGAGAAGCATATACCCAAACCTACCCCATATGGGACAAAATTTGTACCACGGCATGTTGATGCCGCTCAATGATAGCATGCCAAGTTTCATGGATTTCAGACGAGTTTTGGATTTACTAGAATTTAAAAACCATGGATGTCAATGTTTTGCCGGCAATCAACGGTTCCCCGGTGTTTGAAATTCATGCCCATTTCTTGTATGGGACTTAAGCATGCACCCAAGGACACATATTTGATTTTCAACCAATTTATATGCACTGCATCATGTGCATGTAGTTCAAATTTGAATTATGCACATAAAATGCATTGACAACTCTGTTAAATCATAAAAATGTCCAAACAAACCCCGAAAAATCACAAAAATTCACACAACACTCCAGTTGTTCTATGTTGAGACGAGAAGACAAATTGAAAGCAATAACAGGCAATGGATATCGTTTCGTCCCCAAAGATGGGACGTTCCCTACCAAAAACCATCATGCTTGACGTGAGAAGCTCCGGTTTGTGAGAAGCATATACCCAAACCTACCCCATATGGGACAAAATTTATACCATGGCATGTTGACGCTGCTCCATGATCGCATGCCAAGTTTCTTGGATTTCGGACGAGTTTTGGATTTACTAGAATTTAAAAACACTGCATCTCAATGTTTTGCCGGTAATCAACGGTGCCCCGGTGTTTGAAATTCATGCCCATATCTTGCATGGGACCTAAGCATGCACCCAAGGACACAGATTTGATTTTTCAACCAATTTATCTGCACTGGAGCATGTGCATGTAGTTCCAATCTGAATTATGCACATAAAATGCATTGAAAACTTAGTTAATGCATAAAAATGTCCAAACGAACCCCGAAAAATCACAAAAATTCACACAACACTCCTGGTGTTCTATGTTGACACGAGAAAAAAATTGAAAGCAATAAAGGCAGTGGATATCGTTTCGTCGCCAAAGGTGGGACGTTCCCTACAGAAAACCATCATGCTTGTTGTGAGAAGCTCCGGTTTGTGAGAAGCATATACCCAAACCTACCCCATATGGGACAAAATTTGTACCACGGCATGTTGATGCCGCTCCATCATAGCATGCCAAGTTTCATGGCTTTCAGACAAGTTTTGGATTTACTAGAATTTAAAAACCATGGATGTCAATGTTTTGCTGGCAATCAACGGTGCCCCGGTGTTTGAAATTCATGCCCATTTCTTGCATGGGACCTAAGCATGCACCCAAGGACACATATTTGATTTTTCAACCAATTTATATGCACTGGAGCATGTGCATGTAGTTCAAATTTGAATTATGCACATAAAATGCATTGAAAACTCTGTTAAAGCATAAAAATGTCCAAACGAACCCTGAAAAATCACAAAAATTCACACAACACTCCAGTTGTTCTATGTTGACACGAGAAGAAAAATTTAAAGCAATAACAGGCAATGGATATCGTTTCGTCCCCAAAGGTGGGACGTTCCCTATCGAAAACTATCATGCTTGATGTGAGAAGCTCCAGTTTGTGAGAAGCATATACCCAAACCTGCCCCATATGGGACAAAATTTGTACCACGGCATGTTGATGCCGCTCCATGATCGCATGCCAAGTTCCATGGATTTCAGACGAGTTTTGGATTTACTAGAATTTAAAAACCATGCATCTCAATGTTTAGTCGGCAATCAACGGTGCCCCGGTGTTTGAAATTCATGCCCATTTCTTGCATGGGACCTAAGCATGCACCCAAGGACATAGATTAGATTTTTCAACGAATTTATATGCACTAGAGCATGTGCATGTAGTTCAAATTTGAATTATGCGCATAAAATGCATTGAAAACTCAGTTAGTGCATAAAAATGTCCAAACGAACCCCGAAAAATCACAAAAATTCACACAACACTCCTGTTGTTCTATGTTGACACGAGAAAAAATTTTGAAAGCAATAAGAGGCAATGGATATCGTTTCGTCCCCAAAGGTGGGACGTTCCCTATCGAAAACCATCATGCTTGATGTGAGAAGCTCCGGTTTGTGAGAAGCATATACCCAAACCTACACCATATGGGACAAAATTTGTACCACGACATGTTGATGCCGCTCCATGATAGCATGTCAAGATTCATAGATTTCAGACGAGTTTTGGATTTACTAGAATTTAAAAACCATGCATCTCAATGTTTTGCCGGCAATCAACGGTGCCCCGGTGTTTGAAATTCATGCCCATTTCTTGCATGGGACCTATGCATGCACCCATGGACATATATTTGATTTTTTAACCAATATATATGCACTGGAGCATGTGCATGTAGTTCAAATTTGAATTATTCACATAAAATGCATTAAAAACTCAGTTAATACATGAAAATATCCAAACAAACCCCGAAAATCACAAAAAATCACACAACACTTGAGTTGTTCTATGTTGACACGAGAACAAAATTTAAAAGCAATATGAGGCAATGGATATCGTTTCGTCCCCAAAGCTGGGACGTTCCCTATCGAAAAGCATCATGCTTGCTGTGAGAACCTCCGGTTTGTGAGAAGCATATACCCAAACCTGCCCCATATGGGACAAAATTTGTACCATGGCATGTTGATGCCGCTCCGTGATAGAATTCCAAGTTTCATGAATTTCAGATGAGTTTTGGATTTACTAGAATTTAAAAACCATGCATATCAATGTTTTACTGGCAATAAACGGTGCCCCGGTGTTTGAAATTCATGCCAATTTCTTGCATGGGACCTAAGCATGCACCCATGGACACATATTTTGTTTTTCAACCAATTTATATGCACTGGAGCATGTGCATGTAGTTCAAATTTTTATTATGCACATAAAATGCATTGAAAACTCAGTTAATGCATAAAAATGTCCAAATGAACCCCGAAAAATCACAAAAATTCCCACAACACTCCTGTTGTTCTATGTTGACACGAGAATTTTTTTTGAAAGCAATAAGAGGCAATGGATATTGTTTCGTCCCCAAAGGTGGGATGTTCCCTACCAAAAACCATCATGCTTGTTGTGAGAAGCTCCAGTTTGTGAGAAGCATATACCCAAACCTGCCCCATATGGGACAAAATTTGTACCAGGCATGTTGATGCCGCTCCATGATAGCATTCCAAGTTTCATGGCTTTCAGACGCGTTTGTGATTTACTAGAATTACAAAACCATGCATCTCAATGTTTTGCCGGCAATCAACGGTGCCCCGGTGTTTGAAATTCATGCCCATTTCTTGCATGGGACCTAAGCATGCACCCAAGGACACAGATTTGATTTTTCAACCAATTTATATGCACTGGAGCATGTGCATGTAGTTCAAATTTGAATTATGCACATAAAATGCATTGAAAACTCAGTTAATGCATAAAAATGTCCAAACGAACCCCGAAAAATCACAAAAATTCACACAACACTCCTATTGTTCTATGTTGACATGAGAAAAAAATTGAAAGCACGAAGAGGCAATGGATATCGTTTCGTCCCCAAAGGTGGGACGCTCCCTACCGAAAACCATCATGCTTGTTGTGAGAAGCTTCGGTTTATTAGAAGCATATACCTCAACCTGCCCCATATGGGAGAAAATTTTTGCCACGGCATGTTGATGCCGCTCAATGATAGCATGCCAAGTTTCATGGATTTCAGACGAGTTTTGGATTTACTAGAATTTAAAAACCATGCATCTCAATGTTTTGCCGGCAATCAACGGTGCCCCGGTGTTTGAAATTCATGCCCATTTCTTGCATGGGACCTTAGCATGCACCCAAGGACATAGATTTGATTTTTCAACCAATTTATATGCACTCGAGCATGTGCATGTAGTTCAAATTTGAATTATGTGCATAAAATGCATTGAAAACTCAGTTAGTGCATAAAAATGTCCAAACGAACCCCGAAAAATCACAAAAATTCACACAACACTCCTGTTGTTCTATGTTGACACGAGAACAAAATTTGAAAGCAATAAGAGGCAATGGATATCGTTTTGTCCCCAAAGGTGGGACGTCCCCTACCGAAAACCATCATGCTTGTTGTGAGAAGCTCCGGTTTGTGAGAAGCATATACCCAAACCTGCCCCATATGGGACAAAATTTGTACGACGGCATGTTGATGCCGCTCCATAATAGCATGCCAAGTTTCATGAATTTCAGACGAGTTTTGGATTTACTAGAATTTAAAAACCATGCATCTCAATGTTTTGCCGAGAATCAACGGTGCCCCGGTGTTTGAAATTCATTCCCATTTCTTGCATGGGACCTATGCCTGCACCCAAGGACACAGGTTGGATTTTTAACCAATTTATATGCACTATAGCATGTGCACATAGTTCAAATTTGAATTATGCACATAAAATGCATTGAAAACTCTGTTAATGAATAAAAATTTCCAAACAAACCCCGAAAAATCACAAAACTTCACACAAGACTCCTGTTGTTCTATGTTGACACGAGAAAAAATTTGAAAGCAATAAGAGGCAATGGATATTGTTTCATCCCCAAAGGTGTTACGTTCCCTACCGAAAACCATCATGCTTGTTGTGAGAATGATGTGGAGCATCCCACGTTCATCCCCATGTATGCTCCGACCACTCTCCAAGCCCCAAGAGGACATATGACGAGACCTCGAACATACGCCATTGGACTCAAGGTGAACTCGCTCCCTCCGAACTTTCACTTTCTACATGTGAGACATGGCTACTACCTCCAACGTGTGTGCTATGCATGATCAGGTACTTAGAGGAAAGCCATGGAGCGACCACATCCAACGGACGAGCTAGCGAGGACGCCAACTATAAGGACCAAGAGAAGAAGCTGCCAGAAATCTACAGCCACCGGATGACCGGTCTGGACCGGACGTCCGACGCCTGGAGTCTTCACCATCCAGCCCAAGTCCCAGCCAGCGAGACCTACAGCGGTCGGATGACCGACGCTGAGCGGTCGTCCGACATCCTTCAGCGCCCAGACGACCATCCCCGTCCAGAAATCCGACGATGGCTTTCCCAAGCCAAAACGCCGGATGTCCGACAAGTACTGGAAGACCAGACCCTCGCGAGCCACCGGACATTCAGTACCCGTCGGATGTCCGACGCCTGTCTGTGCACAGTGTATCGGGCCGAACCCATGTATCCCTTCGCCCTCAATTACCCCTTCGTGGCCCTAGACTATATATATACTCCTCCACCTCCACCATTTGAGGGTTAGCATTGGTTTAGCTCATATTTAGAGATAGAGCACTGCTCATCCACATTGGATCTACTCCACAAGAGAGACCGCGGCCTCTATGGAGAAGATCCTTTTGGATTCAAGACCTCCTTGTGGAGAAGAACTTCAAGACCTCCTCATGGAGAAGACCGGTTACCTCTTGTATTGTTCGTTGTTGACTTTGGATCTTGTATCTCTCTTTGTGTTTCGAGGATCAAGCACATGTGTGATCGTTCTTGTTGGTTTGAGTGATTCTCTCATGTTCCTACTCGTGTTTCCCCTCGTGTTCTTCGCGGGATCCGCTCCTTTCGTGAAAGATCGGCCCATAGGGTTCCTACCGTACATCATCTTGGTATCATGAGCCACATTGATCACGATTTCGGAGCCTCTCCATTGTGTTTTCTAGCCTAATTTTGTTGTGTTCTTCTCCAATTTCGAAAATCCCCACCAAAAATAGCCCCAATTTTTTTTTCTGATTTGTTGGTTTGAGGAAGTTTTGTTGGATTTGATCCATAGATTTGCTTGGTTTTAAGTGGATCTAACATATCCCCAAGTTTCCCCATCTTTCATCCACGAAATCCCCTCTATTTTGACCCCCAAATCCCCAAATTCCGCCCAAAATCATGTCCCGAAACTCGCATCTCGCGTTGACACTGACCCCCGGACGACCGACACTTTACGGACGTCCGGAGCCCCTGGAACGACCGGACGTCCGACCTTTTCCGGACGACCGGAACCCCTAACCCGAGCCTAATTTATGGATTTCCGAGCCCGCCCGGACGTCCGGCCCTCGGACATCCGACCTTGTCCGGACATCCGTAAACTGTAAAAACTGATTTCGCTCAAATTTTGTTTTAACCATAACTAATTCATCCGGAGTCCGATTTTCGCGTTCTTTAGCTCGTTTTGAAGATCTTGACATCCCCCTTCCCACAAAAATACCAACAACATCATTTGACTCCATCAAATTTTGTGAATTTTGGCATCTTTGCCTAGGGCTTCCACCATATCATCCGCTACACCACCACCGACTTCCGCAACCTAACCAATATTGATCCCCATCGCATTAGTGGTTGCTTGAGGAGTGATTCGAGTCTCCTAAGGTGTCTAGGCCACTTAGGGACGGTTGCTTCTTCATCAACCACCACCACCACCATAAGTTCCGCATAGTTTTGCCCACCTCACACTTCCACCACCCCAACTTAACCCGATTTTGTTTGTGTTATGAGTTGTGTCTCCTAAGGTGTTTCGGCTACTTAGGGACCGTGCTTCCAACTCCGACGCCGTGTTTAGTCCTTCACCTTACCCTCCATTTCCGCATTGCCTACTCACAAAACCCATCATTGCATTTCCGCAATCCCATTGAGCTTCCGCAACCACCACCGCATCCCGCTACCACCATTTTGACATTTGAGATTTTGAGTTCGCGGTTTTCCCGTTTCCTAAGGTGTTTAGGATACTTAGGGACGAGTCTCGATCATCTTGGTATCTCCATCAAGATCACCGCCACTCATCATCGCCACAGACGGTAACCTCCATATCATCTTGGTATCGTGGTATCCCTCCATTGTATATTCCCTTGCCATTGCATTGATAACCCCTGGCCCATTTTGTGTTACTTGCCTATCGAGACTAGCCATTTGAGTATTGCCGGCAACATTACTTGTGCACATTAGTGATCTACACCATACATTGCATACATACCATATCATATTGGTATCATCATATCATCTTTGGTGCCTCAAGTTTGTTCTGCGTATACACAATTACTATATTGGTTTGTGCATTTCGCAAAGTGGCCATACAAAAAAAGAATAAGCTTTTAAGAAAAGTAAAAGAGTGAACAAAGAGCTTGTAAGCAAGTGCCATAGCATCATACCACATTGCATAAGATTGTCATATCCGATCATCTTGGATCATACCACCGGAACATCATATACATAGAAGTCGTTGCATTTTTGTCTCCTATAGGTTGTGCACAAGTGACGTATCGGCCTATTGAGCAATCGTGCTAGCGTCTGTCTAGAGTTGTGCAACAAGAGCATTTTCCGTGGATTCCACATTTTGAGCTCATTCCTTGGTTGCACGACCCCATTTATCTATCCATGTGTGTGTGTTTCCGTGTGCCACATATTGCTATTGGCCTACTTGTTTCACTTGCAGATTTGGGAATCCCTTTCAACATTATTGACTCTTGTTAACATTTTGCATCAAATTTTTGTCCCACTGTTGGTGAGGACATCAATACCATTGTTACACCCACAACCCCTACTGCTATACATACTGGACCAATTACTAGAGCTCCCGCATGCCAATTGAATTATCAGGTACTTCCGTTTCTTGGCAACGATTCTAATGTTCATGAGAATATGATGCTGCCTAAATTGGATACATTTATTTTGCTTATAAATGAAGGGCCTAGCTTGGACAAGAAAGATGAACCTTGGAGCAAGTTGAAGCATGGAGATGATGGCATGCGCAAGGGGATCAAGAACGGAGTTACAAGTGATGACTTCAGGACTTTGAAGCCACCATAAGGAGTGCATGAAGCATTGGACGAAATATACAAGATGCCACTTCAAAAAATTTGTCCAGAGGCTATTTTAGGTGCCGCGTCACCTTATTATTGGTCCAGGCCCATATATTTTCGAAATACTTAAGTATAGGCTGTTTTTAGAGTCCGTATGTATGGGGAAACAAGAGTTAGGGTTGGTTTCGGACCCCTGCTCCAAGGGCCACGAAATCCCCCATTCTTCCTCCATATATACAGCCCTTAGGGCGTCGTTTAGACTTTGGGTTTTGTTTAGATTAAAAGTTCGCCATAGCTGCAACTTCGCGTACTTCGTTTGTGTCCAGTGACCAGAACAAGACGTCATAGAACCCCACCTTGATCAATAAAGATTTCATCTTATATTCGCAATATCCATATTGCAATCTCAGTTTCTTGCTTGTTCTTCGTTTGCTCGCAGGAAACAGGCCCTCGTGGTCAGGTTGATCGTGCTCCGGTGTGGTCAATAACCCCTCGAAGTTGGTTTAGCAATTGCTAAGGCGCGACGTCCTCACACGTTCGTAGTCGGATCGTCAAGGTCGACTTCCTCTAAAACAATAGCCACCATCTCATTGAAAGACGGGACACCTTTTCCTCTACCAAGTGGTATCAGATTTCCAGGTTGCTTGGTGAGATTTTATAGTTTTCCGTAGTTTAGGTAAAGTCTGTTCTTCATACCTATAGTCCACGAAAAAGCCAAAAAAATTAGGGTTAGGTCATCATATCCGAATCAATCTGAGCCTTTGCTTAGTCTTTTTAGAGTTTTGCTTTGTTGAATTTGCAGGTGCATCGTCGTGTCGAGTTGCTGGTCTTAGCGTCTAGTCCCTTAGAGTTTCGAGTTCTGTTCACAGGTTGTCACGCCGCCGCCGCACCATCGTCATCATCATTACCATATACCACCACCCCACCATATACATCGCCGCTGCCATATACAACCACCAATCTGAGTCCACATATACCATCGCCATATACCACCACCAATCCGAGTCCAGATATACCATCGCCATATACAACCACCAGTCCGAGTTCAACCAGATTCATCTCCGCCACCGGTCCTAGTACGAGTCCAGTATTTGTTTCTTTGTTATCGAGTTCTCGATCACGCGATACTTTGAGCCGTGATCAAGTCGGACTCCCCAACTTCCGTGCTATCCGCAGTAGAAAGTAGTTCCAAACTCAAAAAAAAACTATGCCTGGAAAATTCTGGCTAGGCAGTTTTTAGACAATTTGTAGACTTTTTCGGAAAAAAAATGTTGCGGAGCAAAAAAAAGTGCAAAAAAGTGAAAAAAAATCAGAGAGCGCTCCTCCCTTGTTTACGTGTCGCGTCGTCATTTTGTTCGTGTTCTAGGCTCGCCTCTCTAGTACGGTCTAGCCTAGGACCAGCACAGTACCGTCGTTGAGCGTTTATTCAACTTTGCATCTCTGAATTGATTATTGCTGACATTTTTGCTACCATATCATAAGCCTTCCCAGCACCACATACATCTACATCATGCGTTTGACACCACCTGGCAATCGCTCTATCCAATCTTTGAGAGTTTTGACTACGACGGTTGCCGATCACCACCTGCTGCTGGGTAAGAACTGGTAAGAATTTGAGATTTGCTTGCCGGATTTGTGATACACCACCACCACCACCACTTCCTAGTAGTCTGTAGGATCATATTCTTGTGTGTTTCTATTGCTGCTAACCATGGCAGGATCACAAGCCGATGAGACAGATTGGGAGAACATGACAAACAAAGAGTTACATGATAAATTTCAGCAAATGATGAGTGGATAGGTGCAAGATGTGCTAAACAGATTTGAAGAGGCCATGGAGAAGATAGATGGCATGGAGAAGACATTCAAAACAAAGCTCGATGACAAGTTTAATGAATTGCTCGTGCGTCTTCCACCACCACCACCGTCTGCACCTAACGCACCTCTACAACAACAACAACAACAACAACAACAACAACATCGCCTTCCAAATCAAGTGGTACGGGCGCTGCGCATTCCCCTTGAGCCTAGTCAAAATTCTGGTGCCTTTGTTGATGCTTCTATAGCTCCTGCTGCCACTGCAGAGGTGGAGGACCATTACGAGGATGAGGTTGATCAAAATCAGAACTACGTGCAACCACCAGCACCACCGCCACCAGGTCGTCCTCATGCATATCATTGCAATGGTAGGGCTGCACAACCACCTCAGGTAAGTGATCATGACCATCTCCCTAATCTGAAATTGAACATTCCACCATTTGAGGGTAGATATGTTCCTGATATAGATCTTACTTGGGAGTTAGAAACTGAATAATGATTTACATGTTTACAATATCCTGAGGAGAGACGTGTTCCTGCTGCTGTTTGTGCTTTGACTAGCTTTGCATGTGTTTTGTGGTCTGAACATTGTAGATTATATCCTATTCCAGCTACTTGGGCTGCTTTAAAAACTGCTATGCGTACTCGTTGGGTTCCACCATATTATCAACGTGAATTACTTCAAAAATTGCAGCATTTAAGACAAGGAAAATTTTTGGTAGAAGAATATTATCAGGAAATTACAAATTGGCATGATTAGATGTGGTATTGTTGAGGAGAATGAAGCTATGCTTGCACTTTTTATGGGTGGATTAAATAAAGAGATTCAAACCATTCTAGAGTATAAGGAGTATACTAATATCACTCGTTTATTCCATCTTGCTTGTAAAGCTGAACGTGAAGTGCGGGATCCACAGACATTGGCACGACCTAACTTTTCTGCAGGTCGATCTTCATCATGGACACCATGTGCATCCTCTACTTCCACTACACAAGCATCTCCATGAGGTGCCACCTCCAGCCGTGCTATAAGAAATCAGGCACAACAACCACTATCTGCCGAGAGCACACCTGTCGGGCCTGCGCAGAGCTCTTCTTCTTCCAAGGCATCAACAGGGCACACAAGTGATATTATTTGTTGTTGTCGTAAGGGAAGAGGACATTTTGCGAGAGAATGCAAATCTCAGCGTGTGATGATTGCTACTGAGAATGGTGGGTATGAGTCCGCTAGTGACTATGATGAGGAGACTTTGGCTCTTATTACACATGAAGAACACGGTGGAGATGATTCTGATCATGAGACACAATACATGGCTGCTGAATATGCTGACAGGTATGAATGTTTAGTTGCTCAACGTGTTTTGAGTGTGCAGGTTACACAAGGTGAGCAAAATCAGAGGCATAATTTGTTCCATACAAAGGGAGTTGTGAAGGAACGTTTTGTTCGCGTCATCATAGATGGAGGGAGCTGCAACAACTTGGCTAGCATGGGGATGGTGGAGAAGCTATCTCTCACCACAAGACCACATCCACATCCTTACTACATCCAATGGTTCAACAACAGTGGTAAGGTTAAGGTAACACATACTGTTCGTGTGCATTTTAGTATCTCTGGATATGCTTATTATGTTGATTGTGATGTGGTACCCATGCAAGCATGTTCCTTATTACTTGGTAGACCATGCCAATTTGATAAAAATTCTGTACACCATGGTAGAAACAATCAGTATACTCTTGTTCATAAGGATAAAAATATTACTTTGCTTCCTATGACTCCTGATTCCATTTTGAAAGATGATATTAATAGAGCTAATAAAGCAAAACAGGAGAAAAATAAGAGTGAAAATCAGATTGTGGAAAAAGAATTTTAGCAACAAATGAAGCCTAATAATAAACCATCTAGTGTTGTTTATGAAATTAAATTGAAAAGTGCATGTTTACTTGCCACCAAATCTGATATTGATGATCCAGATTTTAGCAAATCTGTTTGCTATGCTTTTGTGTGCAAAGAGGCATTATTTTCTGATGAGGACATGACTACCTTGGATACGACCAAAAATATTGCATACATGCATATTTATCAGGTGATTTCTAGTGCAAACTATTCAATAATCTATTTATGTTATCCAGAACAAAAATACTTCACACACTTTTGTGTTTTGTCTATTTGCAGGTGTATGGGACATTTGTACAATCTACATATGAAGATAAGGGAGAAAGAGATGTTTACTTGTTGTTTAAAAATTCTCTCACGTCACTTTTGGCCCAAGAGAAGATAGAGTCCAAGTCTCTCATGTTCTGGATTCAGATTCGGACTGCACAAACATACCTGACTCAAAACACCAACAACTTTTTTATACGGACTCCGAATTGGGTGATTCTTTTTTTGTTGGAAACTAGATTTCGTGCTCTTTCCAACCCAGTTGGATTCACCTTCAAATTCATCTGGAGCATTGACATATCAACGAAACAATCTGACGTTGCAGTAGAATCCGAGTCAAACAACAAGTCCAAAGGTGTTGCATCACCTCCACTTGGGCCCATGAGCCTTGTACGACCTAGGGTTAGTTTTAGGCTGCCTTGGGACGTCCTTCCACCTCCTTGGCCGCCACCCCTTGCTCCTATATAAATAGATCCATCTAGTAGCTTTTTCCTTGGGATTTGTTTAGTTAAAAGTTAGCCAACGCAACTTCGTGTACTTCGTTTGTGTCCAACGACCAGACCAAGACCGCTTCCGAATCCCCACCTTTATCAATACTACATCTATATTCGCAATATTCATATTGCATTATCATATTCTTGCTTGTTCTTTGATTGCGTGCAGGAATAGACCTTCGTGGTCAGGCTGACCGTGCTTCCAGCATCGTCAGTAACCCTCGGAAGTTGGTTTAGCGATTGCTAAGGCGCAACGTCGTGCACGTTTGTAGTCAGATCATCAAAGTCGTCTCCACCAAATCGATAGTTATCATCTCATTGAAAGATCGGGACCCTCGCCTCTATCAAGTGGTATCAGTTTTCAGGTTGCTCGGTGAGAATTTCCAGTTTTTCCAAGATTAGATTTATTTTCTTACCTATCGTCCAAGAAAAAGCCACGAAAAAGGTTAGATCTATTCATCCTTTGTCCAAGAAAATCTGAGCCTTTGCAATTTTCTTTTCATTGCTTGCATAGTTGAATTATCGGTTGCATCGTCGTGTCAAGTTGCTGGTCTTGGTGTCTAGTTCATTTCAAGTTTCGAGTTCTGTTCACATTAGTTACGCCGGGGCTGCATCATTATCCCTTCCGCTGTCCACCACCCATCCATCAATTTCCTCCACGTGCTACCCATTGTTCATTGTCATAATCATAGTTGAGATCGTTCCCATCTTCGCTTGATCCAATCTACATCTTATCTAGTTTGTTTTGGAAAGAGGGAGAGAGAAAAAAAAGACAGAGAAAAAAACGAGAGAAAAAAGTAAAAAATAGTCAGAGAAAAAAAAAGAAAAATAAAAAAATGTGAGGAAAAAAAGAGAAGAAAAAAAACAAAATTTGGATCTATCTAGACTCAATCTTGTAGTTGTAGTTGAATTCGGTTGGAATCTGTTTTGTGCACTGTTCAGTAAATAGGCATAACTTCCTCATACGAAATCCGTTTTGGCTCCGCGAGTACTCAAATTAAAGCTAGAGACGAGCCGCATCTAAATCGTTGCAGAAGGAAGTTCAGTATTTGGCACCTCAAAATCGGCTTCAAAATAGGTCTTTTTGTCCTCTGAAGTTTACGGAGATAGCTTATTCCAGTTTTTCAAGCCAGTTTTAGAATTTTTTGACTCCTCATATGATGAGGACATCAATACCATTGTTACACCCACAGCCCCTGCTGCTATACATACTGGACCAATTACTTGAGCTCGCGCACGCCAATTGAGTTATCAGGTACTTTCGTTTCTTGGTAACGATTCTAATGTTCATGAGAATATGATGCTACCTAAATTGGATACATTAGTTTTGCTTACAAATGAAGGGCCTAGCTTGGACAAGAAAGATGAACCTTGGAGCAAGTTCAAGCATGGAGATGATGGCATGCGCAAGGGGAACAAGAACAGAGTTAGAAGTGATGATTCCAGGACTCTGAAGCCACCATAATGAGTGCATGAAGCATGGGACGAAATATACAAGATGCCACTTCATAAATTTCGTCCAGAGGCTATTCTAGGTGCTGCATCACCTTATTATTGGGCCAGGCCCATGTATTTTCGAAGTACTTAAGTATAGGCTGTTTTTAGAGTCTGTATGTGTGGGGAAACAAGAGTTAGGGTTGGTTTCGGACCCCTCCACCAAGGGCCACGAAATTCCCCCTCTCTCCTCCATATATACAGCCCTTAGGGCATCATTTAGACTTTGGGTTTTGTTTAGATTAAAAGTTTGCCATAGCTGCAACTTCGCGTACTTCGTTTGTGTCCAACTACCAGACCAAGACGTCACAGAACCCCACCTTGATCAATAAACCTTTCATCTTATATTCGCAGTATCCCGATTGCAATCTCAGTTTCATGCTTGTTCTTCGTTTGCTCGCAGGAAACAGACCCTCGTGGTCAGGTTGATCGTGCTCCGGCGTGGTCAATAACCCCTCGGAAGTTGGTTTAGTGATTGCTAAGGCGCGACGTCTCACAAGTTCGTAGTCGGATCGTCAAGGTCGACTCCCACAGAAACGATAGCCACCATCTCATCGAAACATCGGGACACCTTTGCCTCTAGTATCCATATACCACCACCGCTGCCATATCCTACCATCAGTCTGGAGACCCCCGGGCAGTTTTTAGGCCAAAATTTTCACAGGCAATTTTTTTCCCTATCCTATTTTTAAGCTTTTCTGAGTCTTTTGAGCCACGTGCCATCATAATGATTTTTTGTCGCATTTTTTCGTCGTCGCAGCCCTGATTTCCGAAAAAAAGTCAAAATAAAATTTCGTGCCCATCCTATCAGTTTGACGAGGGAAGAGTTTTGAGACACTGGCCATTATAGTGATTTTTCGCAAAAAAAAGAGGAGCGCCAAAAAAAGAGGAGCACAAAAAAGCGAAAAAAAGTTCCAGAGTGTGCTTTTCCCTTGTTTACGTGCAACGCCGTGATTTTGTTAGTGTTCTAGGCTCGCGTCTCTAGCATGGTCTAGCCTAGGACCAGCACAGTACCGTCGTTGAGCGTTTATTCAACTTTGCATCTCTGAATTGATTATTGCTGACCCTTTTTGCTACCATATTATAAGCCTTCCCAGATCCACATACATCTACTCGTGCGCTTGACTCTCCCTGGTAATCGCTCTATCCAAGCTTTGAGAGTTTTGACTACGACGGTTGCCGATCACCGCCTGCTGCTGGGTAAGAACTAGTAAGAATTTGAGATTTGCTTGACGGATTTGTGACATCCACCACCACCTCTTGTGTGTTTCTATTGCTGCTAACCATGGCAGGATCACAAGCCGACGAGACTGACTAGGAGAACCTGACGAATAAGGAGTTGCATGATAAATTTGAGCAAATGATGAGTGGACAGGTGCAAGATGTGCTAAACAGATTTGAAGAGGCCATGGAGAAGATAGATGGCATGGATAAGACGTTCGAAACAAAGCTCGATGAGAAGTTTAATGAATTGCTCGCGCGTCTTCCACGACCACCACCGTCTGCACCTAACGCACCTCTACAACAACAACATCGCCTTCCAAATCAAGTGGTACGGGCGCTGCGCATTCCCCTTGAGCCTGGTCAAAATTCGGGTGCCGCTGTTGATGCTTCTGTAGCTCCTGCTGCTACTGCAGAGGTGGAGGACCATTACGAGGATGAGGTTGATCAAAATCAGAACTACGTGCAACCACCAGCACCACCGCCACCAGGTCGTCCTCATGCATATCATCGCAACGGTAGGGCTGCACCACCACCTGAGGTACATGACCATCTTGCTCAACTAAAATTGAATATTTCACCATTTGAGGGTAGATATGTTCCTGATATATATCTTACTTGCGAGTTAGAAACTGAGCAACGATTTACATGTTTACAATATCCTGAGGAGAGACGTGTTCCTGCTGCTGTTTGTGCTTTCACTAGCTTTGAAAGTGTTTGATGGTCTGAACATTGTAGATTATATCTTATTCCAGCTACTTGGGCTGCTTTGAAAACTGCTATGCGTACTTGTTGGGTTCCACCATATTATCAACGTGAATTACTTCAAAAATTGCAGCATTTAAGACTAGGAAATTTTTTTGTAGAAGAATATTATCACGAATTACAAACTGGCATGATTAGATGTGGTATTGTTGAGGAGAATGAAGCTATGCTTGCACGTTTTATGGGTGGATTATATAGAGAGATTCAGACCATTCTAGAGTATAAGGAGTATGCTAATATCACTCGTTTATTCCATCTTGCTTGTAAAGCTGAACATGAAGTGCAGGATCAACTGGCATTGGCGCGAACTAACTTTTCTGCAGGTCGATCTTCATCATGGACACCACGTGCATCCTCTACTTCCACTCCACCAGCACCTCCATCAGGTGCCACCTCCAGCCGTGATACAAGAAAGCAGGCACAACCACCACTATCTGCCAAGAGCACACCTGCCGGACCTGCGCAGAGCTCTTCTTCTTCCATGGCATCAACAGGGCACACACGTGATATTATTTGTCGTCGTTGTAAGGGAAGAGGACATTTTGCGAGAGAATGCCAATCTCAGCGTGTGATGATTGGTACTGACGATGGTGGGTATGAGTCCGCTAGTGACTATGATGAGGAGACTTTGGCACTTATTACACATGAAGAACACGGTGGAGAGGATTCTGATCATGAAACGCAATACATGGCTGCTGAAGATGCTGACAGGTATCAATGTTTAGTTGCTCAACGTGTTTTGAGTGTGCAGGTTACACAAGCTGAGCAAAATCAGAGGCATAATTTGTTCCATACAAAGGGCGTTGTGAAGGAACGTTCTGTTTGCCTCATCATAGATGGAGGGAGCTGCAATAACTTGGCTAGCATGGATGATGCGGAGCATCCCATGACCATCCCCATGGATGCCACCTCAACTATCCAAGCTCCAAGTGGACCAATAACAAGGCCTAGGGCACGTGCTATTCAATCCGAGGTGACATCACTCCTACTTGAGTTTTCCCCCTATTCAAGCCGAGGACTGTAGAAGAAGAGACACGCGTCAACACTCTGGACGGCCCAAAACTTCCGGCCCCCGGACCTTCCGGCCGACCTGGAGCTTCTGGCCGACCCGGAGCTTCCGGCCGCCGATGACTTCGACCAACCCAGGCGTGCCAACTCTCGGGTTAGCCCGGACCCCGTCCCGGACCTTCCGGCGTCCGGAACCTCCGGCCTGCCCGGACTTTCCGGCCCCTAGATGCAAGCACATCTTCACCGCGCCAACTCTCTGGTTAGGCCAGACCCTCCCTAGAACCTCCGGTGCCCGGAACTTCCGGCCTAGCCCGGAACTTCCGGCCCTGCCTGCGCACAGCCACTTGGGCCGAGGCCCGTGTACCCTTTCGTCACTATCCAGAGAGTTCCGAGCGAAGGTCCCGGCAGGGTCCGTGCTATCCAGAGAGTTGGCACACTCTCGGACGGCTTCAGTGCAGCAGGGCCGGAAGCTAAGGGATGGCCGGAGGTTCCAGTGGCCGGAAGTTCCGAGCAGTGGCCGGAAGTTCCGAGCAGCGGCCGGAAGTTCCAGGCTTTCCAGAAGCTTGTCCAGGCTTCTTCTTCCTTCTCTTCCAAGCTTCCCTCGCGGATGGTGTAGGTGATCCTTGGCGCTTGCACTCCTCCTCGTCATCCGTGAAGCTCCGACAATACCTATGCATGCACGTTGGAGGGTCAAGTAGTATACCATCCTCGAAGGGGTCAAGTGAGCATGTGTAAAGGGGAGGATTCACCTTTATGTATGTGAAGTATATGTCGCACGTGTCACTTGCCGAATGAACTCTTGACATGGTGATGTCCATAGGATGCTCCGCATCATCCCCTCCCCCTTGGGAAAGATCCGACCTCGGATCGAAACCCAAATCACCATGGGAAAGAGATGGCGTCGCCGTGTAGTAGTGGTCGATCACCAAGTTCTCGTCATCTTGAAGCTTGAAATGGGCACTCTCCAATGTCGCACCGTGATGCGGAGCATTCCCAAGGTCATCCCCATGGACCTACCATCGTCTCATGAAGTGCCAACCGGACCCATGACTCGATCACGTGCAAGAGCCCTTGGAACCGAGGTGACATCTCTCCTCTCACAATTCCACTTCGATGCACATGAAGAATGGCTACTACCTCATATCGATACCTTATGCATACTCAGGTACAATGGAGAAGCTAAGGAGCAAGGACAAGAAGAAGAGGAAGATGGATGGGAAGACGGAGAAGAAGAAGGACTGCAGGAAAATTCCGAGCCACCGGACGACCGGCCGGGACCAGATGTCCGGCGCCTGAAGCGTCAGCCGAGTCCCAGCGAGCGGACGTCCGGTCCAGACCGGACGACCGGTGCCCCTGCACCCGAGGCAAATGAGCGGACGTCCGGCCCCGACCGGATGACCAGCGCGACCGCACCCGAGCCGAAGTCAGCGGAAGTCCGGAGCCTCCGGACGTCCAGCACCCCCATCACAGAGCGGAACCAGCGGACGACCGGAGGACACCGGACGTCCGACAGCTCCTGACACACCGGACGACCGGTCCCCCAGCGGACATCCGGTACCTGTCTGTGCACAGTGTTCGGGCCCGAGGCCCATGTACCACTTCACTTCGCCCCCATTTGCACTTAGACTATAAATAGACCCGCCATTCATCCTAGCTAGGGTTAGCGTGGTGATAGCTCATACTTAGAGATAGAGCTTCGCTCATCCACATCGGATCTACTCCTTGTGAGAGACCGCGGCCTCTTCGCAGAAGATCCATCTTGGATTCAAGACCCCATTCTAAGGGAAGATCCCCTTGTGGATTCAAGACCTCCTCACGGAGAAGAACCGGTTACCGTGTATCGTCCCTAGTTTTCCGTGGATTCGTGTATCGTTCTATGTACTCGAGGATCTAGCCCATGTGTGACTTATTCGTGTCGGTTTAGTGATTTCCTCTTGTGTTTTCCTTCCGTTCATCCTCGTGTTCTTCGTGTTTTCCCCGGGATCCGCTCCTTTCATGAAAGATCGGGCGATTAGGGTCTCCACCCTACATCATCTTGGTATCTAGAGCAAGGTTTATCACGATTTCGGAGCCCCCTCTTCGTTTTTCTAGCTTGATTTTGTTGTTTTTCGTCCCAATCCGAAAATCCCCACAAAAAATAGCCCCAAAAATTTTTCTTGTGTTTTGTGAGTTTTGATGATGTTTTGTTAGTTTTGATCCATGAATTTGTTGTGTTGCAAGTGGATCTCGCCTTGCCCCACCATTTCCACCTCGAAATCCCTCCCAAATTCCCCATTTTCCGCCAAAACCGCCCCTCGGATCTGAAATTTCGCGTTGACCCTGACCACCGAACGACCGTCACTTCACCGGACGTTTGGCGACCCAGGAAGCACCGGACGTACGATGTTACCGGACGACCGGTGACCGGACATCCGTCCACATCCGGACGACCGCTACTTCCACCACATCATCCGCTACACCACCTTCAACTTCCGCAAACCGTTCTAATATCCCAACCCACACCACCACTTACCCGCTAAATACTTCGACGATTTTGGTCGCCTTTGGTTTTGAGAATTTGAGTTGCGGTACTATATCCTTTTGTGTTTCGGCTATCTAGGTATGGTTCGACATCGACATCACTGTCGCTCATCTTCGCCACGGACGCGTCATCAACAACGACCACCTCGACTACGACTTGGTATTCGTGCCACCATTTTGACACCATACCAGAAGCAAGACCGGTAACCTCATCTTGGTATTGGACATATCACTCTTGCCATTACATTGATAGCCATCATCGCCTTACTCCTTTGCGTTGCTTACCCATCGAGACTAGCCATTGAGTATTGCCGGCAATGAGACTTGTGCACATTAGTGATCATACTTCCCATAGCATACATACATACATCATTGTTGCCTATATTGGTATCATCTCTTGTGTCACAAGGTTGTCATCGCATACTCACTTGCTATCTTGGTTCGTCAAGCATTGCATGAGGAAAGAGATCAAAAATCAAAGAGCCAACCAAGCTTTTAAGCAAAGAGGAAAGATAGGCAAAGAGCCTTTAAGCAAGAACCATCACATCATACAACATTAAGATTGTCATACTCGATCATCCTGGATCATATCATAGCAACACCTTGCATAAAACATATTTGGGATAGAAGTCATTGCATTTTTGCTAAGTAGGTTGTGCACAAGTTCTTGTATCCTCCTATCGTGCAATCGTGCTAGCGTCTCTCTAGTGTTGTGCAACAAGAGCATTTTTCTGGATTCCACATTCTGGCTCACCCTTGGTTGCACAACCCCACTTATCTTTTTGCGTGTGTGTTCCCGTGTACTGTATATGCTTGGTCTACTTGTTACATTGCATCTTGAGAATCTTCTCCAACATTATTGTATCTTGCTTACATTCACATTAAAAATTGTGCCACCATCCTAACCAAGCTCCACCATAAGCTTTTACTTGTGTAGGTGTGAGAAACCGATGAGAATTCGTACCAAATGGGCTATTTCCTTGTCCTACATTGGAGTGATCATCGATTCACTTTCAACTTCGGTCAAGGTACATTTGGTATTCGTTCTTCTCTTTCTACCACTCACACTTGTCTTGGAATGATGGATAGGCCAAGTACTTCTACCAACCCACTCTTCATGGAGCAAGACGACGACATGAACTCCTTCGTCACCAAGAGTCATCTCTTTGGTGCACAACGTGCTTTGCATCAAGAGAAACAAGCTATGAGTGAACGCATCGACAACCTTGCCGCCGACTTGCGACTTTCTGAGCAACGTACAAGGGACTAATTCAACCACAAGCTCGACGATCACAAGCAAGAGAATGATGCAAGGATGGACGAGATTCGCGCTTTGTTGCTCAATCGCTCTTATTCCACTTCAAGAAGGAGCCGTTCAAGTCGGCATTCCGACTCAAGTATAGCGACATCGAACACTCTTCATCGAGCCGTGTGCACCGATCGTCAAGCAAACCTCAATCCGCTTCGGGATACCGACTCTCAAGAGCGCCGACGACGTCAAGCCGAAGAAGCCTTTGCGCTAGCTCTAGAACGGCAACGACAACGCCAACATGAAGAGGAACAATGCGTGCGTCTACACCAAAATGCACAAGATGCCGAGGCTCAACGTCAAGAACAACAACTCTGTGACGCTCAAGCACTTGAGGCGCAACAAGCTCTACGTGATGCGAGTCCAGCCGTTGCCGACCGAGGCCGACAAGCACGTGAACAAGAGGAAGCACTTCACGAAGAACTTAATGAACGATGATTTCCAGATCGCCTGCATCGTCTAGTTCCCCCTCGAGCTCGACGCGTTCCTCCACAAGCTCGCCAAGACCATCAAGTTCATCAAGAGCATGAAGACAATGGAAATCCTCCACAACAAGAGCAACATGAGGTTGACAACCCTCCGTGTCAAGAGGACCACGAGTTGGACAATCATCTACAACATGGGCGTCATCATCCCCGACCCCAACACAATTAAGAGCAACGCTACGGCAAGCTCAAGTTCACCATGCCCAAGTTCAACGGGAGCAACGATCCCGAAGAATACCTTTCATGGGCATTGAAAGTTGACAAGATATTCCGTTTGCACAATTATGAAGAAGAGAAGAAGATCGCGATGGCATCCCTTGAGTTCCAAGACTATGTCCTCATTTGGTGGGAACAAGTCATTGAGCGCCGTGAGGCAAGAGGTGATCCACCCATCACTACTTGGGCACCAATGAAGGACGTCATGAGAGCATGCTTCGTGCCTACCTACTACAACCACGACCTCTTCAAGAAACTCCAACAACTCAAGCAAGGAACCAAGAGCGTTGAAGAATACTACAAGGAGATGGAGATTGCAATGATAAGAGCCAATGTGATAGAAGATGATGAGCAAACTATGGCACGTTTCTTGAATGGACTCAATCATCCTATCAAGAAGATCGCCGACTTCCAACCATACTCAAATCTCATCGAGCTCGTGCACCAAGCTACCAAAGCGGAACGCCAAGTGCAAGATGACTTCAAGTATGCCAAGTTCTCATCCAAGTCCTACGGTTTCTCCAATAACCAAGCTTCAACTACTCCAACACCGACTACAAGACTGTCTACTTCCAACATCGACAACTCGAACTCCAAGAAAGCTTCGCCTACTACAAGCAACTTCAAGCCGAGAGTTTCATCATCATCAACCCCTACCGATGAGACCGTCAAGACGAGTTCCCTCAAGTGTTTCACTTGCGGAGGCCGAGGCCACAAGTCCTATGAGTGCACCAACAAGCGCACCATGATCTTCAACGACGATGGAACTTATGATTCGATGAGCGAAGGAGAAATGGAAGCCCTTGAACAAGTCGCCATGCACCGCCAAGTGAACAATGAAGAAGAACAAGTCTTTTGTGATGAAGACTCAAGTCCCGCACTTGTTGTCTCCAAAGTCTTGACTCTCCAACATCATCAAGAAGAAGACCAAAGATGCACCATATTCCACACAAGGCCGGCATCAATGGACGATCCGTCAAGGTCATCATCGATGGAGGGAGTTGTCACAATCTCGCAAGTGAATAACTTTGCTCCAAGCTCCAATTGCCCAAGACAAAGCATCCACATCCATACAAAGTGCAATCGCTTAGTGACACCGGTACCATCCAAGTCTAGCACCGAGTACAAGTCTCCTTCAAAATCGGCGCCTACGAAGACACCTTGGAGTGCAACGTCATCGCAATGACCGTTTGCCATCTTCTCCTTGGATGGCCATGGCAATTCGATAGAGGAGTCGTCACAATGGGCGTACAAACCACTATAGCTTCAAGATGCAAGGAAAGGAGTTTGTGTTACGACCTATGTCTCCAAGCCAAGTGATCGCCGATAAGCAAGCCACCCATCATGGAGAAAATGGTGAGAGAGCGAGCCACCAAAAAGAGAGTGAGCGCCACAAGCCCAAATTGAGTGCCTCCACGATGACCAAAAACAAGAACTTCGTTCTATTTGCCACCAAACGTGAGATGAGAGAAGTGTGTGAGAACCCATCTAATGTCCTACACTACGTCGTCGTGTGCAAGGACAATACACCACAAACTAACACTTCTCACAATCTTCCTCTATTGTTGTCTTCTCTTTTGCAGGAATTTCAAGATGTTTTCCCAGATGAGCTACCTCCGGGACTACCTCCACTACGAGGCATTGAGCACCGCATCGACCTCATTCCCGGAGCACCGCTTCCGAACAAAGCTCCCTACCACGTCAACCCCGAAGAAACCAAAGAAATCCAAAGGCAAGTAAAGCATCTCATAGACCATGGACATGTGCATGAAAGTTTGAGCCCTTGTGCCGTACCGGTCATTCTTGTGCCAAAACGTGACGGTAGCTTTCGCATGTGCTCCGATTGTAGACCTATCAATGCTATCACCGTTCGCTATAGGTACCCCATTCCACGCCTAGATGATATGCTAGATGAGCTTAGTGGTGCCACTATATTTTCCAAAATTGATCTTAAGAGTGGTTGCTATCAAATCCGCATACAAGAGGGTGATGAATGGAAAACCGCATTCAAAACCAAGTTTGGTTTGTATGAGTGGTTAGTCATGCCTATGGGTCTCTCGGAAGCACCGGGCACTTTTATGGGCCCTTACATTGGTATATTTGCTGTGGTTTACATCGATGACATTCTTGTGTTTAGAAAATCTATCCAAGAGCATGTCACCCATGTCCGCACCGTTTTGCAAACTCTTAGGAAAGAGCGTCTCTATGCCAATATGGAGAAATGCCTTTTTGGTGTTGACAAGCTCGTTTTCTTGGGTTTTGTGGTCTCTTCTAAGGGTGTTCATGTAGATGAGTCCAAGATCAATGCTATTAAGACTTGGCCGCAACCAACCAACTTGCATCAAGTGCGTAGTTTTCTTGGTCTTGCGGGTTTCTATCATCTCTTTGTAAAGGATTTTAGCACCATTGCTTCATCTTTGCATGCTTTGAGCAAGAAGAATGTGCCGTTTATTTAGGGACCATCCCAAGATACCACATTCAATGAGCTTAAGAATTTGCTTACTCATGCTCCCGTGCTTGCTTTACCAAACTTCGACAAGCCTTTTTAGATTCATTGCGATGCTAGCAGTAATGGCATAGGAGGTGTGTTAACGCAAGAGAAGCGCCCCATAGCTTACTTTAGTGAGAAACTTTCCGGAGCGCAACTCAACTATCCCATCTATGACAAAGAGCTATATGCTTTAGTCCGCGTTTTGCATATATGGGAACATTATCTTCGTCCCCATGAGTTTATCATTCATACCGATCATGAGACTCTCAAGTATCTCAAGGGTCAAACTAAGTTGAACAAGCGTCATGCTAAATGGAGTGAATTCATTGAGTATTTTCCCTATGTCATCAAGTACATCAAGGGTAAAGAAAACATCGTCGCGGATGCTCTTTCCCGCATATGCATGCTAGTCACGCAACTAGAGTTAGATGTCATTGGCTTCGAGCATATCAAAGAATTGTATGAGCATGATGACACTTTTGCCACTCCTTATGCCCAGTGTTTGTCGAATACATCATGGGAACGCTATTACATCAAAGACGGCTATCTTATGTGAGCTAACAAGCTTTGCATCCCCAAGTTGTCCCTTCGTTTGTTTCTTTTGCAGGAATCACATGGAGGAGGCTTAATTGGACATTTTGGACGTGACAAGACGTTCGCCACGCTCTCGAAGAGCTACTTTTGGCTAAAGATTTTTCGGGACATCAATCGCTTCACCAACCGATGTTTGACATGCCGCAAAGCTAAGTCCAAAGCTCAATCTCATGGTCTCTATATGCCTTTACCAATTCCATACCAACCTTGGGAGGACATAAGCATGGACTTTGTACTTGGTTTGCCAAAAACTCGCAATGGGAAAGATTCTATATTTGTCGTTGTGGACCGTTTCTCCAAAATGGCACATTTTATTCCTTGTCACAAGATAGACGATGCTTCACATGTTGCTAATCTCTTTTGTAGGGAAATATTGCGTCTCCATGGTGTGCCAAAGACAATTGTCTCGGACCGAGATGTCAAGTTCCTTAGCTACTTTTGGAAGACCCTATGCGCCAAGCTCGGAGTCAAGCTACTCTTCTCCACGGCATACCATCCTCAAACCGACGGCCAAACGGAGGTGACAAACCGCACACTCTCCGCTCTACTTCGAGTACTCATCAAGAAGAACATCAAGGAGTGGCAGGAGTGCCTACCTATTGCCGAGTTCACCTACAACCGAGCAAGACACTCAACAACCGGCAAGTCGCCTTTCGAGGTCGTTTACGGATTCCAACCATTGTCACCATTGGGTATTCTTCCTCTACCACTCCAAGAGCGCATCAATTTGGATGCAAGTGCGCGTGTGACACATCTCAAGAAGGTGCATGAAGATACAACAAACACCATCGAGCGCCAAGTTCAACGCCTTGCGACCAAGCTCAACTTCACCAAGCAACCTATGGTCTTCAACATTGGTGATCGAGTGTGGCTACACCTTCGCAAGGACCGATTCCCACAAGAACGCAAATCCAAGCTTCGACCACGAGCGGATGGACCTTTCAAGGTGCTTGGAAGCTACAACGACAATGCTTACAAGATCGACCTCCCACGCGACAAGTACAACGTGAGCGACATCTTCAACGTCAAAGATCTCTCTCCCTTCCATGGTGATGAAGATTTTGATCTGAGGACGGATCTTCCCCAAGGGAGGGGAGATGATGCGGAGCATCCCAAGGTCATCCCCATGGACCTACCATCATCTCATCAAGTGCCTACCGGACCCATGACTCGATCACGTGCAAGAGCCCTTGGAACCGAGGTGACATCTCTCCTCTCACAATTCCACTTCGATGCACATGAAGCATGGCTACTACCTCATATCGATACCTTGTGCATACTCAGGTACAATGGAGAAGATAAGGAGCGAGGACAAGAAGAAGAGGAAGATGGACGAGAAGACGGAGAAGAAGAAGGGCTGCAGGAAAATTCCCAGCCACCGGACGACCGGCCGGGACCGGACGTCCGGCGCCTGAAGCGTCAGCCGAGCCCCAGCCAACGGACGTCCGGTCCAGACCGGATGACTGGTGCCCCTGCACCCATGGCAAATGAGTGGACGTCCGGCCCCGACCGGACGACCGGCGCGACCGCACCCGAGCCGAAGTCAGCGGAAGTCCGGAGCCTCCGGACGTCCGGCACCCCCATCACAGAGCGGAACCAGCGGACGACCGGAGGACACCGAACGTCCGTCAGCTCCTGAGACACCGGACGACCGGTCCCCCAGCGGACGTCTGGTACCTGTCTATGCATACTGTTCAGTCCCGAGGCCCATGTACCCCTTCACTTCGCCCCATTTTCACTTAGACTATAAATAGACCCCCCATTCATCTTCGGAGAAGATCCACCTTGGATTCAAGACCCCTTTCTAAGGGAAGATGCCCTTGTGGATTCAAGACCTCCTCATGGAGAAGAACCGGTTACCGTGTATCGTCCCTAGTTGTCCGTGGATTCGTGTATCGTTCTATGTACTCGAGGATCTAGCCCATGTGTGACTTATTCGTGTCAGTTTAGTGATTTACTCTTGTGTTTTCCTTCCGTTCATCCTCGTGTTCTTCGTGTTTTCCCCGGGATCCGCTCCTTTCGTGAAAGATCGGGCGATTAGGGTCTCCAACCAACATCACACCGTCTCATGATTCCTTCAAAAGGAGAAAGGAGAACAAACACATGGAAAAACAAATGCGGTCAGCGTTAGTGCAGAACCAAGCATTCAAGAGGTGATTCACCCAACAAGTTTGTCATCAAGCATAGCATATGGTGTGACAAAGGATTGTGACATGGCATGTATGCACATAAATTGAGCACAAAGAAGGACATCATGGAAACAAGCATGTAAATGTGAGGTAGTGATGCAAATTTGTGTAACAAGAGAAGAAACATCTACCTCAAGTTCATAGCAAGCATTCAAAAATTGCTCAATGAAAGGTCTATGGTAGGCATAGGAATCATTCACAACACCGAGTAAAATAAAGTGCCTAAACACATGGGTCAAGTGAAAGACAATCCAAGCATAATGTGCATGGGGTGTAGTGAACATCGTGTGGCACTCAACACAATGGAAAGAGCAATTGTTCATCATGTGTGAGGCAATCGAAGCAAGCATGTGGCAATCAATGGGACATTGCATATGTGAAGTGATGACATTGTTGCAACCAAATATATGAGAGGAGCAAGTAATCCAAGAATTGGATGCAACACACAAGGCATATATATCATGATGCATGGAACGGTGAGAATGACAAGTGGAAGCAAGATCTCTAACATGTGTGCAATCAAGTGGTCCAAGATGAACAATAAGTCTCATGGTGTAAGCAACACAAGTGGTATGATCCGTCATATCCATGCTCAAGAAAGATGTCACCTTGTAGGCGTGTCCTTGTGCGTCCTTCACAATGCCGAAGTACAAGCAAGTGCGTTGTAGAATCGTCATGGTAGAAGGTGGTTC
Organism: Triticum urartu; assembly: GCF_056163025.1. NCBI lineage: Eukaryota > Viridiplantae > Streptophyta > Magnoliopsida > Poales > Poaceae > Triticum > Triticum urartu. The sequence continues at coordinate 201,397,700 of NC_141873.1, forward strand.
GCTCTCAAGAGCTCGGATGGTCAACTCATGCGATGTGGAAGTTGACACAAGGTCCAAGTATCCTACACATGCACACAACAAAACAAAGAACATATGCGCATGGTAGATAAACACATCATCCATCATGATGGTTCTCTTCTCTGGCACATAACCATTAGAAGCACAAGTGCGTGAATAATATGATGCAACAATGGCAATATTCATGGTACTAGGTATATGGTGCAAAGAGGTAACACAAGCATGCTTCACAAAAAATATGTCCAAATCTCCAAATATATGCGAGAATGCTATGGGGGCAATCTCATTAGCAAGACTAAAGGCATAGTTGTACTTAATACATGGCAAATCATCTAGCATGAGAGAGGCAACATATGGAGATATATGACAAGAAGCAATAATAATCATGTGATAAGCATGTAGATGGTTGTCATCAACCGCGTGAAGTGAGCAAGTATGAATCATTGGGGATGCAACATAAGCAAGCATAGTAATCAAGTCATGCAAGCTAGTAGTGCGAAGATGCAACATACTAGAGGAAATCATGGCAATCATGTCATGAGAAAAAATAATAGGCATAGGCAATGCACATGACATATCGCAAGAACGAACACAAAGCAAGATGAAAGTATCATCATAGGCATGGGGTACAAAGCAAACATAGGAATAGCAAGCAATATCTCCACCAAGCTTGCAAATACACATAGAAGTATGAGAATCAATCATCATGTGTAATGCAAAGCATGGGTCACAAATGCATGGCAAAAGCATATGAATGAGCATATCATGCAAAGTGAACATAGCAAGATGGGTAAAGGATATATAATGGACAATAACCCATAGCCAAGTGAGGGTCATGTAGAAGAAATGTGCGAAGTCTTCGTGTGAAGAGAGCGGCGGGAAATGCGATCCATGGGATCCCAAGTCATCATTGCTCTCTAAAGCTCGTTTTGTCAACTCGTGGGATTGCGAGGTTGACAAGAATTCATGGGTACCTACACAAAAGAGACACAAACCAAAGAAATTGTGCGCGTGGTAGATGTACACATCATCCATCATGATGTGTATGTGCACGTGTGAGTTAGCACAAGATAAGCATGCGTCAAAGAAATTTGATTCATGGTATAAGAACATGTCATCCATCATGAAAGAATAGTTATTGTGTATACCATGATGGGGATGCAAATTGAGCATACAAGTATATGGCACAACAATAGCATGTTTATTCATGGGAAGCATATTGTGCACATAAGTACGAGGATCATGCAATGGATGGGAGTGATCAAAATCTCCTAAAATGTATGAGGAAACTATGGGGGTCTCCTCATGAGCAATGTTGGAAATATCATATGGAGAAAATAGACAACATCCAAAACAATGCATATCCGAAGCTAGGTTGTCATGGCATGGCATATGAGATAAATGATGCAAAGGCAGCATATCAATATCATCACAAGAGAAATGAATGCCAATAACCATGGGCTTGTCATCTATGCCATAAGTGCAAATTGGGTTAATTTGAATGGCATATGCATAGTCACTATGAAGAGATTGCAAATATGACATATGATGGATCTCATGCATAGCATATGACAAGTCAAGCGGATTGGCAAACATGATGTGACCAAGAGAATTAGCACAAGAAATCCTATGTAACATGGCATCACAACTAATAGACTCCACATGGAAATTATCATACTCATCATAAATGGGTAAATCATCGCATGGGGAAATCATACTAGCATGAAGCATGTCAATAGGGGGATCAACATCATGCAAGCAATCAATGTCATGAATGTCCACTAGTGGGACTAGAGCATCACCTTCACCTATGTTACCTTATTCATTCCACTCAAGTTGTGTGGGTGAGGTGGGAAAGACCAAATGGTGGTCAAGATCATCATTGTGATGGAACCATGTGGGGGTGCATCATATTCCACCATGGCCATCGTCTTTTCCAAAGGTAGGATGAAGTCGTCGAGAAGCGGCGCATCATCATATAAGGGACCTAGCACCAAATGAGAAGACACAATAGAGGTAGAGGTCAAGTCGTTAGTGTTAAAAGTGGCCTCACATGACCTATCAACTATCCCACTCTCTCTATGTGGTGGTTCAATCACTCCCTCAAAATAGGTGCACTCAAACTCACATATGGTGGAGTCACTCATCTCACTCAAGAGGTGGGGGTTGTGGCTCTCCTCACATGGGAATAGTGGAAACACATCATATATGGGGCTAGTGGTGAAATCACTCTCACTCTCAATATGGTGGCTAAAGTCACTCAAGTCATCACATGTCACCGTGGTCGAAGGGAAAATCCCATGGTCAACCGTCTCGTAGTCGTCGTCGTGGATGAAGGCCAAAGATGGCACAACATCACTCTCGCCGTGGATGAAGGCCGAAGATGGTACATCATCACTCTCGCCTCCTAAGATGGAAGCATCATCCTTGCTCGCCACCTTGTTGCTCGCCTTCAAAGCTTGGTCCTTGAGGGTCTCCGTAGTCGTACTCGTCGCCGCACCGTCTTGAAAAAGAGTCATGGAGGACTCGGCATCGTCAATGCCACAAAGAGGGATGGCATCGAACTTGGGAGTAGCATCTTGGAGCTCGCCGGGCTTGGACATCGTGGTGGTACTACCCTCATGCTCGTTCTCATGGAGCTTGGTCGTCGTGAAGTGAGCTTGGGGTAGAGAAACTTTGGCCTTCATGAGTTCTTGTTCCGCCTTGAGAGCACCAATGTAGTTGTCGTCGAGGGACTTGTAGTTCTCGAGGAAGATCGTCTTGGAGATGTCGTTGTGCAATCCCATCATGAAGTGGAACTTCATCTACGCCGGCTCGTCGGAAGGCAATCTTCATCTCCTTGAAGTACTCGTTGATGGACTTGGATCCTTGGATGGTGTTCTCCAATTGGCGTTGAAGTTGTTTCGTGTAGGTTGGAGGCACAAACTCTCACCGCAAAGCTCTCTTCGTCTTGGGCCAACTCATGTCGTAGCTCTCCGAAGGTGTGTGAAGCCACCATGTGGACGCGTAGTCGTGGAAGTTCCTTGTGGCGCACTTCACTTGATCTTCAGGAGGGACTTGATGTAGCTTGAGGTAGTCGTCCATCAAACGCTCCCTCTCAAGATACTCCTCGGGTTCTTGAGTCCCATAGAAAGGAATCGTGTGGTCGATGTCGAGGTCGTAGTAGCTCGTGGAAGTCGCGGACTTGAGCTTGGGGAGCTTCTCTTGAGCGTAGTCTTGAGGTGCTTGTTGGCGAAGATGCCATATATCCAAAGGCGAAGTTGCTTTGAAGTCGCTTGGTGAAGATGCCAAAGTGGTTGGTGTAGCCATAGCTCCGTCTTGGTGGTGCTAGTCTCGCGGTCATCTCTTGTGGTCATGAAGTTTGGACTTGGTGTGAAGTAGGGCCTGTTGCAACTTGTAGGTAGGCGCATCTCAAGCATCTTCATGATGATGTTGTCATTGTCGTGCTTTAGCTCGATTGAGATGTTGTTCATCGTCGCCGTGCACATGTTGCTTGGAGGTGACTTGCCCTTCCTGATGAGGTGGATCACAAACGTGATGGTGGTCGCCATGGAGATGTGGACGAGGACGACTTGCGCTTGCATCATTTTTGCACTCCGAAGACTTGTGACTTGAACGTCGCCACCTTGAGGATGATGAAGGGGAAGAACGGTTGATCAACAAGGTCCGAATCTCCTCCATCCTTGCATCTTGCTCCTCCTTTTGTGCGGAAAGCTTGTTGTTGATGTAGTTGTACACGCCGCCGTTGTTGTGGAAGACCGGAGATGAAATGCCTTGCCTATCCATCACAAGATTCGAGCCAATATGAGTGGAGAAATAGAAGAACAAATACCAAATGTACCTTGACCGAAGTTGAAAGTGGATCAATGATCACTCCAATGTGGACAAGGAAATAGCACAATTGGTACCAATTCTTGTCGGTTTCTCACACCTACACAAATAAGGCTTATGGTGGAGCTCGGTGAGGATAGTGGCACAAAATTTTTTATGCAAAATGTTACCAAGAGTCAATAATGTTGAAAGAGATTCACAAATTCGCAAGTGAAACAAGTAGACCAATAGCAATATGTGGCACACGGAAACACACACACGGATAGATAAATGGGGTCGTGCAACCAAGGAATGAGCTCAATATGCGAAATCCATGGAAAATGCTCTTGTTGCACAACTCTAGAGAGACGCTAGCATGATTGCTCAATAGGCGGATACTACACTTGTGCACAACCTATAGGAGACAAAAATGCAACGACTTCTATCCCAAGTATGCTATGTATATATGGTTCCCGGTGTTATGATCCAAGATGATCTTATATGACAATGTGGTATGATGCTATGGCAATTGCTTACGAGCTCTTTGTTCACTCTTTTGCTTAAAAGCTTATTCTCTTTTTTTTTGATATGTATGGCCACTTTGCGAAATGCACAAACCAAGATAGCTATTGTGTATATATGCAGGAACAAACTTGTGGCACAAAGGATGATATGATACCAAGATGATACCGATATGGTATGGTATGTATGCAATGTATGGTGTAGATCACTAATGTGCACAAGTAACGTTGCCAGCAATACTCAAATGGCTAGTCTCGATAGGAAAGTGACGCAAAATGGGCCAGGGGTTATCAATGCAATGGCAAGGGAACATACAATGGAGGGATACCACAATACCGAGATGATATGCAGGTTACCGTCCGTGTCGATGATGAGTGGCGGTGATCTTGATGGAGATACCAAGATGATGGAGACTCGTCCCTAAGTAGCTGAAACACCTTAGGAAACGGAAAAACCGCGAACTCAAAATCTCAAATGTCAAAATGGTGGTAGCGGGATGCGATGGTGGTGTTGCGGAAGCTTAATGGGATTGCGACAATGCAATGATGGGTTATGCGAGTAGGGAATGCGGAAGTGTAGGGTTATTGGGTTATGTGATTCGGAGTTGGAAGCACGGTCCCTAAGTAGCCGAAACACCTTAGGAGACACAACTCACAACACAAACAAAATTGGGTTAAGTTGGGGTGTAAGAAGTGTATGGTTGGTAAGCCTATGCGGAAGTGGTGGTGGTGGTTGATGAAGAAGCAACCGTCCCTAAGTAGCCTAGACACCTTAGGATACTCAAATCACTCCTCAAGCAACCACATATGTGATGGGGAACAAAATTTGTTAGGTTGCGGAAGTCTGCGGTGGTGTAGCGGATGATGTAGTGGAAGCCCTAGGCAAAGATGCCAAAATGCACAAAATTTGATGGTGTCAAAAGGTGGTGAAACCAAGGTGAGGTCCTCGGGCACATCGATAGCTTCAAAACGAGCGAAAAAACACTCAAATCGGAGTTCGGAGTGAAAAGTTGTGATGAAAACGGTGAAGAAGGCTGATGCTGAAATTCTGTGTAATGTTTCGGGTTAGTCCGGAAGTTCCGGGGGGTGGCCAGAAGTTCCGGGGGTCGCGGAAAAAGTCTCGGGGAGGCCGGGGGATTTTGGGTAAACTCTCTGCTTAGCCCGGAAGTTCCGGGGTAAGGACGGAAGTTCCGGGGGACGGAAGTTCCGGGGGACTCCGGAAGTTCCGGGGGTCGTGGAATTTCTTTCGGGACGAACCCTAAATTCCAGATCTGAGAATGGGGGCGGAAAAACTCGATTTCCAAGGTCAAAATTGGGAAGATTTAGTGGATATAAATGGGGGAAAAGATGGGGAATGCTAGATCCACTTGAGACACAACGAATCCATTTATCAAAATCAACAAAACATCATCAAACGAACAAATCACAAAAAAAATTGGGGGCCGTTTTTGGTGGGGATTTTCTAATTTAGGATAAAATCAAGTAAAAGAAGGCTAGAAAACAAAGAGGGGAGGCTCCTAAATCGTGATCAACTTGGCTCATGATACCAAGATGATGTAGGGTAGAACCCTAGTGGCCCGATCTTTCACGAAAGGAGCGGATCCCGCGAAGAACATGAGGGGGAAAACGAGGGAAATCACGAGGGGAAACATGAGAGAATTACTCAACCAACAAGAAATAGTCACACATGTGCTAGATCCTCGAAACACAAAGAGATACACAATCCAAATCCAACAAAGGACGATACATAGGGTAACCGGTTCTTCTCCATGAGCAGGTCTTGAATCCACAAGGGGATCTTCCCGTAAAGGGGTCTTGAATCCAAGGTGGATCTTCTCCGAAGAGGGGCCACGGTCTCTCTCAAGGAGTAGATCCGATATGGATGAGCGAAGCTCTATCTCTCAAAAGAGCTATCACAACGCTAACCCTAAAAAGGAGGAGGTCGAGGAATATATATAGTCTAGGTCCACGAAGGGGTAAGTGAGGGGCGAAAGGGTACATGGGCTTCGGCCCGAGTGTCTGCGCGCAGGCAGGGCCGGAAGTTCCGGGGATGGCCGGAAGGTCCGGGCACCGGAAGGTCCGGGCACCGGAGGTTCCGGGCGAAGGTCCGGGCAGGGTCTGGGCTATCCAGAGAGTTGGCACACTCTCGGACGGCTTCGGTGCAGCAGGGCCGGAAGCTCCGGGATGGCCGGAGGTTCTGGTGGCCGGAAGTTCCGGGCTTTCCAGAAGCTTGTCCAGGCTTCTTCTTCCTTCTCTTCCACTCTTCCCTCATGGATAGTGTAGGTGATCCTTGGCGCTTGCACTCCTCCTCGTCTTCCGTGAAGCTCCGACAATACCTATGCATGCACGATGGAGGGTCAAGTCATATACCATCCTCGAAGGGGTCAAGTGAGCACGTGTAAAGGAGAGGATTCACCTTTATGCATGTGAAGTAGATGTCGCATGTGTCACTTGCCGAATGAACTCTTGACATGGTGATGTCCATAGGATGCTCCGAATCAAAGGTTGATCACGATGTCGGAGCCTCCGCGTTGTCTTTCTAGCCTAATTTTGTTGTTTTTCGTCCTAATCCGAAAATCCCCACCAAAAATAGCTCCAATTTTTTTTTGTGATTTGTTCGTGTGTTGAGATTTTGTTGGTTTTGATCTGTGAATTTTGTGTGTGCCTCGTAGATCTAGCCTCCCCACCCTTCTTTTCCTCCAACTTCTTCTTTTTCCCCTTCGGATTTGTGTTTTTCCCCAAGTTTTTCCGCCAAATTCCACGATCCCGAAGTCTCTGTTCTTTGCAGAATCACGACCACCGGAACTTCCGGTCCAGCCCGGACATTCCGGCCTTCCCCGGAACCTCCGGACCCCGGACCCTCCATCTTTCCTGGAACTTCCGGCTTCGACAGAAAGTTCGCACTACCTCAACAACTCCACCCAATTTTCCACCAAATTTTGTTCCGGTGCTCACCATATACCATATATACTTCCGCATACCTCCACTACTTCCGCGTAACCCAACTATTTTTGGACCGTTTCGCTCTCCGACACAATTGCTACTTTGAGGTTTGAGAATTTGAGTTGCGGTACCGTATCCTTTTGTGTTTCGGCTATCTAGGTATGGTTCGACATCGACATCACCGTTGCTCATCTTCGCCACGGACGCGTCATCAACAACGACCACCTTGACTATGACTTGGTATTCGTGCCACCATTTTGACACCATACCGGAAGCAAGACCGGTAACCTAATCTTGGTATTGGACATATCATTCTTGCCATTACATTGATAGCCATCATAGCCTTACTCCTTTGCGTTGCTTACCCATCGAGACTAGCCATTGAGTATTGCCGGCAATGAGACTTGTGCACATTAGTGATCATACTTCCCATAGCATACATACATCATTGTTGCATATCTTGGTATCATCTCTTGTGTCACAAAGTTGTCATCGCATACTCATTTGCTCTTTTGGTTTGTCAAGCATTGCATAAGAAAAGAGTTCAAACATCAAAGAGCCAAACAAGCTTTTAAGCAAAGAGGAAAGATAAGTCAAGAGCTTTTAAGAAAGAACCATAGCATCATACAACATTAAGATTGTCGTACTCGATCATCTTGGATCATATCATAGCAACACCTTGCATACAAAGTATTTGGGATAGAAGTCGTTGCATTTTTGCTAAGTAGGTTGTGCACAAGTTCTTGTATACTCCTATCATGCAATCGTGCTAGCGTCTCTCTAGTGTTGTGCAACAAGAGCATTTTTGTGGATTCCACATTTTGGCTCACCCTTGGTTGCACAACCCCACTTATCTCTTTGCGCGTGTGTTTCTGTGTACCTTATATGCTTGGTCTACTTGTTACATTGCATCTTGTGAATCTTTTCCAACGTTATTGAAGCTCACTTACAATTGCATTAAATTTTCTGCCACCATCCTAACCACGCTCCACCAAAAGCTTTTACTTGTGTAGGTGTGAGAAACCGACAAGAACTCGTACCAATTGTGCTATTTCCTTGTCCTACATTGGAGTGATCCTCGATCCACTTTCAACTTCGGTCAAGGTACATTTGGTACTTGTTCCTCTCTTTGTACCACTCACATTTGTCTTGGAATGATGGATAGGCCAAGTACTTCTACCAACCCACTCTTCATGGAGCAAGACGACGACATGAACTCCTTCGTCACCAAGAGTCACCTCTTTGGTGCACAACGTGGTTTGCATCAAGAGCAACAAGCGATGAGTGAACGCATCGACAACCTTGCCGCCGACTTGCGACTTTCCGAGCAATGTACAAAGGACTAGTTCGACCACAAGCTCGACGATCACAAGCAAGAGAATGGCGCAAGGATGGACGAAATTCGTGCTTTGTTGCTCAACAGCTCGTCTTCCACTTCATGAAGGAGCCGTTCAAGCCGCCACTCCGACTTCACCCTCTCCGGCTCAAGTACACCGACATCGAACACTCTTCGTCGAGCCGCGCGCGCCGACCGTCAAGCAAGCCTCAATCCCGTAAGAGACACCGACTCTCAAGAGCGTCGACAACGTCAAACTCAAGAAGCCTTTTGGCTTGCACGAGAACAGCAATGTGAACGCCAACATGAAGAGGGAGAGCGAGCGCGTCTACACCAAAATGCCCAAGATGCCGAGGCACAACGTCAAGCACAACAACTCTATGACACTCAAGCACTTGCGGCGCAACAAGCTCTACGCGATTCGCGTCGAGCCATTGCCGACCGAAGCCGACAAGCCCGTGAACAAGAAGAAGCACATCGCGAAGAAATTCAAGAACAAAGATTTCACGCTCGTGTGCATCGTCAAGTTCCTCTTTGAGCTCGCGAAGATCCTCCACAATCTCGCCAACACCACCAAGTTCATCGAGAGCATGAAGACAATGGAAATCCTGCACCACAAGAGCAACATGAGGATAACAACCCTCCGCGTCAAGAGCACCACGAGTTGAACAATCATCTACAACATGGGCGTCATCATCCCTGACCCCAACACAATGAAGAGAAACGCTACGGCAAGCTCAAGTTCACCATGCCCAAGTTCAATGGAAGCAACGATCCCGAAGAGTACCTTTCATGGGCATTGAAAGTTGACAAGATTTTTCGTTTGCACAATTATGTCAAAGAGAAGAAGATCTCAATGGTATCCCTTGAGTTCCAAGACTATGTGCTCATTTGGTGGGAACAAGTCATTGAGCACCGAGAGGCAAGAGGTGAACCACCCATCACTACTTGGGCGCAAATGAAGGATGTCATGAGAGCACGCTTCGTACCTACCTACTACAACCGCGATCTCTTCAAGAAACTCCAACAACTCAAGCAAGGAACCAAGAGCGTTGAAGAGTACTAAAAGGAGATGGAGATTGCCATGATACGAGCCAATGTCATGGAAGATGATGAGCAAACAATGGCACGTTTCTTGAATGGACTCAATCATCCTATCAAGAAGATCGCCGACTTCCAACCATACTCAAATCTCATCGAGCTAGTGCACCAAGCTACCAAAGCGGAACGCCAAGTGCAAGATGATTTCAAGTATGCCAAGTTCTCATCCAAGTCCTACGGCTTCTCCAATAACCAAGCTTTAATGACTCCAACACCAACTACAAGACCTTCTACTTCGACCATCGACAAGTCGACTTCCAAGAAAGCTTCGCCAACTACAAGCAGCCCTACTACGGGCAACTTCAAGCCGAGAGCTTCTTCATCATCAACCCCAACCGATGAGACCATCAAGACGAGTTCCTTGAAGTGTTTCACTTGCGGAGGCCGAGGCCACAAGTCCTACGAGTGCACCAACAAGCGAACCATGGTCTTCAACGACGATGGCACGTATGACTCCATGAGCGATGGCGAAATGGAAGCCCTCGAGCACGTCACCATGCGCCACCAAGTGAAAAACGAAGAAGAACAAGTCTTTTGTGATGAAGACTCGAGTTCCGCACTTGTTGTCTCCAAAGTCTTGACTCTCCAACATCACCAAGAAGAAGACCAACGATGCCACATATTCCACACCAAGGCCGACATCAATGGACGATCCGTCAAGCTCATCATCGATGGAGGGAGTTGTCATAATCTCGCCAGTGAAGAACTTTGCTCCAAGCTCAAATTACCCAAGACGAAGCATCCACATCCATACAAAGTGCAATGGCTTAGTGATTCCGGCACTATCCAAATCGAGCACCGAGTACAAGTCTCCTTCAAGATCGGCGCCTACAAAGACACCTTGGAGTGCGACGTCGTTCCAATGACCGTTTGTCATCTTCTTCTTGGATGGCCATGGCAATTCGATAGAGGAGTCGTCCACAACGGCCGAACGAACCACTACATCTTCAAGATGAAGGGCAAGGAGTACATCCTCCGTCCAATGTCGCCAAGTCAAGTGATCGCCGACAAGAAAGCCACCCATCGTGGAGATCATAGTGAGAGAGCGAGCCACCGAAACGAGAGTGAGCGCCACAAGCCAAAACCGAGTGCCTCCACGATTGCGAAAACAAGAACCTAGTTCTATTTGCCACCAAACTGAGATGAGAGAAGTGTGTGAGAACCCATCTAGTGTCCTACACTACGTCCTTGTGTGCAAGGACAATGCACCACAAACTAACAGCTCTCACACTCTTCCTCTAGTGTTGTCTTCTCTTTGGCAGGAATTTCAAGATGTTTTCCCTGATGAGCTACCTCCGGGACTACCTCCACTTCGAGGCATTGAGCACCGCATCGACCTCATCCCCGGAGCGCCACTTCCAAACAAAGCTCCCTACCGCGTCAACCTCGACGAAACAAAAGAAATACAAAGGCAAGTAAAGCATCTCCTAGACCATGGACATGTGCGTGAAAGTTTGAGCCCTTGTGCCGTGCCGGTCATTCTTGTACCAAAACGTGATGGTAGTGTTCGCATGTGCTCTGATTGTAGACCTATCAATGCTATCACCGTTCCCTATAGGTATCCCATTCCACGCCTAGATGATATGCTTGATGAGCTTAGCGGTGCCACTATATTTTCTAAAATTGATCTTAAAAGCGGTTACTATCAAATCCGCATACAAGAGGGTGATGAATGGAAAACCGCCTTCAAAACCAAGTTTGGTTTGTATGAGTGGTTAGTCATGCCTATGGGTCTCTCGGAAGCACCGGGCACTTTTATGCGCCTTATGAATCATGTCTTTCGCCCTTACATTGGTATATTTGTTGTGGTTTACTTTGATGACATTCTTGTGTTTAGCAAATCTATTATAGAGCATGTCACCCATGTCTGCACCGTTTTGCAAACTCTTAGAAAAGAGCGCCTCTATGCTAATATGGAGAAATGCCTTTTTGGTGTTGATAAGCTCGTTTTCTTGGGTTTTGTTGTTTCTTCTAAGGGTGTTCATGTTGATGAGTCCAAGATTAATGCTATTAAGACTTGGCCGCAACCAACCAACTTGCATCAAGTGCGTAGTTTTCTTGGCCTTGCGGGTTTCTATCGTCGCTTTGTAAAGGATTTTAGCACCATTTCTTCGTATTTGCATGCTTTGAGCAAGAAGAATGCGCCTTTTGTTTGGGGACTATCCCAAGATACCGCATTCAACGAGCTTAAGAATTTGCTTGCTCATGCTCCCGTCCTTGCGTTACCCAACTTCGACAAGCCTTTTGAAATTCATTGCGATGCTAGTGGTAATGGCATAGGAGGTGTGTTAACGCAAGAGAAGCGCCCCGTAGCTAACTTTAGTCAGAAACTTTCCAGAGCGCAACACAATTATCCCATCTATGACAAAGAGCTATATGGTTTAGTCCGCGTTTTGGATGAATGGGAACACTACCTTCGTCCCCATGAGTTTATCATTCATACCGATCATGAGACTCTCAAGTATCTTAAGGGACAAACTAAGTTGAACAAGCGTCATGCTAAATGGAGTGAATTTATTGAGTCTTTTCCCCATGTCATCAAGTACATCAAGGGTAAAGAAAACATAGTAGCAGATGCTCTTTACCGCATTTGCATGCTTGTCACGCAACTTGAGTTAGATGTCATTGGCTTCAAGCATATCAAAGACTTATATGAGCATGATGCAACTTTTGCCATTCCTTATGCCAAGTGTTTGTCAAATACATCTTGGGAACGCTATTACATCAAAGATGGCTACCTTATGAGAGCTAACAAACTTTGTATTCCCGAGTCCTCTCTTTGTTTGTTGCTTTTGCGGTAATCTCATGGCGGACGCTTAATGGGACATTTCGGATGCGACAAGACATTCTCCACGCTCTCGAAGAGCTACTTTTGGCCTAAGATGTTTTGGGATGTCAATCGTTTCACCAACCAGTGTTCTATATGTTGCAAAGCTAAGTCCAAAGCTCAATCTCATGGTCTCTATATGCCTTTACCAATTCCATACCAGCCTTGGGAAGACGTTAGCATTGACTTTGTACTTGGTTTGCCTAGGACTCGCAATGGGAAAGATTCCATATTTGTCGTTGTGGACCGTTTCTCAAAAATGACACATTTTATTCCTTGTCACAAGATAGGCGATGCTTCACATGTTGCTAATCTCTTTTGTAGGAAAATTTTGCGTCTCGATGGTGTGCCAAAAACCATCGTCTCGGACCGCGACGACAAGTTCCTTAGCTACTTTTGGAAGACCCTATGCGCCAAGATCGGAATCAAGCTACTCTTCTCCACGGCTTACCATCCTCAAACCAATGGCCAAACGGAGGTGACAAACCGCACACTCTCCGCTCTACTTCGAGTACTCATCAAGAAGAACATCAAGGAGTGGGAGGAGTATCTACCCATCGCCGAGTTCGCCTACAACCGAGCAAGACACTAAATAATCGGCAAGTCCCCTTTCGAGGTTGTCTATGGATTCAACCCTTTGTTACCATTGGATATTCTACCTCTTCCACTCCAAGAGCGAATCAATTTTGACGCAAGTGCACGAGTGACCCATCTCAAGAAGGTGCATGAAGATACAAGAAACACCATCGAGCGCCAAGTACAACGCCTTGCGATAAAGCTCAACGTCAACAGGAAACCTATGGTCTTCAACATTGGTGATCTCGTGTGGCTACACCTTCGCAAGGAGCGCTTTCCACAAGAACGCATGTCTAAGCTTCGACCACGAGCAAATGGACCTCCCGCACGCTACAACGACAACGCTTACAAGATCGACCTCCCGCGCGACAAGTACAACGTGAGCGACATCTTCAACATCAAAGATCTCTCTCCCTTCCATGGTGATGAAGAACTCGATCCGAGGATGGATCTTCCCCAAGGGAGGGGAGATGATGCGGAGCATCCCACGACCATCCCCATGGATGCCACCTCAACTATCCAAGCTCCAAGTGGACCAATAACAAGGGCTAGGGCACGTGCTATTCAATCCGAGGTGACATCACTCCTACTTGAGTTTTCCCCCTGTTCAAGTGAGACATGGCTACTGTCTAAGTCCGAGATACTATGTGTCATCAGGTACAACGCTCAAGACTCAGAGCCGAGGACTGTAGAAGAAGAGACGGGCGTCAACACTCTGGACAGCCCGGAACTTCCGGCCAGAGCCCAGAACTTCCGGCCCCGGACCTTCTGGCCGACCCGGAGCTTCCGGCCGCCGATGACTTCGACTAGCCCAGGCGTGCCAACTCTCGGGTTAGCCCGGACCCCGTCCCGGACCTTCCGGCGCCTGGAACCTCCGGCCTGCCCGGACCTTCCGGCCCCCGGATGCCAGCACATCTCCACCGCGCCAATTCTCTGGTTAGGCCGGACCCTCCCCGGAACCTCCGGTGCCCAGAACTTTCGGCCCTGCCTGCACGCAGCCACTTGGGCCGAGGCCCGTGTACCCTTTCGTCACCTAGACTATATATACTCTATCACGTACGACTTTTTAGGGTTAGCATTGGTTTAGCTCATACTCAGAGATAGAGCTTCACTCATCCATATCGGATCTACTCCTTGAGAGAGACCGCGGCCCCTCTTCGGAGAAGATCCACCGTGGATTCAAGACCCCTTTACGGGAAGATCCCCTTGTGGATTCAAGACCTCCTCACGGAGAAGAACCGGCTACCCTTGTATCGTCCTTAGTTGTCCGTGGATTCATGTATCGTTCTATGTACCCGAGGATCTAGCACATGTGTGACTTGTTCTTGTTAGTTTGAGTGTTCATCTTGTGTTTCCCCTTGTGTTTTCCTTCGTTTCCCTCCTCATGTTCTTCGCGTTCTTCGCGGGATCCGCTCCTTTCATGAAAGATAGGCCGATTAGGGTTCCACCCTACATCAATGGAGATGGTGGAGAAGCTATCTCTCACAACAAGACCACATCCACATCCTTACTACATCCAATGGTTCAACAACAGCGGCAAGGTTAAGGTAACACGTATTGTTCGTGTGCATTTTAGTATCTCTACATATGCTGATTATGTTGATTGTGATGTGGTACCTATGCAAGCATGTTCATTATTACTTGGTAGACCATGGCAATTTGATAAGAAATATGTACACCATGTTAGAAACAATCTGTATACTCTTGTTCATAACGATAAAAATATTACTTTGCTTCCTATGACTCCCGAATCCATTTTTAAAGATAATATTAATAGAGCTAATAAAGCAAAATAGGAGAAAAATAAGAGTGAAAATCAGATTGTGGCAAAAGAATTTGAGCAACAAATGAAACCTAATAATAAGCCATCTAGTGTTGCTTCTGAAATTAAATTGAAAAGTGCATGTTTACTTGCCACAAAAATCTGATATTGATGCTCTAGATTTCAGCAAATCTGTTTGCTATGCTTTTGTGTGCAAAGAGGCATTATTTTCATTCGAGGACGTGCCTTCCTCTTTGCCTCCTGCTCTCACTAACATTTTGCAGGAGTTCGCTGACGTCTTTCCAGAAGACGTGCCACCGGGATTACCACCTATTTGAGGGATTGAGCATCAAATTGACTTAATTCCCGGTGCATCATTACCCAACCGTGCACCATACCGTACCAATCCAGACGAGACGAAGGAGATTATGCGTCAAGTACAAGAACTGCTCGACAAAGGTTATATACGTGAATCCCTTAGTCCTTGTGTTGTTCCTATCATTTTAGTGCCGAAAAAGGATGGTACGTCGCGTATGTGCGTTGATTGTAGAGGCATTAATAATATTACTATTCGTTATCGTCATCCTATTCCTAGGTTAGATGATATGCTTGATGAATTGAGTGGCTCTACAATATTGTCCAAAGTTGATTTGCGTAGTGGATACCATCAAATTCGTATGAAATTGGGAGATGAATGGAAAACAACATTTAAAACTAAGTTTGGATTATATGAGTGGTTAGTCATGCCTTTTGGGTTAACTAATGCACCTAGTACTTTCATGAGGTTAATGAATGAAGTTTTACGTGCTTTCATTGGACGATTTGTGGTAGTTTACTTTGATGACATATTGATTTATAGCAAATCTTTGGAGGAACATTTGGAACATTTACGTGCCGTTTTTATTGCTCTATGTGATGCACGTTTGTTTGGTAACCTTGGATAGTGCACCTTTTGCACCGACCGAGTATCTTTCTTGGCTATGTTGTTACTCCACAGGGAATTGAAGTTGATAAAGCCAAGATTGAAGCTATTGAGAGTCGGCCGCAGCCCAAAATGGTCACACAAGTGAGGAGTTTCCTTGGCCTCGCTGGTTTCTATAGGCGTTTTGTGAGAGATTTCAGCACCATTGCTGCACCTCTCAACGAGCTTACAAAGAAGGATGTGCCTTTTGTTTGGGGTACCGCACAGGAAGAAGCCTTCACGGTATTGAAAGAGAAGTTGACACATGCTCCTTTACTCCAACTTCCTGATTTTAATAAGACTTTTGAGCTTGAATGTGATGCTAGTGGAATTGCATTAAGAGGTGTGTTATTACAAGATGGCAAACCTGTTGCATACATTTCTGAAAAATTGAGTGGGCCTAGTCTGAACTATTCTACTTATGACAAAGAATTATACGCTTTTGTTCGGACCTTAGAAACATGGCAACATCATTTATGGCCCAAGGAATTTGTTATACATTCTCATCATGAATCTTTGAAACACATTAAAAGTCAAGCAAAACTGAACCATAGACATGCTAAATGGGTTTAATTCATTGAGACTTTTCCTTATGTCATTAAACACAAGAAGGGTAAAGAAAATGTTATTGCTGATGCATTGTCTCGTCGTTATACTATGCTTTCACTACTTGACTTTAAAATATTTGGTTTGGAGACCATCAAAGATCAATATGTGCATGATGTTGAATTTAAAGATGTATTGCAGAATTGTAAGGAAGGGAGAACTTGGAACAAGTTCATTCTTAACGATGGATTTGTGTTTCGTGCTAACAAGCTATGCATTCCAGCTAGCTCTGTTCGTCTTTTGTTGTTGCAAGAGGCGCATGGAGGAGGATTAATGGGACACTTTGGCATCAAGAAGACGGAGGATATACTTGCTACACATTTCTTTTGGCCAAAGATGAGACGGGATGTTGAGCATTTTGTTGCTCGCTGCACTACATGTCAAAAAGCTAAGTCACGACTCAATCCTCATGGTTTATATATGCCTTTTCCTGTACCTAGTGTTCCTTGGAAGGATATATCTATGGACTTTGTTTTAGGTTTACCTCGAACAAAGAAGGGGAGGGATAGCATATTTGTTGTCGTGGATAGGTTCTCGAAAATGGCACACTTTATACCATGTCATAAAAGCATTGATGTTGTTAATGTTACTGATTTGTTCTTTCGTGAAATTATTCGCTTGCATGGCCTGCCAAATACTATTGTTTCAGATCATGATACTAAATTTCTTAGCCACTTTTGGAGATGTTTATGGGCTAAGTTGGGGACTAAACTGCTTTTTAGTACTACTTGTCACCCCCAAACTGATGGACAAACTGAAGTAGTCAATAGAACATTGTCTACTATGCTTAGGGCTGTTTTGAAGAATAACAAGAAAATGTGGGAAGAATGCTTGCCTCATATTGAATTTGCTTATAATCGTTCATTGCATTCTACTACTAAGATGTGCCCTTTTGAAATTGTGTATGGTTTCCTACCTCGTGCACCTATTGATTTGTTGCCTCTTCCATCTTCAGAGAGGGTTAATTTTGATGCTAAAGAACGTGCTGAACTGATTTTAAAAATGCACAAGTTAACTAAGGAAAACATTGAACGTATGAATGCTAAATATAAACTTGCTAGAGATAAGGGTAGAAAACATGTTGTGTTTTCACCTGGAGATCTTGTTTGGTTACATTTGCATCAGGATAGATTTCCTAATTTGCGCAAATCAAAGCTAATGCCACGTGCTGATGGTCCTTTTAAGGTGTTAGAGAAAATAAATGATAATGCATATAAACTTGAGCTGCCTGCAGATTTTGGGGTTAGTCCCACTTTTAACATTGCAGATTTGAAGCCTTATTTGGGTGAGGACGATGAACTTTCGCCGAGGACGACTTCATTTCAAGAAGGGGAGGATGATGAGGACATCAATACCATTGTTACCCCCACAGCCCCGGCTGTTACACATACTGGACCAATTACTAGAGCTCGCGCATGCCAATTGAATTATTAGGTACTTTCGTTTCGTGGTAACGATTCTAATATTCATGAGAATATGATGCTGCCTAAATTGGATACATTTGTTTTGCTTACAAATGAAGGGCCTAGCTTGGACAAGAAAGATGAACCTTGGAGCAAGTTCAAGCATGGAGATGATGGCATGCGCAAGGGGAACAAGAACGGAGTTACAAGTGACGATTCCATGACTCTGAAGCCACCATAATGAGTGCATGAATCATGGGACGAAATATACAAGATGCCACTTCATAAATTTCGTCCAGAGGCTATTCTACGTGCTGCGTCACCCTATTATTGGGCCAGGCCCATGTATTTTCGAAGTACTTAAGTATAGGCTGTTTTAAGAGTCCGTATGTGTGGGGAAACAAGAGTTAGGGTTGGTTTCGGACCTCTCCATCAAGGGCCACGAAATTCCCCCTCTCTCGTCCATATATACAGCCCTTAGGGCATCATTTAGACTTTGGGTTTTGTTTAGATTAAAAGTTCGCCATAGCTGCAACTTCGCATACTTCGTTTGTGTCCAACGACCAGACCAAGACGTCACAGAACCCCACCTTGATCAAGAAAGCTTTCATCTTATATTCGAAGTATCCAGATTGCAATCTCAGTTTCTTGCTTGTTCTTGGTTTGCTCGCAGGAAACATACCCTCGTGGTCAGGTTGATCGTGCTCCGGCCTGGTCAATAACCCCTCGGAAGTTGGTTTAGCGATTGCTAAGGCGCGACGTCTCGCACGTTCGTAGTCGGATCGTCAAGGTCGACTCCCACAGAAACGATAGCCACCATCTCATCGAAACATCGGGACACCTTTGCCTCTATCATCATATCAACTCGGAATTGAGTGATTCTTTTTGCGTTTGAAAGCTTGAGTCAGTGCCATTCTTGAGAAAAATTGGCACAAATTTTTCCAAAGAAAAGTTGGACAGAAAGTTTTTCATATATCCTATTTGGCTGTTGTTTCACATCATTATCTTTACTGCTATTGTGAACTTCACTATCTTGCTGTCCAGAGATACTTCATATCCTTTATTGATGCTAGTTGCGCTATGCCGTGACCTCATTAGTGTTCTAGACTCGCATCTCTAGTCCGGTCTAGCCTAGGACCAGTACAATACCATCGTTGAGCGTTTCTTCAACATTGCATCTCTGAATTGATTATTGCTAATCTTTTGCTACCATATACTTAAGCCTTCCAAGCTCCACATATTTCTACACCGTGTTTACGCACTTTCCCCTGTCAATCGCTTTACTCAATCTTCAGAGTTATTTGACACCGCTGGTTGCCGATCACCACCTGCTGCATGGTAAGAACTTGTAAGATATTGAGATTTGCTATACTGTGAGCGTTTTACCACCACTTCTAAGTAGTTCATAGGAACTTTTTTTGGATTCTTTTTCTTGTTTCTACTATTCATGACAGAATCCAGAGTTAATTCTTGGGCTTTGTCGATCGTGTGAGACGTGCCACCACCTTTGCAACTACCACAACCGTCACGAGAGGTGCACAAACATCCAAATGCACATGATCAGGTTAATGTATCTATACCACCATTTAATGGCCATTTTAGACCTACATTATATATTGAATGGGAGTTCAACATAAAAAATATATTTGCTTCCCATAATTTTGATAAGCATAAAAAAGTTAAGGTTGTGGTTCGTTCTTTCACTAGTCATGCTTTGGTTTGGTGGAGTGAATATTGTCGGTTACACCCTGATTATATACCTACTACTTGGGATGATTTGAAACTTGCCATGCGACATACATTCGTCCCTGCTTATTATACTCATGACATGATTAAAAAGTTGCAACATTTAAAACAAGGTAGTGACACTGTAACGAAATGTTATGATGATTTACAAACTACCTTGTTGCATTTCTCTTTAGAAGAAAGTGAAGATGCTTTTATGGATAGATTTTTGGGAGGATTAAACCGTGATATTCAAGAGATACTAATTCATGAAGAGTGTTATCCTATGGACCATTTGTTTCGTCTTGCTTGCAAAGCTGAACAGAAAAGAAAACGATGTGTTGCCCATGAGGAGAACAAGCGCACGGTGCACATTCCAAGAGTTCATACGATTGTTCCTTCAACTACTAGGCATACTATGACAATCTGATGCGGAGCATCATTCCATCATCCCCATGGACTCTACACCGACACATCAAGCCCCACGTGGACCTATGACAAGAGCGAGAGCACGTGCTTTTGAAACCGAGGTGAACTCCTTCCTGCTTAGCTTGCATATGGATACGAATGGAACATTGTTGCTACCTCACCAAGATACGCTATGTCTCATTAGGTACGAAGAGGAACACCACCAAGAGGCTCAGGAGCACCCCCAAGGAGAAGAGGAACCACCCCAAGGCCACACGGACCAAGACGGAGTGCAGCAGCAGCAAAACTGGAAGTCCCAGGTGGACCCCGTGCACACGGGTACCCGAGACCCCGTGCCCACGGGCTATCCTGGAAGTTGGCGCTGGAGCACCCCGTGCGCACGGGCCTATACCGTTCCCACGGGACCCCGTGCGAACGGGACCAACTTACCCCGTGCGCACGGGCCTCCCAGGATGGATGGCTGAGATCCCCAAACCGAGCCCCTCTTCATCTCTTTCGACCCCAAGACAATATAAACCGTACCTAGGGCTATGTTTAGGGTTAGCAAAGTATGAGATGAGATATTTGTGAGCTTCGCTCCTTCTACCTTCCCACTTGTGGAATCAAGGCCCCTTTTAGGAAGAATCCTAGTAGATTTCAAGACCTCCTCTAGGAGAAGACTATCTTCAAGACCTCATCTCCTAGGAGTGGAAAGAACTTTGCCATTGTATCTTTCCTTTGATTGTGTTTGTGACTTTTGGATCTTGTTTTGCTATTCTAGTGGATGTGTAATTGGGGAATTGTTTGAGTGATTTTTCCTCTTTGTGTCCTTGAGAGTTTGCCCTTTCCCTCTCCAAGTGTGAAAAGATCCCCCTCTAGGATTTCATCCTATATCATTTTGGTATCATGAGCAAGGTTGATTCACATCTTGGAGTCCCATTCCCCCATTTGCTAGCTTGATATTGTTGTTCTTCGCCCAAATTCGAAAATCCCCACAAAAATAGCCCAAATTTTTTTTCTTGCAATTTGTTGGATCTTGTGAGATTTGGTTGTTTTGATCCACGAATTTGGAGTTTGGCAAGTGGATCTACCCATCTTCCTGCATCCCCATCTTCCAAATCCCCGAAATTGTCCCTATCTTGGAAAATCCCCATGGATCTGGAGCTTGTCATCCGCTCCCAGCACACCCCGTGCACACGGGCCCTCGAGACCCCGTGCACACGGGACCTCGTGCACACTGGCCTCACTTACCCCGTGCGCACGGACCATCCAGGAACTTTCGGCCATCTTTTGTTAGCACCATTTTGCTTCCATACCAACACTCGTGTTCTTCCGCACTATTTTACGTGGTTGTTTGAGTTTCGGACCACGGTTTCTCTTGTGTCCTAAGGTGTTTTGGCTACTTAGGCGCCTTTGGACATCATGCCGCCACTCGATCATCAACTCGAACACCACACCGGCTTCAACAACTTCATTCTTACCGTAAGAATGGACGGTAACCGCGACGACATCTCACCCTTGCTTTTGCATTGATAACTCGAGCCATTTCGCGTAGCTTACCCATCGAGACTAGCAAGTTGAGAATTGTCGGGCCACGCTATTGTGCACCGTAGTGATCTTGTTACCATCTTAGTGCCATAAGTCTCTCCCATGCATATCTTACATACTTGTCTCATATCATACTTGGCTCTAGCTTCCAAAAAAACAAGAAAAGCTTTTAAGCAAAAGAGGAGCAACAAAGAGCTTGTAAGCAATAGCATCGAGTCATTTTTGCATATCATCTTCGACACCTCATACGTAGCATAGTTGGGATTGAAAACGACACGTTTCTCTTATAGGTTGGTGCACATGCATAGCCCATTTGAGCAGTCGCGCTAGCGTCTCTCTAGTATTCGCACAACAAGAGCATTTTCCGCGGTTGCACATTTTCAGCTCACCCCTTGGTTGTGCGGATCCCATCTATCTTCCGTGTGTGTGTTCCTAGTGATATCTTTGGGTTTGATCTATTTGTTTTTACTTGCATTTTTGTGAATCTTCTCAACCATATTGATATGTTGACTAACATTTGCTTGAAATTTTTGCCACCATCCTAACCGAGCTCCTCCATAAGCCTTTTACTTGTAGGTGTGAGAAACAATTCCCGGTACCAATTCCCCTATTATAGCATCGTGAGATCGTACTTGTTACATCCAAAATCTTTGGAAAAGGTAACTTTGGTTTTGTTCTCTCATTTTTCCTACTCACCACCACTTTCTCATGATGGATAGGCCAAGTACTTCTACCAACCCACTCTTCATGGAGCAAGACGACGACATGAACTCCTTCGTCACCAAGAGTCACATCTCTGGTGCATAACGTGCTTTTCATCAAGAGCAACAAGCTATGAGTGAACGCATCGACAACCTTTGATGAGGACATCCCTACTCCTTTATGATGCGGAGCATCCTACGATCATCCCCATGTACACTCCGACTACTCTCCAAACCCCAAGTGGACATATGACAAGGCCTCGAACATACACCATTGGGCACAAGGTGAACTCGCTCCTCTCCGAACCTTCACTTTCTACATGCGAGATATGGCTACTACCTCCAACGTGTGTGCTATGCATGATCAGGTACTTAGAGAAAAGCCACGGAGCCACCACATCCAACGAACGAGCTAGTGAGGACGCCAAGTACAAGGACCAAGAGAAGGAGCTGCCAAAGAAGCTCCAGCGAGCGGATGTCCGGACGACACCGGACGACCGGCCTCACACAGCGAGCGGACGTCCGGCCCTTGGCGGAAGACCGACGCCTGAAGACCAGCCTACACCAGCTACACACCTCCCAGCGAGCGGATGCCCGACCCTACACCGAACATCCGGCAATATGTCCGAGACTTCCGGACGTCCGGTGTCCCGACCACAGAACACTTTCAGCGGACGTCCGGCGCTAGCGGACGACCGGTCCCCCTGGAACCACCGAACGTTCGGTGCCCAGCGGACGTCCGGTCCCTGGCTGTGTCCAGTTGCGGGCTGAGGCCCATGTACCCCTGCACTTCGCCCCCATTTGCACTATGACTATAAATAGGACACCCCCTCCTCCTAGTTAGGGTTAGCGTTGTGATAGCTCATTTGGGAGATACAGCTACGCTCATCCATTACAGATCTACTCCATGAGAGAGACCGCGGCCCCTCTACGGAGAAGATCCCCTTGGATTCAAGACCCCCCCTTGGGTGGCCCCATAAAGAGCTCCTCACGGAGAAGAACCGGTTACCGTGTATCGTCCGTTGTTGACTTTGGATCTTGTATCTCTCTTTGTGTTTCGAGGATCTAGCACATGTGTTTCTCTTGTGTTTCCCCTCGTTTCCCCCCTCGTGTTCTTCGTGTTCATTCTTGGGATCCGCTCCTTTCATGAAAGATCGGCCGTCTAGGGTTCCACCCTACATCACTTTACCATCATTTTCAAATAAAGATGATATTGCACAATACAAGTCCAATGAAATCAGAATTGGACCAATTACAAGAGCACGTGCAAAACTACTTGACGTCCAGGGGTCTTTATATACCCTTGTAAGTCATGGATTTTAGGGTTAGAGCATGTTTTGATTAAACTCATATCAGACTGAATTGCATTAAGCATTCCTCTGTACTCATATTCCTCTTTGCATCGATCAGGAATATTTACCTACACCAAATTTGTTTCGATAGGGTGTATTTGCTACTGAAAGTCAAGTCCTATCTGTCATTCCACTGGGAATTGGGAGATTGCAGAACCGCTTCATGGTCGGCGGCTATGTGCACAAGTGTGTGGTGTTGCGAATATCCATACGGTTGAAGATCTGTTGCTTTGGCAATGGGGGAACAGCCGGAGAGTTCGAGAGCATCTCACAAGTTATCCTACAAGTTCAACATCGACATCCTCTGCTCACTGAGAAGATCGGGCCACCCCCTTATCATCTTGGTATCAGATTTCCAGCGTTATCTCGGTGAGCATCCACCAATCCCTTAGATTAGTTTTGTTTTCGTCCTACACAGAAAAAGCCATACAAAAATATTAGGGTTTAGAGTTTTTGACATAGCCTAGATAACATCGCTTCCAAGTTTTAGTTGCTGATCGTAGTCTTTTATTTGCGTAACTTACTTTCTGATCTGAGTCGTTGTAGATTCTCTAGGTTTTCCTTTTCTCACGTCGGAGTCGTTTGGTTGCTGTCAAGTCTGTTGATCCGAGTCAGATTTTCTTTGGTTTGATTAACTATCCAAATCAGATTGTGTTTCATTTGATAACCATAGTCAGCCTTTCTTCTTTTGCGTAGTACTTTCCTATTGAGACTAGCATATCCTTTGCTCTACGGGCTGCTCATATAGGAATTTGGAGAGTGCATCTTTTGTTTTGGCAAAATCAGATTGGTTACTAATTTCTCAGGTTACTGATACAAAAAAAAACAAAAAAAGAGAAAGAAAAAGAAAACGAAAAAAGAGGAGGAAAAGAAAGCTATACGTGGAAGTTGCATATATTTTTGGCGAGTTTGTCAGTTTTTCTGCCACGTTCATTGCACTAGTAGATTGAGCAATCTCGTGCCCGTATAAATTGAGAAATTTGCTAGTGTCTCTCATGTGCATTTGTAACACGAGCATTACTCCGACATTCCAGAATTTTGAGCTCAGTTTGAGAGTTGCATTTGCCCCACTTATCTCCACCGTGTGTGTTTCCGTGGGTCTCTATCATACGATCAGCACTAGGATTTGTGAATTGGTGTTGATAGGTATTCCAACCAAGCTCCGCCATATGCCCTATTTGTTGTGTGATAGTTTTCACCCTTGGTATTCGCTACATCACATCCGTGCACGTTCTGCCCATACAAGTTGGTAAGCTTTTCTAATTCACTTTGGAACGGTAAGATACCTTGTTTCTTTCGGTTTTGAGTGAGTTGAGAGTTTTCCACATACACTATATTTTCTGTGAGTACTAATCACCTAATCATGTCCGACGAGTCTTTTGATATATAGCGGAAAAAGGACCCTAAATCCGTGGTGCATTGGAATGAATATGAAGATCTTCGTGATCATCTTCAGAGACAAATTCAATGTGCAACCGATCCTATAAATGAGAATGTGCAGAACATGGAGTTGGACCTCAAGGATGCCACAGAAACCATCACTGCTACACAACGTCAAGTTACTAAAATTCAGGGGACTCTAGTTAACTTGCAGCAAGCTATGGCTGCGTTGCAATAGTCCGTTGATCGCCAACATAATCAGCAGCGTGATGATGATGATGGTGAAGCTAGTGTTCATGGTGGTAATGAGGGTGTTGCAGCTGCTAATGCTGCCAATGTACAAGGGGCTGCAGCACGTCGTGCACAATTACAGCAAGCTAATTAGGACCAGCAAGCTCCACACGAGCCGGTTATTGCTGGTCAAGATGGTGGTCGTGGTAATGGAGGCCGTGGTGGTGGCCATGCTGCTGCAATGCCCGTAGGATGTGGATTTGCTCCTCTTGGTGCGCGCCGTCAATTTGATAATGATGCTTTTGCACAACCAGCCAACTGTGATGATGATGGTCTGGGCAAACCAAAGTTCACCGTCCCCAAGTTTGTTGGTTCTACTGATGTTGAAGAGTACCTCAATTGGGAGCTGATGGTGGAAAAATTATGGCGCATGCATGAGTACACCGAGGATAAAAAAATAAAACTTGCATCTTCTGAATTTGATGACTATGCTTTGCTTTGGTGGGATAATATGGTATAGTCCAGAATTGAAGATGGTGAACGTCCCATTGTTACATGGAGAGCTATGAAGGAAGAGATGCGTGCTCGCTTTGTTCCACACAATTATATTCGTTCTCTCTATGACAAATTGCAGAATTTGAGGCAAGGTACTTCTTCCATGGATGAATATTTTTAGGAGATGGAGCTTATTATGCAGCATGCTAGAGTGCGTGAAGAGCCTGAACAAACAATGCAGCGATTTCTGTCTGGTCTGAACTATAACATCAAGCGTATTGTTTGTCTTCACCAATATTATGACATGACAGATTTGTTACACCAAGCATGTGAGCCTGAATTGCAAGTGGCTGAGGATGCTAAGTTTACATCTCGCACAACAGCGAGTAGAGGACGTTTTACACCACGAACAACACCTCATATGGAGCCTACTCCTAGTTCCACTTCTGGTTTCGTGGTAATACTTCTTCCAAATCAGATTCGATGATTTCTAATGCGAAGAAACCGGCGCAACCTGCTGCTAGTGCTGCTGGTTCTACTAATTCTACAGCAAGAAACAGGGACATCAGTTGTCATACATGTGGTGGAAGGGGTCATTTTAAGAGAGATTGTCCCAATAAAAAGGTTATGTTGATTAATGAGGATACAGCAGAATATGAAACCGGTGATGATGCTGACCCTGATTCTAAAATTTGGGAGGAAGATGAAAATGGTTCAATAGATGCTTATGCTACACACTATCCTACAATTGTTTGCTCACCCAAAGTGCTAAGTGTTACGCCTAGTCCTGCAGAACAGCGGTGCAATTTGTTTCAAACAAAGGCCGTTGTTGGTCCTGGTAAGGCATGCAAGGTTATAATTGATGGTGGTAGTTGTCACAATTTGGCTAGTAAGGAGTTATGCCAAAAGCTGAAATTGAAATATTTACCGCACCCCAATCCATATTTTATTCAATGGTTAAGTGATAGTGGAGAGATGAAAATCAGCCACATGGTGCGTGTGGAATTTCAGATCGGGCCATATAAAGACACCATTGAGTGTGATGTGGTTCCTATGACCGTGTGTCACCTGTTGTTGGGACACCCGTGGCAGTATGATAGAGATGTCCGCCACAATGGGAGAGCCAACACATATCATTTAAATTGGCGTGGCAAGGAGGTTACTTTGATCCCTATGACACCGCAGCAAATTGTAAATGAATCTCGTCAAAAAATTGAAGTGAATCTTGAAAAAGAGAGTGAGAGATTAGATAGGCGAGAGACTACACTTTCGGTGAGTGAGAGCCACAAGCCAAATCTGAGTGGTCAAAATAAAAGTGAGGGAGTGAATTCCTTAGTTGTTAGCCACCAAATCTGATTTGAGAGAGTTTCGTGAGGATCCCACTGCTGTACCACTTGTGCTGTTGTGCAAGGGTCAAATTTTGGTTTCTAACGACATGACCCCTCTCTCTATTGGTGTTTCTAATGTATTGTAGGAATTTAGCGATGTGTTTCCGGAGGAGGTACCCGCTGGTTTACCACCATTGCGAGGTATAGAGCATCAAATTGATTTGATACCAGGAGCATCACTGCCCAATAGAGCACCGTACCGCACCAACCCTGAGGAAACAAAGGAAATTCAGAAACAAGTACAAGAGCTTCTAGACAAAGGTTATTTTCGCGTGAGCTTAAGTCCTTGTGTTGTTCCTGTAATTTTGGTTCCTAAGAATGATGGTACATGGCGCATGTGCGTAGATTGTAGATCTATAAATAACATCACTATTCGATATCGTCATCCTATTCCACATTTAGAAGATATGTTGGATGAATTGAGTGGTGCTGCTATTTTCTCTAAAATTGATTTGCGTAGTGGTTATCATCAAATTAGGATGAAAGAAGGGGATGAATGGAAGACAGCCTTTAAAACAAAGTTTGGTTTATATGAGTGGTTAGTCATGACTTTTGGGTTAACTAATGCACCTAGTACTTTCATGAGATTAATGAACCATGTTTTGAGGCATTTCATTGGTAAATTTGTGGTTGTATATTTTGATGATATACTTATTTACAGCCGCAATGAATCTGAACATAGTGATCATGTTCGACAAGTTTTGCAAGTGTTGGGTGATGCTCGATTATATGGTAATCTTGATAAGTGCACATTTTGCAAAGATAAGGTCATATTTCTCGGATATATTGTTTCTAAGCATGGATTTGAGGTAGATGAATCAAAAATAGAAGCTATTAAAAATTGGCCTACTCCGTTGAATGTTAGTCAAGTACGAAGCTTTCACGGCCTTGCTGGTTTCTATAGACGTTTTGTGAAAGATTTCAGTACTATTGCTGCACCTTTGAATGAGCTCACAAAAAAAGGTGTTGATTTTGTGTGGGGCGCAGCCCAAGATAATGCTTTTGATGAGCTGAAACGTCATTTGACTGCTGCACTTTGCTTATACTTCCAGATTTCACTAAACAAATTGAGATTGAATGTGATGCTAGTGGAATTGGTATTGGAGGTGTGTTGATGCAAGAGGGTAAACCGATTGCATATTTTTCTGAAAAACTTAATGGTGCACGATTGAACTATCCTGTTTATGATAAAGAATTGTATGCTCTAGTTCGTGTCCTTGAGGTTTGGCAACATTATTTGTGGCCAAAATAATTTATCATACATTCTGATCATGAGGCTCTGAACTATTTGAAAAGCCAATCCTGATGAGGACATCAATACCATTGTTACACCCACAGCCCCTGCTGCTATACATACTGGACCGATTACTAGAGCTCACGCACGCCAATTGAATTATCAGGTACTTTCGTTTCTTGGTAACGATTCTAATGTTCATGAGAATATGATGCTGCCTAAAATGGATACATTTGTTTTGCTTACAAATGAAGGGCCTAGCTTGCACAAGAAAGATGAACCTTGGAGCAAGTTCAAGCATGGAGATGATGGCATGCGCAAGGGGAACAAGAACGGAGTTACAAGTGATGATTCCAAGACTCTGAAGCCACCATAATGAGTGCATGAAGCATGGGACGAAATATACAAGATGCCACTTCATAAATTTCGTCCAGAGGCTATTTTAGGTGTTGCATCACCTTATTATTGGGCCAGGCCCATGTATTTTCAAAGTACTTAAGTATAGGCTGTTTTTAGAGTCCGTATGTGTGGGGAAACAAGAGTTAGGTTTAGTTTCGGACCCCTCCACCAAGGGCCACGAAATTCCCCCTCTCTCCTCCATATATACAGCCCTTAGGGCATCGTTTAGGCTTTGGGTTTTGTTTAGATTAAAAGTTTGGCATAGCTGCAACTTCGCGTACTTCGTTTGTGTTCAACGACCAGACCAAGGCGTCACAGAACCCCACCTTGATCAATAAAGCTTTCATCTTATATTCGCATTATCCAGATTGCAATCTCAATTTCTTGCTTGTTCTTCGTTTGCTTGCAGGAAACAGACCCTCGTGGTCAGGTTGATCGTGCTCCGGCGTGGTCAATAACCCTCAGAAGTTGGTTTAGCGATTGCTAAGGCGCGACGTCTCGCACGTTCGTAGTCGGATCGTCAAGGTCGACTCCCACAGAAAACGATAGCCACCATCTCATCGAAACATTGGGACACCTTTGCCTCTATCAAGTGGTATCAGATTTTCAGGTTGCTCGGTGAGATTTTACAGTTTTTCGTAGTTTAGATCGAGTCTATTCTTCGTACCTATAGTCCACGAAAAAGCCAAAAAAATTAGGGTTAGTTCATCCTATCCGAACCAATCTGAGCCTTTGCATAATATTTTCTGTGTTTGCTTTGTTGAATTTGCGGTTGCATCGTCGTGTCAAGTTGCTGGTCTTAGTGTCTAGTCCTTTAGAGTTTCGAGTTCTGTTCACAGGTTGTCACGTCGCCGCTGCCATATATCACCACCGCATCATCATCATCACTGCTGCCATATACCACCACCACACCAACTTCATCGTCGCTGCCATATTCACCACCAATCTGAGTCCATATACGCCACCAGTCCGATTTCCACCAGATTCATCGCCGCCACCAGTCCGAGATTCCACCAGATTCATCTCGGCCACCAGTCCTAGTCCGAGTCCAGTAATTGTTGCATTGTTTTCGAGTTCCAGATCACGCCATACTCCGAGTCATGATAGAGTAGGAATCCTGAGATTCCGTGCTACCCGCAGAAGAAAAATAGTTCCAAACTCAAAAAAAAACTATGTCTGGAAAATACTGGCTAGGCAGTTTTTAAACCATTTGTACACTTTTTCGAAAAAATTTGTTGCGGAGCAAAAAAGAGAGGAAAAAAAGTGAAAAAAAGTGAAAAAAAGGAAAAAAAATTCAGACTGTGCTCCTCCATTGTTTACGTGCAGCGCCGTGATTTTGTTAGTGTTCTAGGTTCGCGTCTCTAGCACGGTCTAGCCTAGGACCAGCACAGTACCGTCGTTGAGCGTTTATTCAACTTTGCATCTCTGAATTGATTATTGCTGACCCTTTTTGCTACCATATTATAAGCCTTCCCAGCTCCACATACATCTACGTCGTGCGTTTAACTCTCCCTGGTAATTGCTCTATCCAAGCTTTGAGAGTTTTGACTACGACGGTTGCCGATCACCGCCTGCTGCTGGGTAAGAACTGGTAAGAATTTGAGATTTGCTTGACGGATTTGTGACACCACCACCACCTCTTGTTAGTAGTCTATAGGATCATATTCTTGTGTGTTTCTATTGTTGCTAACCATGGCAGGATCACAAGCCGACGAGACTGACTGGGAGAACATGACGAATAAGGAGTTGCATGATAAATTTCAGCAAATGATAAGTGGACAGGTGCAAGATGTGCTAAACAGATTTGAAGAGGCCATGGAGAAGATAGATGGCATGGAGAAGACGTCTGAAACAAAGCTCGATAACAGGTTTAATGAATTACTCGCGCGTCTTCCACCACCACCACCGGCTTCACCTAACGCACCTCTAGAACAACAACAACAATGACTACCTACACATCGTGAAACAGCCCTCCGCCGAGCGAGCCATCTCCCTCTTGCACCAGGCCAAACTGTTGGTGCTGCTGTTGATACTTCTGTGGCTCCTGCTGCTGATGCGGAGGAGGATGATTTTGCTGGAGATTACGAGGATGAGGTTGATCAAAATCAGAACTACGTGCCAACACCGGCACAGAAACCACCAAGTCGTCCACATGCAAATAATGGCAATGGTAGGGCTCACCCTCAGGTACGAGATCATGACCATCTCCCTAAACTAAAATTGAATATTCCACCATTTGAGGGTAGATATGTTCCTGATATATATCTTACTTGGGAGTCAGAAACTGAACAACGATTTACATGTTTACAATATCCCGAGGAGAGGCGTGTTCCTCCTGCTATTTGTGTAGTCACTAGTTTTGCATGTGTTTGGTGGTCTGAGCATTGTAGATTATAGCCTATTCCAGCTACTTGGGCTGCTTTGAAAACTGCTATGCGTACTCGTTGGGTTCCACCATATTATCAACATGAATTACTTCAAAAATTGCAGCGTTTAAGACAAGGAAAAAATTCTGTAGAAGAATATTATCAGGAATTACAAACTGGCATGATTAGATGTGGTATTGTTGAGGAGAATGAAGCTATGCTTGCACGTTTTATGGGTGGAATAAATAGAGAGATTCAGACCATCCGAGAGTATAAAGAGTATAATAATATCACTCGTTTATTCCATCTTGCTTCTAAAGCTGAACGTGAAGTGCAGGATCGACAGGCATTGGCGCGAACTAACTTTTCGGCAGGTCGATCTTCATCACGGACACCACATGCGTCCTCTACTTCCACTCCACCAGCACCTCCATCAGGTGCCACCTCCAGCTGTGATACAAGAAAGCAGGCACAACCACCACTATCTGCCAAGAGCACACCTGCTGGACCTGCGCAAAGCTCTTCTTCTTGCATGGCATCAACAGGGCACCACAAGTGATGTTATTTGTCATCGTTGTAAGGGAAGAGGACATTTTGCAATAGAATGCCAATCTCAGCGTGTGATGATTGCTACTGAGGATGGTGGGTATGAGTCCGCTAGTGACTATGATGAGGAGACTTTGGCTCTTATTACACATGAAGAACACGGTGGAGATGATTTTGATCATGAGACACAATACATGGCTGCTGAAGATGCTGACAGGTATGAATGTTTAGTTGCTCAACGTGTTTTGAGTGTGCAGGTTACACAAGCTGAGCAAAATCAGATGCATAATTTGTTCCATACAAAGGGAGTTGTGAAGGAACGTTCTATTCGCGCCATCATAGATGGAGGGAGCTGCAATAACTTGGCTAGCATGGAGATGGTGGAGAAGCTATCTCTCACCACAAGACCACATCCACATCCTTACTACATCCAATGGTTCAACAACAGCGGCATGGTTAAGGTAACATGTACTGTTCATGTGCATTTTAGTATCTCTACATATGCTGATTATGTTGATTGTGATGTGGTACCTATGCAAGCATGTTCCTTATTACTTGATAGACCTTGGAAATTTGATAAAAATTCTGTACACCATGGTAGAAACAATCAGTATACTCTTGTTCATAAGGATAAAAATATTACTTTGCTTCCTATGACTCCTGATTCCATTTTGAAAGATGATATTAATAGAGCTAATAAAGCAAAACATGAGGAAACTAAGAGTGAAAATCAGATTGTGGCAAAAGAATTTTAGCAACAAATTCAGCCTCATAATAAACAATCTAGTGCTGCTTCTGAAATTAAATTGAAAAGTGCATGTTTACTTGCGACCAAATCTGATATTGATGATCTAGATTTTAGCAAATCTGTTTGCTATGCTTTTGTGTGCAAAGATGCATTATTTTCATTCGAGGACGTGCCTTCCTCTTTGCCTCCTGCTGTCACTAACATTTTGCAGGAGTTCGCTGATGTCTTTCCACAAGACGTGCCACCGGGATTACCACCTATTCGAGGGATTGAGCATCAAATTGACTTAATTCCCGGTGCTTCATTACCCAACCGTGCACCATACCATACCAATCCAGAGGAGACGAAGGAGATTATGCGTCAAGTACAAGAACTACTCGACAAAGGTTATATACGCGAATCCCTTAGTCCTTGTGCTATTCCTATCATTTTAGTGCCGAAAAAGGATGGTACGTCGCGTATGTGCGTTGATTGTATAGGCATTAATAATATTACTATTCGTTATCGTCATCCTATTCCTAGGCTAGATGATATGCTTGATGAATTGAGTGTCTCTACAATATTCTCCAAAGTTGATTTGCGTAGTGGATACCATCAAATTCGTATGAAATTGGGAGATGAATGGAAAACATCATTTAAAACTAAGATTTGGATTATATGAGTGGTTAGTCATGCCTTTTGGGTTAACTAATGCACCTAGTACTTTCATGAGGTTAATGAACAAAGTTTTACGTGCTTTCATTGGACGATTTGTGGTAGTTTACTTTGATGACATATTGATTTATAACAAATCTTTGGAGGAACATTTGGAACATTTACGTGCTGTTTTTATTGCTCCACATGATGCACATTTTTTTGGTAACCTTGGAAAGTGCACCTTTTGCACCGACCGAGTATCTTTTCTTGGCTATGTTGTTACTCCACAGGGAATTGAAGTTGATAAAGCTAAGATTGAAGCTATTGAGAGTTGGCCGCAGCCCAAAACGGTCACACAAGTGAGGAGTTTCCTTGGCCTTGCTGGTTTCTATAGGCGTTTTGTGAGAGATTTCAGCACCATTGCTGCACCTCTCAACCAGCTTACAAAGAAGGATGTGCCTTTTGTTTGGGGTACCGCACAGGAAGAAGCCTTCACGGTATTGAAAGATAAGTTGACACATGCTCCTTTACTCCAACTTCCTCATTTCAATAAGGCTTTTGAGCTTGAATGTGATGCTAGTGGAATTGGATTAGGAGGTGTGTTATTACAAGATGGCAAACCTATTGCATACTTTTCTGAAAAATTGAGTGGGCCTAGTCTGAACTATTCTACTTATGATAAAGAATTACATGCTCTTGTTCGGACTTTAGAAACATGGCAACATTATTTATGGCCCAAGGAATTTGTTATACATTCTGATCATGAATCTTTGAAACACATTAAAAGTCAAGAAAAACTAAACCATAGACATGCTAAATGGGTTGAATTCATTGAGACTTTCCCTTATGTCATTTAACACAAGAAGGGTAAAGAAAATGTTATTGCTGATGCATTATCTCGTCGTTATACTATGCTTTCACAACTTGACTTTAAAATATTTGGTTTGGAGACCATCAAAGATCAATATTCGTTCTTAACGATGGATTTGTGTTTCATGCTAACAAGCTATGCATTCCAGCTAGCTCCGTTCGTCTTTTGATGTTGCAGGAGGCGCATGGAGGAGGCTTAATGGGACACTTTGGCTTCAATAAGACGGAGGATATACTTGCTACACATTTCTTTTGGCCAAAGATGAGATGGGATGTTGAGTGTTTTGTTGCTCGCTGCACTACATGTCAAAAAGCTAAGTCACGACTCAATCCTCATGGTTTATATATGCCTTTGCCTGTACCTAGTGTTCCTTGGGACGATATATCTATGGACTTTGTTTTAGGTTTACCTCGAACAAAGAAGGGGAGGGATAACATATTTGTTGTCGTGGATAGGTTCTCGAAAATGGCACACTTTATACCATGTCATAAAAGCGATGATGCTGTTAATGTTGTTGATTTGTTCTTTCGTGAAATTATTCGCTTGCATGGTGTGCCAAATACTATTGTTTCAGATCGTGATACTAAATTTCTTAGCCACTTTTGGAGATGTTTATGGGCAAAGTTGGGGACTAAGCTGCTTTTTAGTACTACTTGTCACCCCCAAACTGATGGACAAATTGAAGTAGTCAATAGAACATTGTCTACTATGCTTAGGGCAGTTTTGAAGAATAACAAGAAAATGTGGGAAGAATGCTTGCCTCATATTGAATTTGCTTATGATCGTTCATTGCATTCTACTACTAAGTTGTGCCCTTTTGAAATTGTGTATGGTTTCCTACCTCGTGCACCAATTGATTTGTTGCCTCTTCTATCTTCAGAGAAGGTTAATTTTGATGCTAAAGAACATGCTGAATTGATTTTAAAAATGCATGAGTTAACTAAGGAAAACATTGAGCGTATGAATGCTAAATATAAACTTGCTGGAGATAAGGGTAGAAAATATGTTGTGTTTGCACCTGGAGATCTTGTTTGGTTACATTTGCGTAAGGATAGATTTCCTAATTTGCACAAATCAAAGCTAATCCCATGTGTTGATGGTCCTTTTAAGGTGTTAGAGAAAATAAATGATAATGCATATAAACTTGAGCTGCCTGCAGATTTGGGGTTAGTCCCACTTTTAACATTGCAGATTTGAAGCCTTATTTGGGTGAGGACGATGAACTTTCGTCGAGGACGACTTCATTTCAAGAAGGGGAGGATGATGAGGACATCAATACCATTGTTACACCCACAGCCCCTGCTGATATACATTCTGGACCGATTACTAGAGCTCGCGCACGCCAATTGAATTATCAGGTACTTTCGTTTCTTGGTAACCATTCTAATGTTCATGAGAATACATTTGTTTTGCTTACAAATGAAGGGCCTAGCTTGGACAAGAAAGATGAACCTTGGAGCAAGTTCAGGCATGGAGATGATGGCATGCGCAAGGGGAACAAGAACGGAGTTACAAGTGATGATTCTAGGACACTGAAGCCACCATAATGAGTGCATGAAGCATGGGACGAAATATACAAGATGCCACTTCATAAATTTCGTCCAAAGGCTATTTTAGGTGCTACGTCACCTTATTATTGGGCCAGGCCCATGTATTTTCGAAGTACTTAAGTATAGGCTGTTTTTAGAGTCCATATGTCTGGGGAAACAAGAGTTAGGGTTGGTTTCTGACCCCTCCACCAAGGGCCACGAAATTCCCCCTCTCTCCTCCATATATACAGCCCTTAGTGCATCGTTTAGGATTTGGGTTTTGTTTAGATTAAAAGTTCGGCATAGCTGCAACTTTGCGTACTTCGTTTGTGTTCAACGACCAGACCAAGGCGTCACAGAACCCCACCTTGATCAATAAAGCTTTCATCTTATATTCGCAATATCCAGATTGCAATTTTAGTTTCTTGCTTGTTCTTCGTTTGCTTGCAGGAAACAGACCCTCGTGGTCAGGTTGATCGTGCTCCGGCGTGGTCAATAACCCTCGGAAGTTGGTTTAGCGATTGCTAAGGCGCGCGTCTCGCACGTTCGTAGTCGGATCGTCAAGGTCGACTCGCACAGAAAACGATAGCCACCATCTCATTGAAACATCGGGACACCTTTGCCTCTATCAAATCCAATTTGAACAAACGTCATGCAAAATGGGTTGAATTTATTGAATCTTTCCCATACATCATTAAATACAAAATGGGTAAAGATAATGTTGTTGATGATGCTCTTTCTCGGAAAAACATGTTGCTGAGACAATTGGATGTTCAAGTTCCTGATTTAGAGACTTTGCGTGATTTATATGCCACTGATCTTGATTTTTCAGCACCATATAAATTGTGTTCAGATGTAAAAGCATGGGAAAAATATCACATACATGATGGCTATTTGTTTAGAGCTAACAAACTATGTGTTCCAGAATCGTCCGTGCGTTTGCTATTGTTGCAGGAATCACATGCCGGCGGTTTGATGGGTCATTTTGGAGGTGAGAAGACTTTGCTTATGCTCGCTGATCACTTTTATTGGCCTAAGATGAGGCGTGATGTGGACAGATTTGTGAAGTGTTGCATTACTTGTAATAAGGCAAAGTCTAAGCTGAAACCTCACGGTTTGTATACTCCTCTCCCTGCTCCTACTACACCAGGGGAAGACATAAGCATGGACTTTGTGTTAGGATTGCCTAGGACCAGGAGAGGACATGATTCGATTTTTGTGGTAGTTGATCGTTTTTCTAAGATGGCACATTTTATTGCCTACCACAAAAGCGACGATGCGTCGCACATTGCTACTCTATTTTTCAGGGACATCGTGCGCTTACATGGAGTACCAAACACGATTTTTTCTGATCATGACGTGAAGTTTATGAGCTATTTCTGGAAGACACTTTGGGGAAAGCT
This sequence comes from Triticum urartu, assembly GCF_056163025.1. Classification (NCBI taxonomy): domain Eukaryota; kingdom Viridiplantae; phylum Streptophyta; class Magnoliopsida; order Poales; family Poaceae; genus Triticum; species Triticum urartu. The sequence continues at coordinate 201,434,524 of NC_141873.1, forward strand.
GGGGACAAAGTTACTATTCAGCACTACTTGTCATCCCCAAACAGATGGGCAAACAGAGGTGGTCAATCGCACACTATCCACGTTGTTGCGATCCATGATAAAGAAGAACCTGCGTGAATGGGAGGAGTGTTTACCGCATGTGGATTTTGCATATAACAGGGAGGTATATTCCACAACTCAGTTCTGTCCATTTGAGGTGGTCTATGGTTTTAAGCCAATTACACAACTTCATTTGCTGCCCCTTCCAATTCAAGAGAGAGTGAACATGGATGCATCCAAGAGGGCAGATTTCGTGAGGACGATACACGAGAAGACCAAAGAAGCCATTGAAAAGAAGGGAAAGTACACGGCTGATCATGTTAATAAGAGAAAGGAGGTGTTGTTTCAGCCGGGCGACATGGTGTGGGTACACTTGCGTAAAGATAGATTTCCTGAACGGCGCAAGTCCAAGTTGAAACCAAGAGGTGATGGACCATATAAAGTGCTTGCCAAGATTAATAATAATGCATACAAAATTGATCTTCTGACTGAAGAGTTTGGCGTGAGTAATACGTTCAACGTCGCTGATTTGACGCCATATACTGGAGAAGACCTTGGTGCGTCACGGTCGACGCCTTTTCAAGGGGGGAGGATGATGAGGACATCCCTACTCCTTTACCATCATTTTCAAATAAAGATGATATTGCACAAGACAAGTCCAATGAAATCAGAATTGGACCAATTACAAGAGCACGTGCAAAACTACTTGAACAAAAGGTGAATTCACTCTTAGTTGAATCTGACATTTGTGTTAATCAGAATTTTATACTGCCTAAGTCTTTACATATTTGTATGATCAGATTTGAAGGGAAGGCAAGCTTGGCATGTGGAGATGAAGAATTGTAGCAAGAAGAACTTCTACTGATTTCTAATATCAGTAAGTGCACGAGGGAGGAGAGGGAGACAGGTGCACAACATAAACAGAAGGAAAATCTGAACCGGACTCGGATTGACAGCCAGGAGGCCCGCAATTGATATACGTGCAGAATCCGTGTCCGTGCTCCAAATAAGGCGTTTAAATACAATTTGGAAAGCTTGACTCGTGTGCTTTCCAAATTGTATACTCGCAGCCCGCGATTCACGGTGACCGAGTTGCAGTCACCAAAACAATACGGCGGTTGTTTCTGCCAGTTTTTCGAGATAGAATCGTTTAAAGTTAGGAAAGTTAGAGATAAGTTGGATTTCGACCCCAAAACTATGTTGGACGTCCAGGGGTCTATATACCCTTGTAAGTCGTGGCTTTTAGGGTTAGACCATGTTTTGATTAAACTCATATCAGACTGAATTGCTTTAAGCATTCCTCTGTACTCATATTCCTCTTTGCATCGATCAGGAATATTTACCTACACCAAATTTGTTTCGATAGGGTGTATTTTCTACTGAAAGTCAAGTGCTATCTGTCGTTCCACTGGAATTGGGAGATTGCAGAACCGCTTCATGGTCGGCAGCTACGTGCGCAAGTGTGTGGTGTTGCGAATATCCATAGGGTTGAAGATCTGTTGCATTGGCAACGGGGGAACAGCCGGAGAGTTCGAGAGCATCTCACAAGTTATCCTACAAGTTCAACATCGACATCCTCCACTCACTGAGAAGATCGGGCCACCCCCTTATCAACCTTGTTGCCGACTTGTGACTTTTCGAGCAACGTACAAGGGACTACTTCGACCACAAGCTCGACGATCGAAAGCAAGAGAATGACGCAAGGATGGTCGAAATTCGTGCTTTGTTGCTCAACCGCTCGTCTTCCACTTCAAGAAGGGGCCGTTCAAGCCGCCACTCCGACTTCAACCTCTCTGGCTCAAGTACACCGTCTTCGAACACTCTTCGACGTGCCGCGCGCAACGAGCATCATGCAAGCCTCAATCCTCTACGTGACACCGACTCGCAAGAGCATCGAAGACGTCAAACCCAAGAAGCCTTTGCGCTAGCACGAGAACGGCAACGACAACGCCAACATGAAGAGGAAGAGCGTGTGCGTCTACACCAAAATGCTCAAGATGCCGAGGCACAACGTCAAGAACAACAACTCTGCGACGAGCAAGCACTTGCGGCGCAACAAGCTCTACGCAATTCGAGTCGAGCCGTTGCCGACCAAGGCCGTCAAGCCCATGAACAAGAGGAAGCACTTCTCGAAGAAATTCAAGAACAAAGATTTCAAGCTCGCGTGCATCGTCAAGTTCCTCCTCGAGCTCGCAAAGCTCCCCCACAAGCTCGCCAACACCATCAAGTTCATCGAGAGCATGAAGACAATGGAAATCCTCCACGACAAGAGCAACATGAGGTTGACAACCCTCCGCGTCAAGAGCACCACGAGTTGAACAATCATCTACAACATGGGCGTCATCATCCCCGACCCCAATACAATGAAGAGCAACACTACAGCAAGCTCAAGTTCACCATGCCCAAGTTCAACAGAAGCAACAATCCCGAAGAGTACCTTTCATGGGCATTGGAAGTTGACAAGATCTTCCGTTTGCAGAATTATGAAGAAGAGAAGAAGATCGCGATGGCATCCCTTGAGTTCCAAGACTATGTCCTTATTTGGTGGGAACAAGTCATTGAGCGCCGAGAGGCAAGAGGTGATCCACCCATCACTACTTGGGTGCAAATGAAGGATGTCATGAGAGCACGCTTCGTCCCTACCTACTACAACCGCGACCTCTTCAAGAAACTCCAACAACTCAAGCAAGGAACTAAGAGCGTTGAAGAATACTACAAGGAGATGTAGATTGCAATGATAAGAGCCAATGTCATGGAAGATGATGAGCAAACAATGGCACGCTTCTTGAATGGCCTCAACCATCCCATCAAGAAGATCGCCGACTTTCAACCATACTCAAATCTCATCGAGCTAGTGCACCAAGCGACCAAAGCGGAACGCCAAGTACAAGATGATTTCATGTATGCCAAGTTCTCGTCCAAGACCTACGGCTCCTCTTATCAAGCTCCCGCGACTTCGGCAACTCCTACCTCAACTAGAGCATCACCAAGTACCGGCGACAAGTCAAGTTACAAGAAGACTTCGACAAGCGCAAGTCGTCCTCCTACTACAAGAAACTTCAAGCCAAAAGCTTCATCATCATCTACTCCAACCGATGAGACCATCAAGACAAGTTCCATCAAATGTTTCACATGCGGAGGCTGAGGCCACAAGTCCTTCGAGTGCACAAACAAGCGCACCATGATCCTCAACGACGACGGAACCTACGACTCCATGAGTGAAGGAGAAATGGAAGCCCTTGAGCAAGTGGCCATGCACCGACAAGTGAACAACAAAGACGGAGATGATCAAGTCTTTTGTGATGAAGATTCAAGTGCCGCTCTTGTTGTCTCCAAGGTCTTAACTCCTGAATATCAACAAGACGAAGATCAAAGATGCCTTATCTTCCACACAAAGGCCGGCATCAACGGACGGTCCGTCAAGGTCATCATCGATGGAGGTAGTTGCCACAACTTAGCAAGTGAAGAACTATGCTCCAAACTCCAATTGGTCAAGATGAAGCACCCTCACCCCTACAAGGTTCAATGGCTAAGTGATGTGGAGCATCCCACGTTCATCTCCATGTACACTCCGACTACCCTCCAAGTCCCAAGGATACATAAGTTGAGACCTCGACTATTCGCCATTGGACGCAAGGTGAACTCGCTCCTCTTCGAAACATCACTTTCCATACGTGAGACATGGCTACTACCTCAAACATGTGTGCTATGCATGACCAGGAACCAAGAGGAAGCCCATGAACAAGGAGGCAAGGACACCAAGCGCGAGGAACGAGAAGAAGAGCTGTGGAAGAAGCTCCAGCCACCGGACGACCGGTCGGGACCGGACGTCCAACGCCTGAAGACCCACCGGACGTCCGGCCCGGACCGGACAACCTGCGCGACCGCACCCGAGCCAACATCAGCGGAAGTCTGAAGCTACCGGACGTACGGCACCCCCATCACAGAATGGATCCAGCGGACGTCCGGAGGTAACCGGACGACCGGACGCTCATGAGACACCGGACGACCGGTCCCTAGCGGACGTTCGATACCTGGCTGTGTCCAGTTTCGGGCCGAGGCCCATGTACCCCTTCACTTCACCCCCATTTGCACTTAGACTATAAATAGACCCCCTATTCCTTCTAGCTAGGGTTAGCGTTGGTTTAGCTCATACTTAGAGATAGAGCTTCGCTCATCCACATCGGATCTACTCCTCATGAGAGACCGCGGCCTCTTCGGAGAAGATCCCTTTGGATTCAAGACCTCCTTTTGGAGAAGAACATCAAGACCTCCTCACGGAGAAGACCGGCTACCTTTGTATCGTCCGTTGTTGACTTTGGATCTTGTATCTCACCTTTGTGTTCATCATTCTAGCGCATGTGTGATCTATTCTTGTTGGTTGAGTGATTCTCTCATGTTTCCTCTTGTGTTTTCCCTCGTGTTCTTCGCGTTCTTGGATGGGATCCGCTCCTTTCGTGAAAGATCGACCCCTAGGGTTCCTACCCTACATCATCTTGGTATCATGAGCCACGTTGATCATGATTTCGGAGCCTCCCCCACCGTTTTCTAGCCTTCTTTTGCTAGATTTCGTCCTAAATTCAAAAATCCCCACCAAAAATAGCCCCAATTTTTTGTGATTTGTTGGTTTGATGATGTTTTGTTGATTTGGATCCATGGATTTGCTTGGTTTCAAGTGGATCTAGCATCTCCCCAAGTTTCCCCATCTTTCATCCACGAAATCTCATCAATTTTGACCCCAAAATTCCCAAATTCCGCCCAAAATCATGTCCCGAATCTCGGATCTGGAGTTGACCCCGATACACCGGACGAACGTCACCTTACCGGACATCCGGAGCCGCAGGAACCACCGGACGTCCGACCCTACCGGACGACGGGAACCCCCTAACTCAAGCAGAATCAGCGGATTTCTGACCCGACCGGACGTCCGGCGACCGGACAACCGTTTTTTCCGGACGTCCGCTACCTGTAGATATCACCTTCGGCTGATTTTTGTTTCGGCCATAACTAATTAATCCGAACTCAGATTTTCACGTTATTTAGCTTGTTGAAAAGCTCTTGACATCCTCCTTCCCACAAAAATACCACCAAAATCATTTGATTCCATCAAAGTTTTGGAACTTTGGCATCTTTGCCTAGGGCTTACACCACATCATCCGCTACACCATCACCGACTTCCGCAACCTAACCAATTTTGTTCCCCGTAGCATTAGTGGTTGCTTGAGGAGTGATTCATGTCAACTAATCTGTCTAGGTTACTTAGGGACGGTTGCTTCTACATCAACCAACACCACCACTTCCGCATAACCTTGCCCACCATACACTTCCTCTACCCCAAATTAACCCAATTTTGTTTGTGTTGTGAGTTGTGTCTCCTAAGGTGTTTGGGCTACTTAGGGACCGTGCTTCCAACTCCGACACCATGTATAGTACACCACCATAACCTCCACTTCCGCATTGCATACTCCACAACCCATCATTGCATTTCCACAATCCCTTTGAGCTTCCGCAACCACCACCGCATCCCGCTACCACCATTTTGACATTTGACGTTTGAGATTTTGAGTTCATGGTTTTTCCGTTTCCTAACGTGTTTCGGCTACTTAGGGACGAGTCTCCATCATCTTGGTATCTACATCAAGAACACCGCTACTCATCATCGCCAAGGACGGTAACCTCCATATCATCTTGGTATCGTGGTATCCCTCCATTGTATATTCCCTTGCCATTGCATTGATAACCCCTAGCCCATTTTGCGTTACTTACATATCGAGGCTAGCCATTTGAGTATTGCCGGCAACGTTACTTGTGCACATTAGTGATCTACACCATACATTGCATACATACCATATCATATTGGTATCATATCATCTCGTGTGCCTCAATTTTGTTCCCGCATATACACAATTGCTATCTTGGTTTGCGCATTTCGCAAAGTGGCCATACAAAAAAAAGAAGAGAATAAGCTTTTAAGCAAAAGAGAAAGAGCAAAGAAGCTTGTAAGCAATAGCCATAGCATCCTACCACATTCCATAAGCTTGTAATATCCGATCATCTTGGATCAAACACCGGGAACCATACATACATAGCATACTTGGGATAGAAAGTTATCCATTTTGCATCTTATAGGTTGTGCGCAAGTGTCGTATCCGCCTATTGAGCAATCGTGCTAGCGTCTCACTTGAGTTGTGCAACACGAGCTTTTTCCATGGAATCCACATTTTGTGCTCATCCTTGGTTGCACGACCCCATTTATCTATCCGTGTGTGTGTTTCCGTGTGCCACATCTTGCTATTGGTCTACTAGTTACACTTTCGAATTTGTGAATCTCTTCCAACATTATTGACTCTTGCTAACATTTTGCATTAATTTTTTGTGCCACTATCCTCACCAAGATCCACCATAAGCCTTACTTGTGTAGGTGTGAGAAATCGACAAGAATTGGTACAAATTGTGCTATTTCCTTGTCCGCATTGGAGTGATCATTGATCCACTTTCAACTTCGGTCAAGGTACATTTGGTATTTGTTCTTCTCTTTCTCCACTCATATTGGCTCGAATCTTGTGATGGATAGGCAAGGCATTTCATCTCCGGTCTTCCACAACAACGACGTCGTGAACAACTACATCACCAAAGCGTTAATCTTCGATCTACAATGACAAATGCAAGGTGCACAATCAAGATTGCGAGAGCGCATCGAGAACCTCTCCATCGACATTCGTCACTCCGAAGCAAGGAAAAGGGACTACATCGACAACAAGGTTTCCGCACAAAAGGAGGAGCAAGATGCAATGATGGAGGAGATTCGGGCCTTGATCAAGTCTGCTTCCCCTTCATCATCCTCAAGGAAGCGACATTCAAGTCACAAGTCTTCGGAGCGCAAACAAGATGCAAGCACAAGTCTTCCACGTCCACATCTTGATGGCAACCACAATCACATTCGTGATCCACCTCGTCATGAAGGGTAATTCACCTCCAAGCAACATGTGCAAGACGACGACGAACGACATCTACTACGAGCTCAAGCACGACATCGACACCATCATCATGATGATGCTCCACAAGCGCCTTCCTACAAGTCCCAACAAGCCCTACTTCACGCCAAGTCCAAACTTCATGAGCACAAGAAAAGACCGCGAGACGAGCACCACCAAGACGGAGCTACGGCTACACCAACCACTTCGGCATCTTCGCCAAGTGCTATCAAGGCATCTTCGCCTTTGGACGTACGGCATCTTTGCCTACTTCCCGTGAGTTCACCTACATCGACATCTCCAACTACAAGGCGACTAACTACACGCGAGGGAGACACTTCCATCTTTGGAAGCCCATCAAGGAAGATGGCCGAGCATGGGAATTTCCCTTCGGTCATGGAGACGAGCTACGAGGTGCCACATCATTTGGGGCTCCAACAACAAGATGGCGAGAAGAAGGTCGGGCAAGGGCCATCCTCTTCGACCACGGCGACGAGCACGAACCTCTTCAACAACATGAAGACGATGCCAATATTGGACTCATACTCCGAGTCAAGCTACGACACCGCTCATGAGACCTTATATTTGGTCTTTGAGGAGAGTGATGATGTGCCATCTTCGTCCTTCATCCACGGCTACGACCACGACATGATTGAGCATGGAGACATTTGCACCAACATCTCTCCAACAACGACATGTGACGAGATGCCCCAATTGCCATGTGAGGAGAGCCACCACCACATGAGTGACATGAGTGACTCCACCACATGTGACATTGAGAGCATTTCCTAAGAGAGGATGAGTGTGACCACCACTAGCCCCACACTTGAGAGCATGCCACACATCCTATGTGAGGTTGAGAGCCATTTGAGTGACTCCACCAACCATATGAGTGAGAGCATCCGAGAGGGAGTGAGTGAGCCACAACACTTAGTGAGCGAGGTAGTTGGCACGACATGTGAGGCCACTATGATTTCTAACGACTTAACCTCTACTCCCAGTGTGTTTTATTCTTTGGTGCTAGGTCTCCTACATGACGACACGCCTATCCTCGACGAGTCCATGCCTCCAATGGAGACAACGATGGCCATGATGGACCCCCACATGGTTCCATCAAGATGAAGATGAGCACGACTCGCTCTTCGACACCTCACCTACAACACATGAGCGATGCTCCAAAGGTAACATAGGTGATGGTGCTTCTCTTGTCCCACTAGTGGACTATTTTACAAATGATTGCTTGCATGATGTTGATCCACCTATTCCCATGCTTCATGCTAGTGCGACTTCTTCATGTCATGACTTACCTAGTTATGATGAATACGATGACGAGCATGTCGAGTTGCCTAGTTGTGATGCTATGCTCCATATGATATCATGTGAAAATTCTTTTGGTCACATCATGTTTGACAATCCATTAACCTTGTCATATGCTATGAGTGAGATATCCCATATTGCATCATTTCAATCTCAACATAGTGACTATGCATGCCCCATTCAAATAAATACCATTTGCACTTATGTCATAGATGACGAGATGATGGTCATTGGCTTTTGTTTTTCATGTGATGATATTGATATGCTTCCTTTACATGATTTGCACAATTCATCTCATATGCCAAGCCATGAAAATTATTGTGTATCGCATGATTACATCCCGTGTGTGCACCATATGCATACAATTCCTCACAATGCTCTAGATATTTTCCATGATGAATTACATAAATTGAGTCCCCATTATGCTATACATAACAACAAACCTATCATGATGGATGACATGTTTCTATATCATGCATCTCATTTATTTGAGCATTGGCTATTTTGTGCTAACCAGCACGAGCACGTGCGCATCATGATAGATGATGTGTACATCTACCACGCAAACACAATTTTCCCTTTGTCTTTGTTTTGTGTAGGTACTCACGTATACTCGTCAACCTCTCAATCCCAAGAGTTGATGACACGAGCTCTTGAGAGCAAAGATGACTTGGGATCCCGTGAACTATCCTTTCCATCACTCTCTTCGTGCAATGACTACGCGCATCTCTTTCACTTGGCTCTCACACGACTATGGGCTATATACCGCTTCTCGCTTCTTGCTCATTTTACGGTGTTCACTTTGCATGCTATGCTTGCTTCTATTCCTTTGCCATGCAATTGTGACCCTTGCTTGCATCTACCCATGATTCACAATTATGTTACTCCTATGTGTATTTGCATGCTTGGTGGAGATCCTTGTTGCTATTGCCATGTTTATCATGTGCCCCATGCTATTGATGCTATTTTGCTCATATCTTGCTTTCATGCTTGTGCTATGTCATGTGAATTATTCATGCACACTATTTGCTCCCATGACATGCTTGCCATGATTTCTTCTAGTATGTTGCATCTTCACACTACTAGCTTGCTTGAATTGATCACCATGATTGCTTGCTTTGTCGCATCACCCATGTTCCATTCTTACTTGCTTTCTTGGGTTGATGACGTATATGTTCATGCCTCTCACATGATATATTTTGTTCATTGTCGCTTGCCTCCAATTGTTGCATCTATGCTTATTGGTCGTGGAGACTTGTACACCTTACTTGTGATGCATGCTTGCTTGATTACGCCTATTGTATTTGGTTGTTCTCGCGTCATATGCCTCCATACTATGAAATGCTCCCTTGTCCTTTCTTATGATGAGCATGATGCATACACTTGTTGGGTATTTTACCACACGGTTGCTAGGTTTTGCACTTCCGCTAACCTCATTTGTTTTTCCAAGTGTTTGTCATGTTCTTTAATTTTGAAGGATTCACAAGACGGTGCCGTTATGCGACCACTTGGTCATGCGAAGGCATACACGATGTCCAACACCAACTTTTGCGACAATCTCCTAAAGGTGAACTCCTTCCCTTTGAGCCCTCCTCAAATACGCATATTGGATGGGTCACTCTTTAGCTGTTGTTTCCTTCTTCTTGTCTACATGTTACACCTATTGGATGGAGGACCAACATTGAAGATTGGCTCTATGGACCTTCGCATTGAGGAGCACTCGGACTTATTGGATGGACCTTCGAACCTCCACTCATGCCATGACATCGAGCATTGGTACTCCAACACCTCTATATTTGTTGATTGTGCTCACACTTGTCATGCTCATTGGACATCTTACACACATGACAAATTTGCATCTCATGCATGGATTGACTCCCATTACGATTGCCTTGTTGCATCTTGTATTCCCATGTCATCCATGATATATGAGCTTGTGCATTTCCTTAGCAAATTTGTTGTGATCTTTCTTGATGGCATATTCATACATCATGATCATAGTGCCCATCATCAATTGCATGATCACATACTCATCTTGAGCATCCATTGCCATATTCATGCTATTGATAAACCGCCTCACTATGACATCATTTGGCACCGTGGTTGCATTCATCATATTCTTGCTTTTTCTACCATGAATGTTGTGCATACATTTCCATATCTTTTGGATAAGCTTCATGCACCTTGTCAGGATCAATCTTGTTGCAATACTCATTCTTACATGATGGACACTTTGTGTGCTCTAACCATTGTATTTTCCGAGTGTCGTTTGTGTTTGCTCTTTTCGCATGTATACCACTCCGGCGACACCTTGGAGTACTTGGATTGCGCAACGTCTTCCATTCCGTCCACCTACAAGTCCGTCCACGACTACCGTTTCCATGGTGATGAGGATCACAATCAGAGGTCGGATCTTTCCCAAGGGGGGGAGATGATGCGGAGCATCCCACGCCAATCCCCATGTACACTTCGACTACCCTCCAAGTCCCAAGGATACATAAGTTGAGACCTCGACTATTCGCCATTGGACGCAAGGTGAACTCGCTCCTCTTCGAACCATCACTTTCTATACGTGAGACATGGCTACTACCTCAAACATGTGTGCTATGCATGACCAGGAACCAAGAGGAAGCCCATGAACAAGGAGGCGAGGAGACCAAGCGCGAGGAACGAGAAGAAGAGCTGCGGAAGAAACTCCAGCCACCGGACGACCGGTCGGGACCGGACGTCCGACGCTTGAAGACCCACCGGACGTCCGGCCCGGACCGGACGACTGCCGCGACCGCACCCGAGCCAACATCAGCGGAAGTCTGAAGCTACCGGACATCCGGCACCCCCATCACAGAATGGATCCAGCGGACGTCCGGAGGTAACCGGACGACCGGACGCTCATGAGACACCGCACGACCGGTCCCTAGCGGACGTCCGGTACCTGGCTGTGTCCAGTTTCGGGCCGAGGCCCATGTACCCCTTCACTTCACCCCCATTTGCACTAAGACTATAAATAGACCCCCTATTCCTTCTAGCTAGGGTTAGCATTGGTTTAGCTCATACTTAGAGATAGAGCTTCGCTCATCCACATCGGATCTACTCCTCGTGAGAGACCGCGGCCTCTTCGGAGAAGATCCCTTTGGATTCAAGACCTCCTTTTGGAGAAGAACATCAAGACCTCCTCATGGAGAAGACCGGCTACCTTTGTATCGTCCGTTGTTGAATTTGGATCTTGTATCTCACCTTTGTGTTCATCGATCTAGCGCATGTGTGATCTATTCTTGTTGGTTGAGTGATTCTCTCGTGTTTCCTCTTGTGTTTTCCCTCGTTTTCCCCTCGTGTTCTTCGCGTTCTTTGACGGGATCCGCTCCTTTCGTGAAAGATCGGCCCCTAGGGTTCCTACCCTACATCACTAAGTGACACCGGCACCATACAAGTCGAGCATCAAGTACAAGTCTCTTTCAAGATCGGAACCTATGAAGACACTTTGGAGTGTGATGTCCTTCCGATGACCGTTTGCCACCTCCTTCTAGGGTGGCCATGGCAATTTGACCGAGGTGTCATTCACAATGGGCGTACCAATCACTATAGCTTCAAAATGAACGGGAAAGAGTTTGTACTACGTCCTATGTCTCCAAGCCAAGTGCTCGCCGACAAGCAAAACACCCATCGTGGAGAGAATAGTGAGAGAGTTAGCCACCAAAAAGAGAGTGATCGCCACAAGCCAAAATTGAGTGACTCCACGATGGGGGACAACAAAAACTTAGTCCAAGTGGCCACCAAATGTGAGATGAGAGAAGTGTGTGAGAACCCATCAAGTGTCCTACACTATGTCCTATTGTGCAAGGACGAGGCACCAAAAACTAACACTTCTCACAATCTACCTTTGGTGTTATCTTCTCTGTTGCAATAATTTCAAGATGTTTTCCCCGATGAACTACCTCCGGGACTACCTCCACTACGAGGCATTGAGCACCGCATCGACCTCATCCCCAGAGCGCCACTTCCAAACAAAGCTCCCTACCGCGTCAACCCCGAAGAAACCAAAGAAATTCAAAGCCAAGTAAAGCATCTCATAGACCATGGACATGTGCGTGAAAGTTTGAGCCCTTGTGCCGTATCGGTCATTCTTGTGCCAAAACGTGATGGTAGCTTTCGCATGTGCTCCGATTGTAGACCTATAAATGCTATCACCATTCGCTATCGATATCCCATTCCACGCCTAGATAATATGCTAGATGAACTTAGTGGTGCCACTATATTTTCCAAAATTGATCTTAAGAGTGGTTACTATCAAATCCGCATACAAGAGGGTGATGAATGCAAAACCGACTTCAAAACCAAGTTTGGTTTGTATGAGTGGTTAGTCATGCCTATGGTTCTTTCGGAAGCACCGGGAACTTTTATGCGCCTTATGAATCATGTCTTTCGCCCCTACATTGGTATATTTGTTGTGGTTTACTTCGATGACATTCTTGTGTTTAGCAAATCCATCAAAGAGCATGTCAGCCATGTCCGCACCGTTTTGCAAACTCTTAGAAAAGAGCGCCTCTATGCTAATATGGAGAAATGCCTTTTTGGTGTTGATAAGCTCGTTTTCTTGGCTTTTGTTGTCTCTTCTAAGGGTGTTCATGTTGATGAATCTAAGATCAATGCTATTAATAATTGGCTCCAACCAACCAATTTGCAACAAGTGCGTAGTTTTCCTGGTTTAGCTGGTTTCTATCATCGCTTTGTGAAGGATTTTAGCACCATTGTTTCGCCTTTACATGCTTTGAGCAAGAAGGATGTGCCTTATATTTGGGACCATCCCAAGATACCGCATTCAATGAGCTTAAGAATTTGCTTCCTCATGCTCCCGTGCTTGCTTTACCCAACTTCGACAAACCTTTTGAAATTCATTGCGATGGTAGTGGTAACGGCATAGGAGGTGTGTTAACGCAAGAGAAGCACCCCATAGCTTACTTTAGTGAGAAACTTTCCAGAGCGCAACTCAATTACCCCATCTATGACAAAGAGATATATGCTTTAGTCCGTGTTTTGCATGAATGGGAACATTACCTTCATCCCCATGAGTTTATCATTCATACCGATCATGAGACTCTCAAGTACCTTAAGGGACAAACAAAGTTGAAAAAGCGTCATGCTAAATGGAGTGAATTTATTGAGTATTTTACCTATGTCATAAAGTACATCAAGGGCAAAGAAAACATCATAGGGGATGCTCTTTCCCGCATATGCATGCTTGTCACGCAACTTGAGTTAGATGTCATTGGCTTCGAGCATATCAAAGACTTGTATGAGCATGATGCAACTTTTGCTACTCCTTATGCCAAGTGTTTGTCGCATACCTCTTGGGAACTCTATTACCTAAAAGACAGATATCTTATGAGAGCTAACAAACTTTGCATCCCCGAGTCGTCCCTTCATTTGTTGCTTTTGCAGGAATCGCATGGAGGAGGCTTAATGGGACACTTCGGACGCGACAAGACGTTCGCCACAGTCTCGAAGAGCTACTTTTGGCCAAAGATGGTTCGGGACGTCAATCGTTTCACCAACCGGTGTTCTACATGTCGCAAAGCTAAGTCCAAAGCTCAATCTCATGGTCTCTATATGCCTTTAACAATTCCATTCCAACCTTGGGAAGACATTAGCACGGACTTTGTACTTGGTTTTCCTAGAACTCAAAATGACAAGGACTCTGTGTTTGTTGTTGTGGACCGTTTCACCAAAATGGCTCATTTCATTCCTTGCAACAAGATAGACGATGCTTCACACGTTACAAATTTGTTTTGTAGGGAAATATTACGTCTTCATGGAATGCCAAGGAAAATTGTATCGGACCGCGATGTCAAGTTCTTGAGTTACTTTTGGAAGACCTTATGCGCCAAGCTCGGAATCAAGTTACTCTTCTCCACGGTGTACCACCCTCAAACCGATGGCCAAACGGAGGTGACGAACCGTACAATCTCCACTCTACTACGAGTCTTGATAAAGAAGAACATCAAGGAGTGGGAGGAGTGTCTCCCAATCGCCAAGTTCGCCTACAACCGTGCACGACATTCGACTACCGGCAAGTCCCCCTTCGAGGTCGTCCATGGATTCAACCAATTGTCCCCATTGGACATTCTTCCTCTACCACTACAAGAGCGCATCAACATGGACGCGAGCGACCAAGTGAACCACCTCAAGAAGATGCATGAACATACAAGGCACACCATAGAGCGCCAAGTACAACGACTCGTGACCAAGCGCAATGCCAACAAGTCCCCAATGGTGTTCCAACCGGGTGACCTAGTTTGGGTACATCTCCGCAAGGATCGTTTTCCCAAGGAGCGCAAGTCCAAGCTACTTCCAAGAGTCGATGGCTCATTCAAGGTACTCGCACGCTACAACGACAATGCCTAAAAGGTCGACATCCCACGAGACAAGTACAATGTGAGAGACACATTGATAGAGGCAAAGGTGTCTCGATGTTTCGATGAGATAGATATCGTTTTCTGTGGGAGGGGACTTTGATGATCCGACTACGAACGTGCGAAGACGTCGCACCTTGGCAATCGCTAAACCAACTTCTGAGGGTTATTGACCACGCCGGAGCATGATCAACCTGACCATGAGGGTCTATTTCCTGCGAGTAAACGAAGAACAAGCAAGAAACTGAGATTGCAATCTGGATATTGCGAATAAAAGAGGAAAGCTTTATTAATGAAGGTGGGGTTCTGTGACGTCTTGGTCTGGTGATTGGACACAAACGAAGGACGCGAAGTTGCAGCTATGGCGAACTTTTAGTCTAAACAAAACACAAAGTCTAAACGATGCCCTAAGGGCTGTATATATGGAGGAGAGAGGGGGGATTTCGTGGCCCTTGGTGGAGGGGTCCAAAACGAACCCTAACTCTTGTTTCCCCACACATACGGACTCTAAAAACAGCCTATACTTAAGTACTTTGAAAATACATGGGCCTGGCCCAATAATAAGGTGACGCAGCACCTAAAATAGCCTCTGGACAAAATTTATGAAGTGGCATCTTGTATATTTCGTCCCATGGTTCATGCACTCATTATGGTGGCTTTAGAGTCCTGGAATCATCACTTGTAACTCCGTTCTTGTTCCCCTTGCGCATGCCATCATCTCCATGCTTGAACTTGCTCCAAGGTTCATGTTTCTTGTCCAAGCTAGGCCCTTCATTTGTAAGCAAAACAAATGTATCCAATTTAGGCAGCATCATATTCTCATGAACATTAGAATCGTTACAAAGAAACGAAAGTATCTGATAATTCAATTGGCGTGCGCGAGCTCTAGTAATTGGTCCAGTATGTATAGCAGCAGGGATTGTGGGTGTAACAATGGTATTGATGTCCTCATCATCCTCCCCTTCTTGAAATGAAGTCGTCCTCGACGAAAGTTCATCGTCCTCATCCAAATAAGGCTTCAAATCTGCAATGTTAAAAGTGGGCCTAACCCCAAAATCTGCAGGCAGCTCAAGTTCATGTGCATTATCATTTATTTTCTCTAACACCTTAAACACGTGGCATTAGCTTTGATTTGCGCAAATTAGGAAATCTATCCTTACGCAAATGTAACCAAACAAGATCTCCAGGTGCAAACACAACATGTTTTCTACCCTTATCTCCAGCATGTTTATATTTAGCATTCATACGCTCAATGTTTTCCTTAGTTAACTCATCCATTTTTAAAATCAATTCAGCACGTTCTTTAGCGTCAAAATTAACCTTCTCCGAAGATGGAAGAGGCAACAAATCAATAGGTGCACGAGGTAGGAAACCATACGCAATTTCAAAAGGGCACATCTTAGTAGTAGAATGCAATGAATGATTGTAAGCAAATTCAATATGAGGCAAGCATTCTTCCCACATTTTCTTGTTATTTTTCAAAACAGCCCTAAGCATAGTAGACAATGTTCTATTAACTACTTCAGTTTGTCGATCACTTTGGGGGTGACAAGTAGTACTAAAAAGCAGTTTAGTCCCCAACTTAGCCCATAAACATCTCCAAAAGTGGCTAAGAAATTTAGTATCATGATCTTAAACAATAGTATTTGGCACACCATGCAAGCGAATAATTTCACGAAAGAACAAATCAGCAACATTAACAACATCATCGCTTTTATGACACGGTATAAAGTGTGCCATTTTCGAGAACCTATCGACGACAACAAATATGCTATCCCTCCCCTTCTTTGTTCGAGGTAAACCTAAAACAAAGTCCATAGATATATCCTCCCAAGGAACACTAGGTACAGGCAAAGGCATATATAAACCATGAGGATTGAGTCATGACTTAGCTTTTTGACATGTAGTGCAGCGAGCAACAAAACGCTCAACATCCCGTCTCATCTTTGGCCAAAAGAAATGTGTAGCAAGTACGTCCTCCGTCTTCTTCACGCCAAAGTGTCCCATTAGTCCTCCTCCATGCGCCTCCTGCAACAAGAAAAGACGAACGGAGCTAGCTGGAATGCATAGCTTGTTAGCACGAAACACAAATCCATCGTTAAGAACGAACTTGTTCCAAGTTCTCCCTTCCTTACAATTCTGCAGTACATCTTTAAATGCAGCGTCATGCACATATTGATCTTTGATGGTCTCCGAACCAAATATTTTAAAGTCAATGATGCGGAGCATCCCACAACCATCCCCATGGATGCCACCTCAACTATCCAAGCTCCAAGTGGACCAATGACAAGGGCTAGGGCACGTCCTATTCAATCCAAGGTGACAACACTCCTACTTGAGTTTTCCCCCTCTTCAAGTGAGACATGGCTACTGCCTAAGTCTGAGAAACTATGTGTCATCAGGTACAACGCTCAAGACTCGGAGACGAGGACTGTAGAAGAAGAGACAGGCGTCAACACTCTGGACAGCCCAGAACTTCCGGCTAGAGCCCGGAACTTCCGGCCCCCGGACCTTCCGGCCGACCCGGTGCTTCCAGCCGCCGATGACTTCGACCAGCCCAGGCGTGCCAACTCTCGGGTTAGCCCGGACCCCGTCCCGGACCTTCCGGCGCCCGGAACCTCCGGCCTGCCCGGACCTTCCGGCCCCCAGATGCTAGCACATCTCCACCGCGCCAACTCTCTGGTTAGGCCGAACCCTACCCGGAACCTCCGGTGCCCGGAACTTCCGGCCCTGCTTGCGCGCAGCCACTTTGACCGAGGCCCATGTACCCCTTTCGTCACCTAGACTATATATACTCTATCCCGTACGACTTTCTAGGGTTAGCGTTGGTTTAGTTCGTACTTAGAGATAGAGCTTCGCTCATCCACATCGGATCTACTCCTCGTGAGAGACCGCGGCCTCTTTGGAGAAGATCCCTTTGGATTCAAGCCCCATTTCTAAGGGAAGATCCCCCCGTGGATTCAAGACCTCCTCACGGAGAAGACCGGCTACCTTTGTATCGTCCTTAGTTGTCCGTGGATTCGTGTATTGTTCTATGTACCCGAGGATCTAGCACATGTGTGACTTGATCTTGTTAGTTTGAGTGTTCCTCTAGTGTTTTCCCTCATTTCCCTCCTCGTGTTCTATGCGTTCTTCACGGGATCCGCTCCTTTCGTGAAAGATCGGGCGATTAGGGTTCCACCCTACATCATCTTGGTATCTAGAGCAAGGTTGATCACGATTTCGGAGCCTCCCCGTTGTGTTTCTAGCCTAATTTTGTTGTTTTTCGTCCTAATCCGAAAATCCCCACCAAAAATAGCCCCAATTTTTTTTTATGATTTGTTCGTGTGTTGAGATTTTGTTGGTTTTGATCCGTGAATTTTATGTGTGGCTCGTAGATCTAGCCTCCCCACCCTTCATTTCCTCCAATTTCTTCTTTTTCCCCTTCGGTTTTGGGCTTTTTCCCCCAAGTTTTTCTGCCCAAATCCACGATCCCGAAGTCTCTGTTCTTGGCAGAATCACGACCACCGGAACTTCCGGTCCAGCTCGGACATTCCGGCCCCCGGACCTTTCGGCCTTCCCCAGAACCTCCGGACCCCGGACCCTCCGTCTTGCCCGGAACTTCCGGCTTCGACAGAAAGGTCGCACTACTTCCACAACTCCACCCAAAATTCCACCAAATTTTGTTCCGGTGCTCACCACATACCATATATATTTCCGCATACCTCCACCACTTTCGCATAACCCACCATTTTTGGACCATTTCGCTCTCTGACACAATTACTACTTTGAGGTTTGAGAATTTGAGTTGCGGTACCGTATCCTTTTGTGTTTCGGCTATCTAGGTACGGTTCGACATCGACATCACCGTTGCTCATCTTCGCCACGGACGCGTCATCAACAACGACCAGCTCGACTACGACTTGGTATTCGTGCCACCATTTTGACACCATACCGGAAGCAAGACCGGTAACCTCATCTTGGTATTGGACATATCACTCTTGCCATTACATTGATAGCCATCATAGCCTTACTCCTTTGCGTTGCTTACCCATCGAGACTAACCATTGAGTATTGCCGGCAACGAGACTTGTGCACATTAGTGATCATACTTCCCATAGCATACATACATCATTGTTGCCTATATTGGTATCATCTCTTGTGTCACAAAGTTGCCATTGCATACTCACTTGCTATCTTGGTTCGTCAAGCATTGCATGAGAAAAGATCTCAAACATCAAAGAGCCAACCAAGCTTTTGAGCAAAGAGGAAAGATAAGCAAAGAGCTTTTAAGCAAGAACCATAGCATCATACAACATTAACATTGTCATAATCGATCATCTTGGATCATATCATAGCAACACCTTGCATACAAAGTATTTGGGATAGAAGTCGTTGCATTTTTGCTAAGTAGGTTGTGCACAAGTTCTTGTATCCGCCTATTGTGCAATCGTGCTAGCGTCTCTCTAGTGTTGTGCAACAAGAGCATTTTTGCGGATTCCACAATTTGGCTCACCCTTGGTTGCAAAACCCCACTTATCTTTTTGCGTGTGTGTTTCCGTGTACCTTATATGCTTGGTCTACTTGTTACATTGCATCTTGCAAATCTTTTCCAACATTATTGAAGCTCACTTACAATTGCATCAAATTTTCTGCCACCATCCTAACCAAGCTCCACCAAAAGCTTTTACTTGTGTAGGTGTGAGAAACCGACAAGAACTCGTACCAATTGTGCTATTTCCTTGTCCTACATTGGAGTGATCCTCGATCCACTTTCAACTTTGGTCAAGGTACATTTGGTACTCGTTCTTCTCTTTCTACCACTCACATTTGTCTTGGAATGATGGATAGGCCAAGTACTTCTACCAACCCACTCTCCATGGAGCAAGACGACGACATAAACTCCTTCATCACCAAGGGTCACCTCTTTGGTGCACAACGTGCTTTGCATCAAGAGCAACAAGTGATGAGTGAACGCATCGATAACCTTGCCGCCGACTTGTGACTTTATGAGCAATGTACAAAGGACTACTTTGACCACAAGCTCGACGATCACAAGCAAGAGAATGATGCAAGGATGGACGAAATTCGTGCTTTGTTGCTCAACCGCTCGTCTTCCCCTTCAAGAAGGATCCGTTCAAGCCGCCACTCCGACTTCACCCTCTTCGCCTCAAGTACACTGACATCGAACACTCTTCATCGAGCCACGCGCGCCGACCATCAAGCAAGCCTGAATCCCCTAAGAGACACCGACTCTCAAGAGCGCCGACAACGTCAAACTCAAGAAGCCTTTGCACTTGCATGAGAACGGCAACGTCAACGCCAACATGAAGAGGAAGAGAGAGCGCGTCTACACCAAAATTCCCAAGATGCCGAGGCACAACGTCAAGCACAACAACTCCGTGATGCTCAAGCACTTGCGGCGCAACAAGCTCTACGCGATAGGAGTCGAGCCATTGCCGACCGAAGCCGACAAGTCCGTGAACAAGAGGAAGCACATCGCGAAGAAATTCAAGAACAAATATTTCACGGTCGCGTGCATCGTCAAGTTCCTCTTCAAGCTCGCGAAGATCCTCCACAAGCTCGCCAACACCATCAAGTTCATCGAGAGCATGAAGACAATGGAAATCCTCCATGACAAGAGCAACATGAGGATAACAACCCTCCGCGTCAAGATCACCACGAGTTGAACAATCATCTACAACATGGGCGTCATCATCCCCGACCCCAACACAATGAAGAGCAACGCTACGGCAAGCTCAAGTTCACCATGCCCAAGTTCAACGGAAGCAACAATCCCGAAGAGTACCTTTCATGGGCATTGAAAGTTGACAAGATTTTCCGTTTGCACAATTATGACGAAGAGAAGAAGATCGCAATGGCATCCCTTGAGTTCCAAGACTATGTGCGCAGAGAGGCAAGAGGTGAACCACCCATCACTACTTGGGCGCAAATGAAGGATGTCATGAGAGCACGCTTCGTACCTACCTACTACAACCGCGATCTCTTCAAGAAACTCCAACAACTCAAGCAAGGAACAAAGAGCGTTGAAGAGTACTAGAAGGAGATGGAGATTGCCATGATACGAGCCAATGTCACGGAAGATGATGAGCAAACAATGGCATGTTTCTTGAATGGACTCAATCATCCCATCAAGAAGATCGCCGACTTCCAACCATACTCAAATCTCATCGAGCTAGTGCACCAAGCTACCAAAGTAGAACGCCAAGTGCAAGATGATTTCAAGTATGCCAAGTTCTCATCCAAGTCCTACGGCTTCTCCAATAACCAAGCTTCAACGACTCCAACACCGACTACAAGACCTTCTACTTCCAACATCGACAAGTCGACTTCCAAGAAAGCTTTGCCAACTGCAAGCAACCCTACTACGGGGAACTTCAAGCCGAGAGCTTCATCATCATCAACCCCAACCGATGAGACGATCAAGACGAGTTCCTTCAAGTGTTTCACTTGCGGAGGCTGAGGCCACAAGTCCTACGAGTGCACCAACAAGCGAACCATGGTCTTCAACGACGATGGCACGTATGACTCCATGAGCAACGGCGAAATGGAAGCCCTCAAGCACGTCGCCATGCACCGCCAAGTGAACAATTTAGAAGAACAAGTCTTTTGTGATGAAGACTCAAGTCCCGCACTTGTTGTCTCCAAAGTCTTGACGCTCCAACATCACCAAGAAGAAGACCAATGATGCCACATATTCCACACCAAGGCCGGCATCAATGGACGATCAGTCAAGGTCATCATCAATGGACGATCCGTCAAGGTCATCATCAATGGAGGGAGTTGTCACAATCTCGCAAGTGAAGAACTTTGCTCCAAGCTCCAATTTCCCAAGACGAAGCATCCACATCCATACAAAGTGCAATGGCTTAGTGACTACGGCACTATCCAAGTCGAGCACCGAGTACAAGTCTCCTTCAAGATCCGCGCCTACGAAGACACCTTGGAGTGCGACGTCCTTCCAATGACCATTTGTCATCTTCTCCTTGGACGGCCATGGCAATTCGATAGAGGAGTCGTCCACAATGGCCGAACGAACCACTACATCTTCAAGATGAAGGGCAAGGAGTACGTCCTCCGTCCAATGTCGCCAAGTCAAGTGATCGCCGACAAGAAAAACACCCATCCTGGAGAGAATAGTGAGAGAGTGAGCCACCAAAAATAGAGTGAGCGCCACAAGCCCAAATTGAGTGCCTCCACGATGAGCGAAAACAAGAACCTAGTTCTATTTGCCACTAGACGTGAGATGAGAGAAGTGTCTGAGAACCCATCTTGTGTCCTACACTACGTCCTCATGTGCAAGGACAATGCACCACAAACTAACACCTCTCACACTCTTCCTCTAGTGTTATCTTCTCTTTTGCAGGAATTTCAAGATGTTTTCCCCGATAAGCTACCTCCGGTACTACCTCCACTTCGAGGCATTGAGCACCGCATCGACCTCATCCCCGGAGCGGCACTTCCAAACAAAGCTCCCTACCGCATCAACCCCGACGAAACAAAATAAATACAAAGGCAAGTAAAGCATCTCATAGACCATGGACATGTGCATGAAAGTTTGAGCCCTTTTGCCGTACCGGTCATCCTTTTGCCAAAACGTGATGGTAGTTTTCACATGTGCTCCGATTGTAGACCTATCAATGCTATCACCGTTCGCTACAGGTATGCCATTCCACGCCTAGATGATATGCTTGATGAGCTTAGCGGTGCCACTATATTTTCCAAAATTGATCTTAAGAGTGGTTACTATCAAATCCGCATACAAGAGGGTGATGAATGGAAAACCGCCTTCAAAACCAAGTTTGGTTTGTATGAGTGGTTAGTCATGCCTATGGGTCTCTCGGAAGCACTGGCACTTTTATGCGCCTTATGAATCATGTATTTCGCCCTTACATTGGTATATTTGTTGTGGTTTACTTCGATGACATTCTTGTGTTTAGCAAATCTATTATAGAACATGTCACCCATGTCCGCACCATTTTGCAAACTCTTAGAAAAGAGCGACTCTATGGTAATATGGAGAAATGCCTTTTTGGTGGTGATAAGCTCGTTTTCTTGGGTTTTGTTGTTTCTTCTAAGGGTGTTCATGTTGATGAGTCCAAGATTAATGCTATTAAGACTTGGTTGCAACCAACCAACTTGCATCAAGTGCGTAGTTTTGTTGGCCTTATGGGTTTTTATCATCGCTTTGTAAAGGATTTTAGCACCATTGCTTCGCCTTTGCATGCTTTGAGCAAGAATAATGCGCTTTTTGTTTGGGGACCATCCCAAGATACCACATTCAATGAGCTTAAGAATTTTCTTACTCATGCTCTCGTGCTTGCTTTACCCAACTTCGACAAGCCTTTTGAAATTCATTGTGATGCTAGTGGTAGTGGCATAGGAGGTGTGTTAACGCAAGAGAAGCGCCCATAGCTTACTTTAGTGAGAAACTTTCCGGAGCGCAACTCAATTATCCCATCTATGAAAAAGAGCTACATGCTTTAGTCTAAGTTTTGCGTGAATGGGAACATTACCTTCGTCCCCATGAGTTTATCATTCATACCGATCATGAGACTCTCAAGTATCTTAAGGGACAAACTAAGTTGAACAAGCGTCATGCTAAATGGAGTGAATTTATTGAGTCTTTTCCCTATGTCATCAAGTACATCGAGGGTAAAGAAAACATAGTAGCGGATGCTCTTTCCCGCATTTGCAAGCTTGTCACGCAACTTGAGTTAGATGTCATTGGCTTCGAGCATATCAAAGACTGATATGAGCATGATGCACCTTTTGCCATTCCTTATGCCAAGTGTTTGTCGAATACATCTTTGGAATGCTATTACATCAAAGATGACTACCTTATGAGAGCCAACAAACTTTGCATTCCCGAGTCCTCGCTTCGTTTGTTGCTTTTGTAGGAATCTCATGGAGGAGGCTTAATGGGACATTTCGGACGCGACAAGATGTTCGCCACGCTCTCGAAAAGCTACTTTTGGCCTAAGATGTTTCGGGATGTCAATCGTTTCACCAACCGGTGTTCTACATGTCGCAAAGCTAAGTCCAAAGCTCAATCTCATGGTCTCTATATGCCTTTACCAATTCCATACCAGACTTGGGAAGACATTAGCATGGACTTTGTACTTGGTTTGCCTAGGACTCACAATGGGAAAGATTCCATATTTGTCGTTGTGGACCGTTTCTCCAAAATGGCACATTTTATTCCTTGTCACAAGGTAGACGATGCTTCACATGTTGCTAATCTCTTTTGTAGGGAAATATTGCGTCTCCATGGTGTGACAAAGACAATTGTCTTGGACGGTGACGTCAAGTTCCTTAGATACTTTTGGAAGACCCTATGCGCCAAGCTCGGAATCAAGCTACTCTTTTCCATGGCATACCATCCTCAAACCGACGGCCAAACGGAGGTGACAAAACACACACTCTCCGCTCTACTTCGAGTACTCATCAAGAAGAACATCAAGGAGTGGGAGGAGTGTCTACCCATCACCGAGTTCGCCTACAAGCGAGCAAGGCACTCAACAACCGCCAAGTCCCCTTTCGAGGTCGTCTACGGATTAAACCCTTTGTCACCATTGGATATTCTACCTCTTCCACTCCAAGAGTGAATCAATTTGGATGCAAGTGCACGAGTGACCCATCTCAAGAAGGTGCATGAAGATACAAGAAACACTATCGAGCGCCAAGTACAACGCCTTGCGACAAATCTCAACGTCAACAGGCAACCTATGGTCTTCAACATTGGTGATCTCGTGTGGCTACACCTTCGCAAGGAGCGCTTTCCACAAGAATGCAAGTCTAAGCTTCGACCACGAGCAGATGGACCCTTCAAGGTGCTTGCACGCTACAACGACAACACTTATAAGATCGACCTCCCGCGCGACAAGTACAACGTGAGCGACATCTCCAACATGAAAGATCTCTCTCCCTTCCATGGTGATGAATAACTTGATCCGAGGACGGATCTTCCCCAAGGAAGGGAAGATGATGCAGAGCATCCCACGACCATCCCCATGGATGCCACCTCAACTATGCAAGCTCCAAGTGGACCAATGACAAGGGCTAGGGCACATGCTATTCAATCCGAGGTGACATCACTCCTACTTGAGTTTTCCCCCTCTTCAAGTGAGACATGGCTACTGCCTAAGTCCGAGATACTATGTGTCATCAGGTACAACGCTCCAGACTCGGAGCCGAGGACTGTAGAAGAAGACACATGTGTCAACACTCTGGACAGCCCGGAACTTCCGGCCAGAGCCTGGAACATCCGGCCCCCGGACCTTCCGGCCGACCCGGAGCTTCCGGCCGCCGATGACTTCGACCAGCCCAGGCGTGCCAACTCTTGGGTTAGCCCGGACCCCGTCCCGGACCTTCCGGCGCCCGGAACCTCCTACCTGCCCGGACCTTCCGGCCCCCCGATGCCAGCACATCTCCACCGCGCCAACTCTCTGGTTAGGCCGGACCCTCCCCAGAACCTCCGGTGCCTGGAACTTCCAGCCTAGCCTGGAACATCCGGCACTCCCTGCGCGCAGCAACTTGGGCCGAGGCCCGTGTACCCCTTTCGTCACCTAGACTATATATACTCTATCCCATACGACTTTCTAGGGTTAGCGTTGGTTTGGATCATACTTAGAGATAGAGCTTCGCTCATCCACATCGGATCTACTCCTCGTGAGAGACAGCGGCCTCTTCGGAGAAGATCCCTTTGGATTCAAGCCCCCTTTCTAAGGGAAGATCCCCCCATGGATTCAAGACCTCCTGACGGAGAAGACCGCTACCTTTGTATCATCCTTCGTTGTCCGTCTTCCACTAAGGACGATACAAAGGTAGTCGGTTCTTCTCTGTGAGGAGGTCTTGTATCCACGAGGGGATCTTCTCCGCGAGGAGGTCTTGAATCCAAGTGGATCTTCTCCGAAGAGGCCGCGGTCTCTCGCAAGGAGGAGATCCGATATGGATGAGCGTAGCTCTGTCTCTCAAATGAGCTATCACAACGCTACCCTAGAAAGGAGGAGGTGGAGGAGTATATATAGTCTAGGTCCACGAAGGAGTAAGTGAGGGCCGAAAGGGTACATGGGCTTTGGCCCGAGTGTCTGCGCGCAGGCAGGGCCGGAAGTTCCAGGGACGGCCGGAAGGTCCGGGCGCCGGAGGTTCCAGGCGAAGGTTCAGGCAGGGTCCGGTCTATCCAGAGAGTTGGCATACTCTCGGACGGCTTCGGTGCAGCAGGGCTGGAAGCTCCGGGATGGCTGGAGGTTTCGGTGGCCGGAAGTTTCGGGCAGTGGCCGGAAGTTCCGGGCTTTCCAGAAGCTTGTCCAGGCTTCTTCTTCCTTCTCTTCCACGCTTCCCTCGCAGATGGTGTAGGTGATCCTTGGCGCTTGCACTCCTCCTCGTCATCCGTGAAGCTCCGACAATACCTATGCATGCACGATGGAGGGTCAAGTAGTATACCATCCTCGAAGGGGTCAAGTGAGCACATGTAAAGCAGAGGATTCACCTTTATGTATGTGAAGTAGGTGTCGCACGTGTCACCTGCCGAATGAACTCTTGACATGGTGATGTCCATAGGATGCTCCGCACCATCCCCTCCCCTTGGGAAAGATCCGACCTCGGATCGAAATCCAAATCACCATGGGAAAGAGATGGTGTCGCCGTGTAGTAGTGGTCGATCACCGAGTTCTCGTCATGTTGAAGCTTGAAATGGGAACTCTCCAATGTCGCACCGTCTCGTGATTCCTTCAAAAGGAGCAAGGAGAACAAACACTTGGAAAAACAAATGCGGTTAGCGTTAGTGCAAAACCAAGCATTCAAGAGGTGATTCACCCAACAAGTGTTGTCATCAAGCATAGCATATGGTGTGACAAAGGATTGTGACATGGCATGTAAGCACATAAATTGAGCACAAAGAAGGGCATCATGGAAACAAGCATGTGAATGTGAGGTAGTGATGCAAATATGTCTGACAAGAGAAGAAGCATCTACCTCAAGTTCATAGCAAGCATTCACAAATTGCTCAATGTAAGGCCGATGGTAGGCATATGAATCATTCACAACACCAAGTAAAATGAAGTGTCTAAACACATGGGTCAAGTGCAAGACAATCCAAGCATAATGTGCATGGGGTGTAGTGAATATAGTGTGGCACCCAACACAATAGAAACAACAATTGTTCATCATGTGTGAGGCAATCAAGTCAAGCATAGTAATCAAGTCGTGCAAGCTAGTAGTGCGAAGATGCAACATACTAGAGTAAATCATGGCAATCATGTCATGAGAGCAAATAATAGGCATAGGCAATGCACATGACATATCGCAAGCACGAACACATAGCTAGATGAAAGTATCATCATAGGCATGGGGTACAAAGCAAACATAGCAATAGCAAGCAATATCTCCACCAAGCTTGCAAATAAACATAAAAGTATGAGAATCAATCGTCATGTGTAATGCAAAGCATGGATCACGAATGTATGGCAAAAGCATAGTAATGAACATATCATGCAAAGTGAACATGGCAAGATGGGCATAGAGTATGTAGTGGACAATAACCCATAGCCAAGTGAGGGTCATGTAGAAGAATTGCGTGAAGTCTTTGCGCGAAGAGAGCGGTGGGAAAGACAATCCATGGGTCCCAAGTCATCGTTGCTCTCTAGAGCTCGTTTGGTCAACTCGTGGGATTGCGAGGTTTACAAGTATTCATCGGTACCTACACAAAAGAAACACAAAGGAAAGAGATTGTGTGTGTGGTAAATGTACACATCATCCATCATGATGTGTATGTGCACGTGAGAGTTAGCACAAGATAAGCATCGCTCAAAGAAATTTGATGCATGGTATAAGAACATGTCATCCATCATGAAAGAATAGTTATTGTGTATAACATGATGGGGATGCAAATTGAGCATACAAGTATATGGCACAGCAATAGCATCTTTATTCATGGGAAGCATATTGTGCACATAAGTATGAGGATCATGCAATGGATGGGAGTGATCAAAATCTCCTAAAATGTATGAGGAAACTATGGGGGTCTCCTCATGAGCAATGTTGGAAACATCATATGGAGAAAATGGACAAGATCCAAAACAATGCATATCCGAAGCTAGGTGGTCATGGCATGGCATTTGAGATAAATGATGCAAAGGGAGCATATCAATATCATCACAAGAGAAACAAATGCCAATAACCATGGGCTTGTCATCTATGCCATAAGTGCAAATTGGGTTAATTTGAATGGCATATGCATAGTCACTATGAAAAGATTGCAAATATGAAATGTGGTTGATCTCATGCATAGCATATGACAAGTCAAGCGGATTGGCAAACATGATGTGACCGAGAGAATTAGCACATGAAATCCTATGTAACATGGCATCACAACTTATAGACTCTACATGGAAATCATCATACTCATCATAAATGGGTAAATCATCGCATGGGGAAGTCACACTAGCATGAAGCATGGAAATAGGGCGATCGACATCATGCAAGCAATTAATGTCATGATAGTCCACTAGTGGGACAAGAGCATCACCTTCACCTATGTTACCTTTGTCATTCTACTCAAGTGGTGTAGGTGAGGTGGTAAATACCAAATGGTGGTCAATATCATCATTGTGAGGGAACCATGTGGGGGCTGCATCATATTCCACCATGGCCATCGTCTTGTCCAAAGGTAGGATGAAGTCGTCGAGAAGCGGAGCATCATCATATAAGGGACCTAGCACCAAATGAGAAGACACGATAGAGGTAGAGGTCAAGTCGTTAGTGTTAAAAGTGGCCTCACATGACCTATAAACTATCTCACTCTCTCTATGTGGTGGTTCACTCACTCCCTCAAAATAGGTGCACTCAAACTCACATGTGGTGGAGTCACTCATCTCACTCAAGAGGTGGGGGTTGTCGCTCTCCTCACATGGGAATAGTGGAAACACATCATATATGGGGCTAGTGGTGAAATCACTCTCACTCTCAATATGGTGGCTAAAGTCACTCAAGTCATCACATGTCGCCGTGGTTGAAGGGAAAATCCCATGCTCAACCGTCTCGTAGTCGTCGTCGTGGATGAAGGCCGAAGATGGCACAACATCACTCTCGCCGTGGATGAAGGCCGAAGATGGCACATCATCACTCTCGCCTCCTAAGATGGAAGCATCATCCTTGCTCGCCACCTTGTCGCTCGCCTTCAAAGCTTGGTCCTTGAGGGTCTCCGTAGTCGTACTCGTCGACGCACCGTCTTGAAAAAGAGTCATGGAGGACTCGGCATCTTCAATGCCACAAAGAGGGATGGCGTCGAACTTGGGAGTAGCATCTTGGAGCTTGTAGGGCTTGTACATCGTGGTGGTACTAGCCTCATGCTCGTTCTCATGGAGCTTGGTCATCGCAAAGTGAGCTTGGGGTAGAGAAACTTTGGCCTTCATGAGTTCTTGTTCCGCCTTGAGAGCACCAATGTAGTTGTCGTCGAGGGACTTGTAGTTCTCGAGGAAGATCATCTTGGAGATGTCGTTGTGCAATCCCATCATGAAGTGCAACTTCATCGAAATGGGGTCGTCCACGCCGGCTCGTCGCAAGGCAATCTTCATCTCCTTGAAGTACTCGTCGATGGACTTGGATCCTTGGATGGTGTTCTCCAATTGGTGTTGAAGTTGTTCCGTGTAGGTTGGAGGCACAAACTATCGCCGCAAAGCTCTCTTCGTCTTGGGCCAACTCATGTCGTAGCTCTCCGAAGGTGTGTGAAGCCACCATGTGGACGCGTAGTCGTGGAAGTTCCTTGTGGCACACTTCACTTGATCTTCGGGAGGTACTTGTTGTAGCTTGAGGTAGTCGTCCATCAAACGCTCCCACTCGAGATAATCCTCGGGTTCTTGAGTCCCATTGAAAGGAATCATGTGGTCGATGTCGAGGTCGTAGTAGCTCGTAGAAGTCGCGGACTTGAGCTTGGGGAGCTTTTCTTGAGCGTAGTCTTGTGGTGCTTGTTGGCGAAGATGCCATATATCCGAAGGCGAAGATGCCTTGAAGTCACTTGGCGAAGATGCCAAAGTGGTTGGTGTAGCCGTAGCTCCGTCTTGGTGGTGCTTGTCTCGTGGTCTTCTCTTGTGGTCATGAAGTTTGGACTTGGCGTGAAGTAGGGCTTGTTGCGACTTGTAGGTTAGCGCATCTCGAGCATCTTCATGATGATGTTGTCGTTGTTGTGCTTGAGCTCGATGTAGATGTCGTTCATCGTCGTCGTACACATGTTGCTTGGAGGTGACTTGCCCTTCCTGGCGAGGTGGATCACAAACGTGATGGTGGTCGCCATGGAGATGTGGATGTGGACGTGCGCTTACATCTTGTTTGTGCTCCGATGACTTGTGACTTGAATGTCGCCGCCTTGAGGATGATGAAGGGGAAGTAGACTTGATCAAGGCCCGAATCTCCTCCATCCTTGCATCTTGCTCCTCCTTTTGTGCGGAAAGCTTGTTGTCGATGTAGTCCCTTTTCCTCGCTTCGGAGTGACGAATGTCGATGGGGAGGTTCTCGATGCGCTCTCGCAATCTTGATTCTACGCCTTGCATTTGTTGTTGTAGATCGAAGATTGACGCTTTGGTGATGTAGTTGTTCACGCCGTCATTGTTGTGGAAGACCGGAGATGAAATGCCTTGCCTATCCATGACAAGATTCGAGCCAATATGAGTGGAGAAAGAGAAGAACGAAGACCAAATGTACCTTGATCGAAGTTTAAAGTGTATCAATGATCACTCCAATGTGGACAAGGAAATAGCCCAATTGGTACCAATTCTTGTCGGTTTCTCACACCTACACAAATAAGGCTTATGGTGGAGCTCGGTGAGGATAGTGGCACAAAAATGTGATGTAAAATGTTAGCAAGAGTCAATAAAGTTGAAAGAGATTCATAAATTCGCAAGTGAAACAAGTAGACCAATAGCAATGAATGACACACGGAAACGCACACACGGATAGATAAATGGGGTCGTGCAACCAAGGATGAGCACAAAATGTGGAAACCATGGAAAACGCTCGTGTTGCACAACTCAAGAGAGACGCTAGCACGATTGCTCTATAGGCAGATACAACACTTGTGCACAACCTATAAGATGCAAAATGTATCCACTTTCTATCCCAAGTATGCTATGTGTATGATGTTCCGGTGCTATGATCCAAGATGATCGGATATGACAATCTTATGTGCAATGTGGTATGATGCTATGGCACTTGCTTACAAGCTTCTTACTCTCTCTTTTTCTTTGCTTAAAAGCTTATTCTTTTTTTTGATATGTATGGCCACTTTGGCACAATGCACAAACCAAGATAGCAATTGTATATATGCGGGAACAATCTTGTGGCACAAAGGATGATATGATACCAAGATGATAACGATATGGTATGTATGCAATGTATGGTGTAGATCACTAATGTGCACAAGTAACATTGCCGGCAATACTCAAGTGCTAGTCTCGATAGGCAAGTGACGCAAAATGGGCTAGGGGTTATCAATGCAATGGCAAGGGAATATACAATGGAGGGATACCATGATACCAATTTGATATGGAGGTTACCGTCCTTGGCGATGATGAGTGGCGGTGATCTTGATGGATATACCAAGAGGATGGAGACTCGTCCCTAAGTAGCTGAAACACCTTATGAAACGGAACAACCGTGAACTCAAAATTTCAAATGTCAAAATGGTGGTAGCGGGATGCGGTGGTGGTGTTGTGGAAGCTCAATGGTATTGCGACAATGCAATGATGGGTTATGCGAGTAGGAAATGCGGAAGTGGATGGTTATTGTGTTATGTGAGTCGGAGTTGGAAGCACGGTCCCTAAGTAGCCTAAACACCTTAGGAGACACAACTCACAACACAAACAAAATTTGGTTATGTTGGGGTGTAAGAAGTGTATGGTTGGTAATCCTATGCAGAAGTTATGGTGGTGGTGGTGGTGGTTGATGAACATGCAACCGTCCCTAAGTAGCCTAGACACCTTAGGAGACTCAAATCACTCCTCAAGCAACCACATATGCGACGGAGAACAAAATTGGTTAGGTTGCGGAAGTCGGTGATGGTGTAGCGGATGATATGGTGGAAGGCCTAGGCAAAGATGCCAAAGTTCCAAAAAATGATGGGGTCAAATGGTGGTGAAACCAAGGTGGGGTTCTCGGGCACGTCGATAGCTTCAAAACGAGCCAAAGAACACTCAAATTGGAGTTCGGAGTGAAATGTTGTGATGAAAATGGTGAAGAAGGCTGATGCTGAAATTCTGTGTAATGTTTCGGGTTAGGCCGGAAGTTCCGGGCCTAGGGCCGGAAGTTCCGGGCTCCAGAAGTTCCGGGGGGTGGCCAGAAGTTCCAGGGGTCGCGGAAAAAGTCTTGGGGAAGCCAGGGGATTTTGGGTAAACTCTCTGTTTAGCCCGGAACTTCCGGGGCTGGGATGGAAGTTCCGGGGGACGGAAGTTCCGGGGGAGTCCGGAAGTTCTGGGGGTCGTGGAATTTCTTCCGGGATGAACCCTAAATTCCAGATCTGAGAATGTGGGCAGAAAAACTCGATTTTCAGGGTCAAAATTGGGAAGATTTCATGGATATAAATGGGGGAAAAGATTGGGAATGCTAGATCCACTCGAGACACAACGAATCCATGGATCAAAATCAACAAAACATCATCAAAACCAACAAATCAGAAAAAAAAAATTTGGGGCTATTTTATGTGGGGATTTTCGGATTAGGACGAAAACAACAAAATTAGGCTAGAAACACAACGGGGAGGCTCCGAAATCGTGATCAACCTTGCTCTAGATACCAAGATGATGTAGGGTAGGAACCCTATAGCCCAATCTTTCACGAAAGGAGCGGAATCCCGCGAAGAACACGAAGAACGCAAAGGGGAAAACGAGAGAAAACACTCAAACCAACATGAATAGATCACACATGTGCTAGATCCTCGAATACATAAAGTAAGATACACGAGCCACAATCAACTAAGGACGATACAAAGGTAGCCGGTTCTTCTCCGTGAGGAGGTCTTGTATCCACGAAGGGATCTTCTCCGTGAGGAGGTCTTGAATCCAAGTGGATCTTCTCCGAAGAGGCGTCTCTCGCAAGGAGGAGATCCGATATGGATGAGCGTAGCTCTATCTCTCAAATGAGCTATCACAACGCTACCCTAGAAAGGAGGAGGTGGAGGAGTATATATAGTCTAGGTCCACGAAGGGGTAAGTCAGGGCCGAAAGGGTACATGGGCTTCGGCCTGAGTGTCTGCGCGCAGGCAGGGCCGGAAGTTCTGGGGACGGCCGGAAGGTCCGGGCGCCGGAGGTTCCGGGCGAAGGTCCGGGCAGGGTCCGGTCTATCCAGAGAGTTGGCACACTCTCGGACGGCTTCGGTGCAGCAGGGCCGGAAGCTCCGGGATGGCCGGAGGTTCCGGTGGCCAGAAGTTCCGGGCAGCGGCCGGAAGTTCCGGGCATTCCAGAAGCTTGTCCAGGCTTGTTCTTCCTTCTCTTCCATGCTTCCCTCGCGGATGGTGTAGGAGATCCTTGGCGCTTGCACTCCTCCTCGTCATCCGTGAAGCTCTGACAATACCTATTCATGCACGATGGAGGGTCAAGTAGTATACCATCCTCGAAGGGGTCAAGTGAGCACGTGTAAAGGAGAGGATTCACCTTTATGTATGTGAAGTAGATGTCGCACATGTCACTTGCCGAATGAACTCTTGACATGGTGATGTCCATAGGATGCTCCGCATCAGTTACCTTAACCTTGCTGCTGTTGTTGAACCATTGGATGTAGTAAGGATGTGGATGTGGTCTTGTGGTGAGAGATAGCTTCTCCACCATCTCCATGCTAGCGAAGTTGTTGTAGCTCCCTCCATCTATGATGACGTGAACAGAATGTTCCTTCACAACTCCCTTTGTATGGAACAAATTATGCCTCTGATTTTGCTCAGCTTGTGTGACCTGCACACTCAAAACACGTTGAGCAACTAAACATTCATACCTGTCAGCATCTTCAGGAGCCATGTATTGTGTCTCGTGATCAGAATCATCTCCACCGTGTTCTTCACGTGTAATAGGAGCCAATGTCTCCTCATCATAGTCACTAGCAGACTCATACCCACCATCCTCAGTAGCAATCATCACACGCTGAGATTGGCATTCTCTCGCAAAATGTCCTCTTCCCTTACAACGACGACAAATAATATCACTTGTGTGCCCTGTTGATGCCATGGAAGAAGAAGAGCTCTGTGCAGGCCCGACAGGTGTGCTCTTAGTAGATAGTGGTGGTTGTGCCTGCTTTCTCGAATCACGGCTGGAGGTGGCACCTGATGGAGGTGCTGGTGGAGTGGAAATAGAGGATGCACGTGGTGTCCATGATGAAGATCGACCTGCAGAAAAGTTAGTTCGCGCCAATGCCTGTCGATCCTGCACTTCACGTTCAGCTTTACAAGCAAGATGAAATAAACGAGTGATATTAGTATACTCCTCATACTCTAGAATGGTCTGAATCTCTCTATTTAATCCACCCATAAAACGTGCAAGCATAGCTTCATTTTCTCAATAATACCACATCTAATCATGCCAGTTTGTAATTCCTGATAATATTCTTCTACAGAATTTTTTCCTTACCTTAAGCGCTGCAATTTTTGAAGTAATTCACGTTGATAATATGGTGGAACCCAACGAGTACGCATAGCAGTTTTCAAAGCAGCCCAAGTAGCTGGAATAGGATATAATCTACAATGTTCATACCACCAAACACGTGCAAAGCTAGTGAAAGCACAAACATCAGCAGGAACACGTCTCTCCTCAGGATATTGTAAACATGTAAATCGTTGTTCAGTTTCTAACTCCCAAGTAAGATATATATCTGGAACATATCTACCCTCAAATGGTGGAATATTCAATTTTAGTTTAGGAAGATGGTCATGTACCTCTGGTGGTGGTGCAGCCCTACCATTGCGATGATATGCATGAGGACGACCTAGTGGTGGTGGTGCTAGTGGTTGCATGTAGTTCTGATTTTGATCAACCTCATCCTCGTAATGGTCCTCCACCTCTGCAGTAGCAGCAGGAGTGACAGAAGCACCAACAGTAGGTATAGCAGCACCAGAAGTTCGACCAGGCTCAATGGGAACGCAGTGTGCTCGTCCCACTTGATTTGGAAGACGATGTTGTTGTTGTAGAGGTGCGACAGGCACAGCGGGTGGTGGAAGACGCGCGAGCAATTCATTAAATTTGTTATCGAGCTTTGTTTCGAACGCCTTCTCAATGCCATCTATCTTCTCCATGGCCTCCTCAAATCTGTTTAGCACATCTTCCACTTGTCCACTCATCATTTGCTGAAACTTATCATGTAACTCTTTGTTCGTCATGTTCTCCCAGTTAGTCTCGTCCGCTTGTGATCCTGCCATGGTTAGCAGCAATATAAACACACAAGAATATGATCCTACAGACTGCTAACAACATGTGGTTGTGGATGTCACAAATCCGTCAAGCAAATCTCAAATTCTTACCAGTTCTTACCCAGCAGTAGGCGGTGATCGGCAATCGTCGTAGTCAAAACTCTCAAAGCTTGGATAGAGCAATTACTAGGGAGAGTCAAACGCACGAGTAGATGTATGTGGAGCTGGGAAGGCTTATAATATGGTAGCAAAAAGGGTCAGCAATAATCAATTCAGAGATGCAACGTTGAATAAACGCTCAACGACGGTACTATGCTGGTCCTAGGCTAGACCGTGCTAGAGACGCGAGCCTAGAACACTAACAAAATCACGGCGCTGCACGTAAACAAGGGAGGAGCACGCTCTGATTTTTTTTATTTTTTCACTTTTTTTTCTTTTTTTTCTCTTTTTTTTGCTCCGCAACAAATTTTTTCGAAGAAGTCTACAAATGGTCTAAAAACTTCCTAGCCAGAATTTTCCAGACTTAGTTTTTTTTGAGTTTGGAACTATATTTCTTCTGCGGGTAGCACGGAATCTCAGGAGTCCTATTCTGTCACGACTCGGAGTATCGCGTGATCTGGAACTCGAAAACAAAGCAACAAATACTGGACTCGGACTAGGACTGGTGATGGAGATGAATCTGGTGGAAACTCAGATTATTGTGATGGCAGTGGATATGTGGTATATGGCAGCGGTGATGACGATGGTGGTATATGGCAGCGGTGATGACGATGGTGGTATATGGCAGCAGTGATGATGATGATGCGGCGGCGGCGTGACTACTTGTGAACAGAACTCAAAACTCTAAAGGACTAGACACTAAGACCAGCAACCAGACACGACGATGCAACCGCAAATTCAACATAGCAAATAAAGAAAAGATTATGCAAAGGCTCAGATTGGTTCGGATAGGATGAACTAACCCTAATTTTTTTTGGCTTTTTCGTGGATTATAGGTATGAAGAACAGACTCGATCTAAACTACGAAAAACTGTAAAAATCTCACCGAGCAACCTGGAAATCTGATACCACTTGATAGAGGGAAAGGTGTCCCGATGTTTCGATGAGATATATATCGTTTTCTGTTGGAGGCGACTTTGACGATCCGACTACGAACGTGCGAACACGTCGCGCCTTAGCAATCGCTAAACCAACTTCCGAGGGTTATTGACCACGCTGGAGCATGATCAACCTGACCACGAGGGTCTATTTCTACGAGCAAACGAAGAACAAGCAAGAAACTGAGATTGCAATATGGATATTGCGAATAAAATAGGAAAGCTTTATTAATGAAGGTGGGGTTCTGTGACGTCTTGGTCTGGTCGTTGGACATAAACGAAGGACGCGAAGTTGCAGCTATGGCAAACTTTAAGTCTAAACAAAACCCAAAGTGTAAACGATGCCCTAAGGGCTATATATATGGAGGAGAGAGGGGGAACTTCGTGGCCCTTGGTGGAGGGGTCCGAAACCAACCCTAACTCTTGTTTCCCCACACATACGGACTCTAAAAACAGCCTATACTTAAGTACTTCGAAAATACATGGGCCTGGCCCAATAATAAGGTGACGCAACACCTAGAATAGCCTCTGGACGAAATTTATGAAGTGGCATCTTGTATATTCGTCCCATGCTTCATGCACTCATTATGGTGGCTTCAGAGTCCTGGAATCATCACTTGTAACTCTGTTCTTGTTCCCCTTGTGCATGCCATCATCTCCATGCTTGAACTTCCTCCAAGGTTCATCTTTCTTGTCCAAGCTAGGCCCTTCATTTGTAAGCAAAACAAATGTATCCAATTTAGGCAGCATCATATTCTCATGAACATTAGAATCGTTACCAAGAAACGAAAGTACCTGATAATTCAATTGGCGTGCACAAGCTCTAGTAATTGGTCCAGTATGTATAGCAGCAGGGGTTGTGGGTGTAACAATGGTATTGATGTCCTCATCACACATTCAATGTCAAAGACTTGGCCAAGCACCATGGTGATGAAGATCATGATCCATGGACGAATCTCTCCCAAGGGGGGGAGATGATGCGGAGCATCCTTCCATCATCCCCATGGACTCTACACCGACACATCAAGCCCCGCGTGGACCTATGACAAGAGCGAGAGCACGTGCTTTGGAAACCAAGGTGAACTCCTTCCTATTTAGCTTGCATATGGATATGAATGGAACATTGTTGCTACCTCACCCAGATACGCTATGTCTCATTAGGTACGAAGAGGAACACCACCAAGAGGCTCAGGAGCACCCCCAAGGTGAAGAGGAACCACCCCAAGGCCACGCGGACCAAGACGGAGTGCAGCAGCAATAGCAAAACTGGAAGTCCCAGGTGACCTCGTGTGCACGGGCCCCCGAGACCCTCTGCCCACGGGCTATCCAGGAAGTTGGCACTGGAGCACCCCGTGCGCACGGGCCTGTACCGTGCCCACGGGACCCCCGTGCGCACGGGCCCAACTTACCCCGTGCGCACGGGCCTCCCAGGATGGACAGCTGAGATCCCCAAACCAAGCCCCTCTTCATCTCTTTTGACCCCAAGACTATATGAACTGTACCTAGGGCTATGTTTAGGGTTAGCAAAGTATGAGATGAGATATTTGTGAGCTTTGCTCCTTCTACCTTCCCACTTGTGGAATCAAGGCCCCTTTTGGGAAGAATCCTGTCGGTGGGAATGACACCTATGGGATCACAAGAATCCCTACTACGGTTGCAGGGCGCGGGGTCATGAGAAGAGCGGATCACATAGATAGCACACGGTTCGTTTATCCAGGTTCGGGCCACGGGGATGCGTAAAACCCTACTCCTGCTTTGGTGGACTGTATATCTGTGTTCTTGAGCTAGCTATGGGGCGTGAGGAGCTCCAAAAAGCCGAATCCCCCTCCTAGTCGCCTCGGGCCTCCTTTTATAGGAAAGGGGTTGCCATAGTGGCACACAGGAGGTGGAAAGGGAACAGTGATGTGAGGTTATCCCTCGCATTACATGACAAGGCGCATTTAATGCGTCTTGCCCAGGTGTCCTTGCTTTATCGGGGATGGGGGAGAGCCCTGTCTCGTCCGTCGCCGCTCCCTCTCGCGTCGACACGTGCCCTGGCCTGCGGCGCCCGCGTGCCATGTAGGCAGGCAGGCAGCTGAGGTGGCGCAGTGGTCGGTCTCCATGATGATCCGCATGCCGCCACACAGGTGCCTGCCCAGCTGGTGGGGTCGGCAGCTGCATGCGAACGGCGGTGGAGGTTTGACTGGCGTGGGCCTGATGGTGGCCCTACGGGTGTTCTTGGCAAGGGCCTTGCCGGGGCCCCGACAAGGGTCTTTCCATGGCGCCTGCTGTCATCCCCGGCAAGGCTCTTGCCGGGGGCCTTGTGGTCCTCCTTGGCTGGGATCCCGCAAAGGATCATCATCTTCTAAAGGGTGTATCTGATCTTGAATGTCCTCACAAAGATCTGCATGCCACCACGGGGATGTCTCCCAAATCCTTGCCCCATGGGGGCAGTGGACTCAAGGGTGACTCACTCCATAGGTGTGGGGCGAGCTGCCACGGCAAGGGTCTTGACGGGTTTGCTAAAACCGCCTCCCGGCAAGGATCTTGCCGGGGGGGTCCGCTTCATCCCCTTCGCTCTTTGTGGTCTTGGTCTTGGCGTTGTTCTGCTTCTCCTGAGCTTCGGCCTTACCTTGGCTCACCTCCCTTGCCTTGCTCAGTGTGGTGGTGCCGGTGGCTCAGACTGCCCGTGCACAGTTATAGGGGTACAAAAAGCGTACCCCTCTTTTTGTACACCAACAGGAGCCCCCGGGGCTGGGCCACACGTAAGTGCAATCGCGTCGTTGGGCTAGGCCCAAAAACGATGCGCGGGCAGGCGGGGTGGTTTTTACCGCGGTAAGTCTCTTCGCGCGCTATGCTTCCCATGCTTCCCACGCGTGGCGCGGCGTGGGGAGGCGTGTGTGACGTGGGCGTCATGCGTGGGGTTGAGGTCTGCATGCATGCGTCACGTCGTAGTAAAGGCGGCGGTTTGTGCCTTCCCCATAAACGGAGGGAGGCATGGAGGCGCGTCCCATTTACTGAACGGGGCCGAGGCATGGTCTTCAAGGCGTCCACTCCCCACGATCACGGGGTGGGGAGAGGTTGCCTCACCCGTCGCCTCGGTCCTGCATGCCCGCCATGTGGCTCTCATGCGCTTGGGATGGTGAACGGTGGAGGTGGGAAACCGGGCCGCCGTGGGCTAGGGCGGCGGGTCGGTCCCAGTTCCCTGTGCCTTCCGTGTCTTGATTGGCTGAGCGGGGCGGCCGAGCCCCTACCCCGTTCCTTTATAAAGAGCGGGAGGGGGGTGGCGTCCCACATTCCTTCATCTCCTCCTTTCTTCAGCTTCTGCTCCCCCCTTCCATCCGTCATGGAGAGAGGGAATCCTGGTCCTTCAACGGTGGCGGCGAGGGTCGCCGCTCGACAACGCGTCCCTCCTTCTCCTGCACCCACGGTGGCAGAGCCAGCCGCGAGGGGAAGGGGGAGGGGGCGAGGCCGTGGGCGAGGCCGAGGCGCTCGGGGAAGAGGAGGACGGGGCGGCGCGCCGGCCTCGTGACGTAGGGTGGAACCCTAGATGGCCGATCTTTCATGAAAGGAGCGGATCCCTACGAGGAACACGAAGAACACAAGGGGGAAAACGATTGGAAACACAAGAGAAACACTCAACCAACAAGAAACAGATCACACATGTGCTAGATCCCCGAAACACAAACAGATACACGATGATCCAAGGTCAACAAAGGATGATACAAGTAACCGGTTCTTCTCCTAGAAGGAGGTCTTGATGGGGCCGCCCAAGAGGGGGGTCTTGAATCCAAGTTGATCTTCTCCGAAGAGGGGCCGCAGTCTCTCTTGAGGAGGAGATCGGTATGGATGAGCGAAGCTCTATCTCGAAATATGAGCTAAACCAACGCTAACCCTTGCTAGGATGAATGGGGGGTCTATTTATAGTCTAAGTGCAAAAGGGGGCGAAGTGAAGGGGTACATGGGCCTCGGGACCGAATCTGGACGCCGCCAGGTATCGGACGTCCGCTGGGGACCGGTCGTCCGGTGTCTCAGGAGCTGCCGGACGTCCAGTGTCCTCCGGTCGTTTGCTGGTTCTGCTGTGTGATGGTGGCGCTGGACGTCCGGAGGCTCCGGACTTCCGCTGATGTTGCCTCGGGTGCTAGTGCGCCGGTCGTCCGGTCCGGACCGGACATCCGCTCGTTCGCTTCGGGTGCAGGGGCACCGGTCGTCGAGTCCGGGCCGGACGTCCGCTGGCTGGAGCACGGCTGACGCTTCAGGCGCCGGATGTCCGGTGCCTGGGAATTTTCCTGCAGCTCTTCTTCTTCTCCGTCTTCTCGTCCATCTTCCTCTTCTTCTTGTCCTTGCTCCTTAGATTCTCCATTGTACCTGAGTATGCATAATGTATCCATATGAGGTAGTAGCCATGCTTCATGCGCATCGGAGTGGAATTATGACAGGAGAGATGTCACCTCGGTTTCAAGGGCTCTTGCACGTGATCAAGTCATGGGCCCGGTAGGCACTTGGTGAGACGATGGTAGGTCCATGGGGGTGACCTTGGGATGCTCCGCATCATCTCCCCGCCCTTGGGGAAGATCCATCCTCAGATCAAAATCTTCATTACCATGTAAAGGAGAGAGATCTTTGACGTTGAAGATGTCGCTCACGTTGTACTTGTCGCGCGGGAGGTCAATCTTGTAAGCGTTGTCGTTGTAACGTGCAAGCACCTTGAAGGGTCCATCCGCTC
The DNA here is from genome assembly GCF_056163025.1 of Triticum urartu. Lineage (NCBI taxonomy): Eukaryota > Viridiplantae > Streptophyta > Magnoliopsida > Poales > Poaceae > Triticum > Triticum urartu. The sequence goes on from NC_141873.1 coordinate 201,475,443, forward strand.
GTGGACGAAGCTTGGATTTGCGTTCTTGTGGGAAGTGGTCCTTGCGAAGGTGTAGCCACACTTGATCACCAATGTTGAAGACCATAAGTTGCTTGTTGAAGTTGAGCTTTGTCGCAAGGCATTGAACTTGGCGCTTGATGGTGTCTCTTGTATCTTCATGCATCTTCTTGAGATGTGTCACACGCGCACTTGCATCCAAATTGATGCGCTCTTGTAGTGGTAGGGGAAGAATGTCCAATGGTGACAATGGGTTGAATCCGTAAACGACGTCGAAAGGTGACTTGCCGGTTGTTGAGCGTCTTGCTCGGTTGTAGGCGAACTCGGCGATAGGTAGGCACTCCTCCCACTCCTTGATGTTCCTCTTGATGAGTACTCGAAGTAAAGTGGAGAGTGTGCGGTTTGTCACCTCCGTTTAACCGTCGGTCTGAGGATGGTATGTCATGGAGAAGAGTAGCTTGATTCCGAGCTTGGCGCATAGAGTCTTCCAAAAGTAGCTAAGGAACTTGACGTCACGGTCCGAGACGATAGTCTTTGGTACTCCATGAAGGCGCAAGATTTCCCTACAAAACAAATTTGCAATATGTGAAACATCGTCTATCTTGTTGCAAGGAATGAAATGAGCCATTTTGGAGAAACGGTCCACGACAACAAAAACGGAATCCTTTCCATTTCGAGTTCTAGGAAAACCAAGCACAAAGTCCATGCTAATATCTTCCCATGGTTGATATGGAATTGGAAGTGGCATATAGAGACCATGAGATTGGGCTTTAGCCTTAGCTTTGTGACATGTAGAACAACGGTTGGTGAAGTGATTGACGTCGCGATGCATCTTGGGACAAAAGTAATTCTTGGAGAGCGTAGCAAATGTTTTGTCACGTCCAAAGTGTCCCGTGAGTCCGCCTCCATGAGATTCCTGCAAAAGCAACAAACGAAAAGAGGACTCGGGGATGCAAAGTTTGTTAACTCTCATAAGATATCCATCTTTGATGTAGTATCGATCCCAAGAAGTATGCATCAAACACTCGGCATAAGGTATGGCGAATGTAGGATCATGTTCATACAAGTCTTTGATATGCTCAAAACCAATGACATTTAACTCAAGGTTAGTGACAAGCATGCATATACGGGAAAGCGCATCCGCCACAACATTTTATTTACCCTTAATGTACTTGATGACATAAGGAAAAGACTCAATAAATTCACTCCATTTAGCACGACACTTGTTCAACTTAGTTTGACCCTTAAGGTATTTAAGTGTTTCATGGTCGGTATGCATGATGAACTCATGTGGGCGAAGGTAATGTTCCCATTCATGCAAAACTTGCACTAAAGTATATAGCTCTTTGTCATAGATGGGGTAATTGAGTTGCGCGCCGGATAATTTCTCACTAAAGTAAGCTATGGGCGCTTCTCTTGCGTTAACACACCTCCTATGCCATTACCGCTAGCATCGAATGAATCTCAAAAGGTTTGTCGAAGTTGGGTAATGCAAGCACGGGAGCATGAGTAAGCAAGTTCTTAAGCTCATTGAAAGCAATATCTTGAGGTGTTCCCCAAACAAACGGTGCATTTTTCTTACTCAAAGCATGTAAAGGTGAAGCAATGGTGCTAAAATCCTTCACAAATCTACGGTAGAAACTGGCTAAACCAAGAAAACTACGCACTTGTTGCAAATTGGTTGGTTGGGGCCAAGTTTTAATAGCATTGATCTTAGATTCATCAACATGAACACCCTTAGAAGAGACCACAAAACCCAAGAAAACGAGCTTATCAACACCAAATAGGCATAGAGACTCTCTTTTCTAAGAGTTTGAAAAACGGTGCGGACATGGGTGACATGTTCTTGGATAGATTTGCTAAACACAAGAATGTCATTGAAGTAAACCACAACAAATATACCAATGTAAGGGCCAAAGACATGATTCATAAGGCGCATAAAAGTGCCCGGTGCTTCCGAGAGACCCATAGGCATGACTAACCACTCATACAAACCAAACTTGGTTTTGAAGGCGGTTTTCCATTCATCACCCTCTTGTATGCGAATTTGATAGTAACCACTCTTAAGATCAATTTTGGAAAATATAGTGGCACCGCTAAGTTCATCAAGCATATCATCAAGGCGTGGAATGGGGTACCTATATCTAACGGAGATAGCATTTATACGTCTACAATCAGAGCACATGCGAAAGCTACCGTCACGTTTTGGCACAAGAATGACCGGTACGGCACAAGGACTCAAACTTTCACGCACATGACCATGGTCTATGAGATGCTTTACTTGCCTTCGTATTTCTTTGGTTTCTTCGGAGTTGACGCGGTATGGAGCTTTGTTGGGAAGCGGCGCTCTGGGGATGAGATCTATTCGGTGCTCAATGCCTCGTAGTGGAGGTAGACCCGGAGGTAGCTCATCGGGGAAAATGTCTTGGAATTCCTGCAAGAGAGAAGATAACACCAAAGTTAGATCGTGAGAGTTGTTAGTTGTTGTGGCCTTGTCCTTGCACAATAGGACATAGTGTAGGACACTTGATGGGTTCTCACACACTTCTCTCATCTCACATTTGGTGGCAAAGAGAACTAAGTTTTTCTTGTCGCTCATCGTGGAGTCACTCAATTTGGGCTTGTGGCGCTCACTCTCTTTTTGGTGGATCGCTCTTTCACTATTTCCTCCACGATGGGTGGCTTGCTTGTCGGCGAGCACTTGGCTTGGAGACATAGGACGTAGCACGAACTCTTTCCCTTTCATCTTGAAGCTATAGTGATTTGTACGCCCATTGTGAATGACACCTCGGTCAAATTGCCATGGCCGTCCAAGGAGGAGGTGGCAAACGGTCATCGGAAGGACATCACATTCCAATGTGTCTTCATAGGCGCCGATCTTGAAAGAGACTTGTACTTTATGCTCGACTTGTATGGTACCGGTGTCGCTTAGCCATTGAACCTTGTAGGGGTGAGGGTGCTTCATCTTGACCAATTGGAGCTTGGAGCATAGTTCTTCACTTGCTAAGTTGTGGCAACTCCCTCCATCGATGATGACCTTGACGGATCGTCCATTGATGTCGGCCTTTGTGTGGAATATGGTGCATCTTTGGTCTTCTTCTTGTTGATGTTGGAGAGTCAAGACTTTTGAGACAACAAGTGCGGGACTTGAGTCTTCATCACAAAAGAATTGTTCTTCTTCATTGTTCACTTGGCGGTGCATGGCCACTTGCTCAAGGGCTTCCATTTCTCCTTCGCTCATGGAATCATAAGTTCCATCGTCGTTGAAGATCATTGTGCGTTTGTTGGTGCACTCGAAGGACTTGTGGCCTCGTCCGCCGCATGTGAAGCATTTGATAGAACTTGTTTTGATGGTCTCATCGGGTGGAGTAGATGATGATGGAGCTTTCTTGAAGTTGCTTGTAGTAGGAGGACGACTTGAGCTTGTCGATGCTTTCTTGTAACTTGACTTGTCGCCGTTGCTTGTAGAAGGCTTGGTTGAGGTAGAAGGTGTTGGAGTTGTCGAAGCTTGATTGTTGGAGAGGCCATAGGATGTGGATGAGAACTTGGCATACTTGAAGTCGTCTTGTACTTGTCGTTCCGCTTTGGTAGCTTCATGCACTAGTTCGATGAGGTTCGAGTATGGTTGGAAGTCGGCGATCTTCTTGATAGGATGATTGAGTCCATTCAAGAACCTTGCCATAGTTTGCTCATCATCTTCTTTGACATTGGCTCGTATCATGGCAATCTCCATTTCCTTGTAGTACACTTCAACGCTCTTGATTCCTTGCTTGAGTTGTTGGAGTTTCTTGAAGAGGTCGCAGTTGTAGTAGGTAGGCACGAAGCATGCTCTCATTACATCCTTCATTTGTGCCCAAGTAGTGATGGGTGGATCACGTCTTGCCTCGCGGCGCTCAATGACTTGTTCCCACCAAATGAGGACATAATCTTGGAACTCAAGGGATGCCATCGCGATCTTCTTCTCTTCTTCATAATTGTGCAAACGGAAGATCTTGTCAACTTTCAATGCCCATGAAAGGTATTCTTCGGGATCATTGCCTCCATTGAACTTGGGCATGGTGAACTTGAGCTTGCCGTAGCGTTGCTCTTCATTGTGTTGGGGTCGGGGATGATGACGCCCATGTTGTAGATGATTGTCCAACTCGTGGTACTCTTGACGCGGAGGGTTGTCAACCTCGTGCTGCTCTTGCCGCGGAGGATTCCCATTGTTTTCTTGCTCTTGGTGAACTTGAGGGGGAGCTTGTCTATCTTGACGAGGCGCTTGTCTATCTTGACGAGGAGCTTGTTGACGCACACGTCTTTGATGAATTCTTTCTTGAGCTTCATAGCGAAGTGCTTCTTGATGTAGTCGAGCTTGTCGGCCTCGGTCGGCTACGGCACGACTTGATTCATGAAGGGCACGTTGCGCTTCAAGTGCTTGAGCTTGACGTAGTTGTTGTTCTTGGCGTTCTGCCTCGGCATCTTGTGAATCTTGATGTTGTCGCGCTCGCTCCTCTTGTTCGTGTTGACATTGGCAATGCCGTTCTCGGGCTAGCGCAAAGGCTTGTTCGGCTTGACGTCGTCGATGTTCTTGCGAGTCGGTGTCTCGAAGTGGGTTGAGGTTTGTTTGACACTCGTTGCGTGCGGCTCGTCGAAGAGTGTTCGATGTCGGTGTACTTGAACCGGAGATGGTGTCGTCGGAGTGTCGACTTGAACGGCTCCTTCTTGATGTGGAAGAAGAGCAGTTGAGCAACAAGGCGCGGATCTCGTCCATCCTTGCGTCATTCTCTTGCTTGTGATCGTCGAGCTTGTTGTCAAAGTAGTCCCTTGTACGTTGCTCGGAAAGTCGTAAGTCGGCGGCAAGGTTGTTGATGCGTTCACTCATAGCTTGTTGCTCTTGATGTAAAGCACGCTATGCACCAAAGAGGTGACTCTTGGTGACGAAGGAGTTCATGTCGTCGTCTTGCTCCATGAAGAGCGGGTTGGAAGAAGTACTTGGCCTATCCATCATTCCAAGACAAATGTGGGTGGAAGAAAGGGAATAACCAATATCAAATGTACCTTGACCGATGTTAACAATGGATCAAATATGACTCCAATGTGTAACAAGGAAATAGCACAATTGGTACCAATTCTTGTCGGTTCTCACACCTACACAAGTAAAAGCTTTTGGTGGAGCTTGGTTAGGATGGTGGCACAATTTTTAATGTGAATGTAAGCAAGATTCAATAATGTTGGAAAAGATTCGCAAGATGCAATGTAACAACTAGACCAGGCATATACGGTACACGGAAACACACACGCAAAAAGATAAGTGGGGTTGAGCAACCAAGGGTGAGCCAAAATGTGGAATCCACAAAAATGCTCTTGTTGCACAATAGACGCTAAGATGATTGCACGGTAGGAGGATACAAGGACTTGTGCACAACCTACTTAGCAAAAATGCAACGGCTTCTATCCCAAATATGTTATGCAAGGTGTTGCTATGATATGATCCAAGATGATCGAGTATGACAATCTTAATGTTGTATGATGCTATGGTTCTTGCTTAAAAGCTCTTTGCTTATCTTTCCTCTTTGCTTAAAAGCTTGGTTAGCTCTTTGATGTTTGAGCTCTTTTCTTATGCGATGCTTGACGAACCAAGATAGCAAGTGAGTATGCGATGACAACTTAGTGACACAAGAGATGATACCAATATAGGCAACGATGATGTATGTATGTATGCTATGGGAAGAATTATCACTAATGTGCACAAGTATCGTTGCCGGCAATACTCAATGGCTAGTCTCGATGGGTAAGCAACGCAAAGGAGTAAGTCGATGAAGCCTAACAATATGATGGAAAGAGTGATGTGTCCAATACCAAGATGAGGTTACCGGTCTTGCTTCCGGTATGGTGTCAAAATGGTGGCATGAATACCAAGTTGTAGTCGAGGTGGTCATTGTTATTGACCGGTGTCGATGACGGGTCCATGGAGAAAATGAGCGGTGGTGATGTCGATGTCGAGCCGTACCTAGATAGCCGAAACACAAAAGGATACGGTACCGCAACTCAAATTCTCAAAACCAAAGGTGACCAAAATCGTCGGAGTAGGTGGCGGTTAGGTTGTGTTGTGGGTTGAGATAATGTCAAAGAGTGCGGAAAGTAGGTGGTGGTGTAGCGGGTCAAATGGTGGGAGTAGCGGTCATCCGGGCGCGAACGGATGTCCGGTCGCCGGTCGTCTGGTAACGTCGGACGTCCGGTGCTTCCTGGGTCACCGGACGTCCGGTGATGTGACAGTCATCCGGTGGTCGGGGTGAACGCGAGATTTTAGATCCGGGAGGTGATTTTGGCTGGAATCTGGGGGATTTGGGAGGGATTTCGAGGTGGAGATGGTGGGGGAAGGCTAGATCTACTTGCAACGCAACAAATTCATAGATCAAAACCAACAAAACATCATCAAAACTCACAAAACACAAGAAAAATTTTTGGGGCTATTTTTGTGGGGATTTTCGGATTTGGACGAAAAACAACAAAATCAAGCTAGAAAAACGAAGAGGGGGCTCCGAAATCATGATCAACCTTTCTCTGATACCAAGATGATGTAGGGTGGAACCCTAGATTGCCGATCTTTCACGAAAGGAGCGGATCCCTACGAGGAACACGAAGAACACGAGGGGAAAACGAGGGGAAACACAAGAGAAACACTCAACCAACAAGAAACAGATCACACATGTGCTAGATCCCCGAAACACAAACAGATACATGATGATCCAAGGTCAACAAAGGACGATACAAGTAACCGGTTCTTCTCCTAGAAGGAGGTCTTGATGGGGCCGCCCAAGAGGGGGGTCTTGAATCCAAGTTGATCTTCTCCGAAGAGGGGCCGCAGTCTCTCTCGAGGAGGAGATCAGTATGGATGAGCGAAGCTCTATCTCGAAATATGAGCTAAACCAACACTGACACTAGCTAGGATGAATGGGGGGTCTATTTATAGTCTATGTGCAAAAGGGGGCGAAGTGAATGGGTACATGGGCGTCGGGCCCGAATCTGGACGCAGCCAGGTACCGGATGTCCGCTGGGGACCGGTCGTCCGGTGTCTCAGGAGCTGCCGGACGTCCGGTGTCCTCCGGTCGTCCGCTGGTTCTGCTCTGTGATGGGGGCGCCGGACGTCCGGAGGCTCCGGACTTCCGCTGATGTTGCCTCGGGTGCTGGTGCGCCGGTCGTCTGGTCCGGACCGGACATCCGCTCGTTCGCTTTGGGTGCAGGGGCACCGTTCGTCCGGTCCAGGCCGGACGTCCGCTGGCTGGAGCTCAGCTGACGCTTCAGGCGCCGGATGTCCGGTGGCTGGGAATTTTCCTGCAGCTCTTCTTCTTCTCCGTCTTCTCGTCCATCTTCCTCTTCTTCTTGTCCTTGCTCCTTAGATTCTCCATTGTACCTGAGTATGCATAATGTATCCATATGAGGTAGAAGCCATGCTTCATGCGCATCGGAGTGGAATTGTGAGAGGAGAGATGTCAACTCGGTTTCAAGGGCTCTTGTACGTGATCGAGTCATGGGCCTGGTAGGCACTTGGTGAGACGATGGTAGGTCCATGGGGGTGACCTTGGGATGCTCCGCATCACCTCGCCTCCGCCAGCAGTTCTTCCCCTCATGGAGGGCCACGTTGGGGATGACCCTTGTGAGTTCTTCGTCGGGGATGGGAGACGTTTTCCCATATCCACCCCTTGATGGAGGGGCTCACTCTCCATTTTAAGCTGATGGAGGGTGGCCTTCTCTCCGTCAAGGTCTTCGGGTGCTTTGGGAGCCGTGCAAGGTGCTGCATGGAGAGCTCTTCTGATAGTGAAGACTCCTCCTCGGGCGGGAGTGACGAGGAGGACAGCGGCAGCGACGACGAGGGTAGTAGGCGGCAGGATGACGGGTCCGATTAGGTGTCGGGTGCCGCTCCATGCGGCACCGGCGACCCCATCATCCGCGTCGCCGGCTCCCTGAACTTCCCGGGGTCGTCTCCTTGGGCGGTTGGCGTTGGGAGGCTGCGGAAGAGGAAGAGGGCGGGCGGCAAGGCCGTCAAGTCGGAGTACGCGGGCACCGACGCTTTCGACGCGTGGTGACGTCCTACCGCCTCGTCCTTGAGCTCTGCTTTCGGCGTCGCCATTACCATCCAGCCTTCGGACGGCCACCGAGATATTCTCTTGGTGTCTTTTGCCAGCCATAGCTCACCTAGGCGCCCCTTTTTCCCTTTTCGCCTCCTTGACATGCCTCCTGAGGAGAAGGACAAGAAAGGGATTACGGGCACCTTATCTCTTTTTAGTTTGTAAGTCTTCGGGCCTTAGCTGAATTTAAAACTTGTAGTCCCATCATTCATGTTTTTCATTCCCTATGGACTGTACCCGAGTGGAATGTTTTTAATGAAAAAGGGATGCTTGCCGGGTCATTTGTTTGTGGGTAGAACCCACGACAAGGAGTAAATCCTTGATATCTTCAAGATAAACATTTCCTTGCCCGGCAACAGGCCTTGCTGTCTTCCCACTTCGCTCGACCTTCCCCACGCCTTTGGCGGAGGCAGGGATGAGGTGGGTTCTGGCTCCTTGTTTCATACTTTCGCTGCCACGACTACGACCAAACTTGGCCCCAGGAACGAGCCCTAGGGCCTTGAGTTATGGGAGCACGGTAGCTTAGGGGAAAACGAGGTTTGACATACCTCAGTCCATAATGGAATGCATGATAAGGGATGAAGAACTTATCTGAAGATGCAGCCCCCGGAAACTCTGGTTTGCCGTGGGTGAATCTTTGCTCTTGCAGCCCCCGGCAATGCTGGCTTGCCGGGGGCTAGATGCTGGTCTGTTCATCTTCTTTTCCTCACCAAGTGGTTCAGCACAGATATCCATGTGTCCTGTGAACCAAAGAAGACAAAAGAAAGACAAAGAGACGCACACTCGACCTCTAAGCTAGGGGTTAGTCGCCGCTAAGCACTATCAACCCTAACCAAGGACGAGACTCGACCTAGCATGCATGCTATAACTTAGGGCGCCAGCGCTTCATTTACTTGTGCTCAGGGTCTGCGCCTGGCTTTGTACAAAGGGTTACATGCATCATCAGCAATGCTTGTACAAAAGGTGGCTTGCTGGGGGGCCCGGCAAGCCGCGCCTCATGGGTAAAACTTGCGAAGATGCTCAATGTTCCAGGAGTTACTCACTGGAACGGCATCTTCGGTCTCCAGGCGGACCGCGCCGGGCCTGGTGACTCATATTACCCGATAAGGGCCTTCCCACTTTGGCGTCAACTTGTTGGAATTCTTGGCCGCTAGGTCGCCTTCCTCAAGGCTTCGGGCATGAACCTCATGGCTATGGTAGCGGCGCAAGGCTTGCTGGTAGCGTGCTGCTCTCACAGCCGCCCGAAGATGATCTTCCTCAAGGAGCATTGCGTCATCTTGCCGCAGTTGCTCTTGCTCAAGCTCATCATAAGAGAGCACTCGAGGTGACCCGTATATGAGTTCAGTGGGGAGAACTGCTTCTGCCCCGTATACTAGGGCAAAGGGTGTCTGGCCGGTGGCTCGATTTGGCATCGTCCTGATCGACCAAAGAACCGTCGGCAGTTCATCAATCCAGTGCCTTCCACTCTTGTGCAGCCTGTCAAAGGTCTTGGTCCTTAAGCCTCGCTGTACTTCAGCATTTGCCCTCTCAGCTTGACCATTGCTTCGTGGGTGAGCAATGGAAGCGAAACAGACTTTGCTGCCGAGGTCTTGGATATATTGCATGAAGGTGCAGCTTGTGAACTGTGTGCCGTTGTCGGTGATGACCCTGTTGGGTACACCAAAACGGCACACTAGTCCTTTGAAGAACTTGACGGCTGACTGAGCTGTGACCTTCCTCACTGCCTCCACTTCCGGCCACTTTGTGAACTTGTCGACTGCAACGTACAAGTACTCAAAGCCCCCTACAGCGCGGGGGAAAGGGCCCAGTATGTCGAGCCCCCAGACCGAGAAGGGCCAGGAGAGAGGAATGGTTTGAAGGGCTTGAGCTGGCTGATGAAGCTTCTTTGAATGGAACTGACACGCTTCACACCTGGTGACTAGTGTCGTCGCATCCTGGAGGGCGGTGGGCCAGAAGAAACCTTGCCGAAATGCCTTGCCGGCAAGGGCCCTTGACCCGATGTGGGATCCACATATGCCTCCGTGTATCTCCGCCAACAGCTCCAGTCGTTCCTCCCGAGGGATACACTTCAATTTCACGCCGTTCGGCCTCTTTCTGTATAGGACGTCATCGACGAACTGGTACATGGTAGAGCGACGGGCTACTTTTTCCGCTTCTTCCTACTCTTCAGGAAGTTCCCCTGTTTGGAGGAATCGGATGGTATGCTGTGCCCACGCTGGAGCCTAGGGCTCGACAGCGAGGACTAAAGGCATTTCCTCCGCTATAGGAGCGGTTGTCTCGATGGTAAGAGCTTGATGCTCCGCCGGAGCTAGCCGTCCCGTGGCGGGCTCAGTGTCCCCGGCAACATCCTTGCCGGTGACTCCGGGGAGCTCGGCGGGAACTTGCCGGGTCCTAATTTCCTTCTCTTGTTCAGCTATGTTGATGGATCAACGGATGGCTGAGTTAGCTGGAGCACAAAGGTACCTAGTTCCACAGGTTGCTTGAGGGCAGCGCGTTTTGACAGGTAATCAGCGATATCGTTCTCCGCTCGGGAACGTTGTTCAGCCTATATACCGTCGAAACGCTCTTCCAGCTTTCTCACTTCATTGACGTAGGCCTTCATCAACGGGCTCTGGTAGTCCTTGTTGACTTGCTTGACGACGAGCTGCGAGTCGCCCCTGGCGATGAGCTTCTTGATTCCGAGGTCCACCGCAATCCTAAGACCGGCGAGCAGCCCTTCGTACTCTGCCGTATTGTTTGTTGACACCTCCCTGGGGAAGTGCATCTGGATCACGTACTTGAGGTGCTCTCCGGTGGGCGCGACAAGCAGTATGCCAGCCCCGACGCCGTGTAAGGAGAAAGCTCCATCAAAGTACATGATCCAACTGCAACTTGCCTCCTTGTCGGGGAGAGCAGTCTCTTGGGCTTCTTCCTCAGGTGTTGCGGTCCATTCTGCAATGAACTCCGCCAGGACTCGGCTCTGGATCGTCGAAGTACTTTGAAACTTGAGGCCAAAGCTGGACAGTCTCTTGGGCTTCTTCCTCAGGTGTTGCGGTCCATTCTGCAATGAACTCCGCCAGGACTCGGCTCTGGATCGTCGAAGTACTTTGAAACTTGAGGCCAAAGCTGGACAGCTCCAGTGCCCATTCCACAATTCTTCCCGTTGCATCTGGATTGTGCAATATCCGTTGCAAAGGGTGGCGAGTGACGACAGTGATCTCGTGTACCTGGAAGTAGTGACGCAGCTTCCTCGAGGCCATAAGAAGGCCGAAGAGCAGCTTCTGCATGCTGGAGTACCTTGATCTAGCTCCCTGCAGGAGGGAACTAACAAAGTAGACCGGGTGCTGCATCATTTTCTTCTTCGGCGGCACTTCAACTGGCTGTGTCGTCTCTGCGTTGGTCGTGTTGGGCTTTGTCGCTGCCATTACCTCATCGTCAACCTCTCTCTGCGCCACTAGTGCGGCGCTGACCACCTGGTTCGTTGCCGCCAGGTATAGCAGCAACGGCTCCTGTGGCCTAGGCGCAACTAGTATTGGCGCGGAGGAGAGGTACTTCTTCAAATCTTGCAATTCTGCTTCGGCTTCTGGCGTCTACTCCATCGGGCCCGCCTTTTTCAGGATCTTGAAAAAGGGAGGGGCGCGCTCGGCAGACTTGGAAATGAATCTGCCCATGGCGGCGACGCAACCAGCAAGCCGACGCACATCCTTGGTCCGCTTGGGTGCTTCAATCTGCTCTATAGCTTTGATCTTGTCCGGATTGGCCTCTATCCCACGCTCTGACACAAAGAACCCGAGAAGTTTGCCAGACGGGACGCCAAAGACGCACTTCTCAGGGTTCAGCTTGAGATTGATCTTGCGCAGGTTTGCAAATGTTTCTTGCAAATCCGGTATGAGGGTTGCCCTGTCCTTGGTTTTGACCACTATGTCATCCATATAAGCTTTCATATTTCTATGGAGCTGGGGTTCAAAACCAATCTAGACCGTCCTTGCAAACGTCGAACCAGCACGCTTCAACCCGAAAGGCATCCGCATGAAACAATATGTACCACATGGGGTGATGAATGCTGTTTTCTCTTCGTCTTCTCTTGTCATGAAGATCTGGTGGTAGCCGGAGTAGGCATCGAGGAATGACAACAAATCACACCCAGCTGTGGAGTCAACAATCTGGTCGATGCGCGGCAACAGGAAGGGGTCCTTAGGACAAGCCTTATTGATATCTGTGTAATCAATACACAACCTCCACTTCCCATTAGCCTTGCGCAGTATGACCGGATTGGCCAACCACGTTGGATGGAGCACTCCTCTTACCAAACCCGCTGCTTCCAGTTTCCGGATCTCCTCTGTGATGAACTCTTGTCGTTCCAAACCTTGCTTTCTGACCTTCTGCTTGACGGGCCGCGCATGAGGACAGATAGCAAGGTGGTGCTCAATCACCTCCCTGGGAACGCCGGGGATGTCGGAAGCTTGCCATGCAAACACATCGACATTCGCCCGCAGGAAGGTGACGAGTGCGTCTTCCCATTTGTCTTCAAGGGTGGAGCTTATGGTGAAAGCCCCTCCCATGTCGTCCTCATTGACAGAAACCTTCTTGGTTCCCGGCGGTATGGCCCTGGGCTTCTTGTTTCCGCCGGTGGAGCTCTCTGGCACGTCCTCGACGGGAGCGCTACACTCCGAAGAGGTGCGCTTGCCGGAGTTGGTGTCCGAAGTCTCACCGGTCTTCTTCTTCTTCTTCCCTCCCGGGGTCCCAACGGTAGGAGCAAGTGCCCTAGTGGAGGCAGCTGCTGCAACTGCTTGCTGGTATAGTTGGTCAGCGCAAATCAGCGCATCTTTCTTATCGGAGGGGATGGTGATGATCGTCACAGGTCCTGGCATCTTCAGGGTGTTGTAGGCGTAGTGTGACGCCGCCATGAACTTGGCCAGCACTGGGCGTTTAAGGATCCCGTTGTAGTTCAGATCCTCTCCGTCCTGTAGTTCAGATCGCTTCCAAAAGTCACGGGCAGCGTGACCTTTCCCTTAGGTTGGCTTCTTCCCGGGTTGACCCCCTGAAGCGTGCCCGTCTCTTCAAGGTCTCCATCAGGAATCTGCAGTTTCTTGATCACGGCAGGCGAGATCAAGTCCAGACCGGCCCCGCCATCGACTAGCATATTTGTCACCTTGAGGTTGCGTATTGTTGGTGAAACCAACAATGGCAAGCACCCGACCGCACTAGTGCGATCAGGGTGATCCTCAGTGCCAAAAATGATAGGTGTGCTGGACGACTTCAGCGGCCTTTGGGCGTCAAACGACGGCTCTACCGCTGTAATCTCTCGCAACCACTGTTTAAGCTGGCGGTGAGAAGTATGCAGCGAGGCACCGCCGTCGACGCACATGGCCTCTGTAGCTTTCTGAAACTCTTGGTCACCAGATTCGTCGTCCTCCTCGTGATCGTCGTCTTCTGGATTTTTGTCACGGGCCCGGGCGGGCCTCTCCTGTTGTTTATCCTTGCCGTGACGGCCCGCCTGGCCGTCACGCTTCTTGCCGAACCCCTTAGCACCGTCTTGGCCCTTCTCCTTGTCCCGCCTCTCATATTTGGCCCTCTGTTTCTCAGCGAGGAGCTCAACCTGTCGGCAGTCTTGGAGAGCATGGCCTTTGGTGCGATGGATCTTGCAGTATCGCTTGTCGGAGTTTCCTGGCTTCTTGGCAACCGCCAAGGCCCGGCAGGCGACACATCCGCTAATTTCCTTGCCGGGGTCATCTGCCTTGGTTTTCTTGGTGGAGCCGGTGTCATCAGATCCCTTGACGGCAAGCACGACTTTACCTTTGCGCTTCCTGTTGCGGCGCCGGCCCTTCTTCGCCGGGGCGGCAGTATCTTCATCTGAGGAGTCGGTTTCCACGCCGGCATCTTCGCTGAGGTACTTCCTTCCCTCTTCAGCCCGGGCACATTTGTCAGCAAGAACATAGAGTTATGCTACATCTTTCACCTTGTTCATTGCCAGCTCTTCGCGCATCTTGCGGTTACGCACGTTCTGATGGAACGCGCTGATGATGGCGGCAGGGTGAACATCAGGAATATTGTACTGTATCCGGCTGAACCTCTATATATACTTGCGGAGACTCTCGCCTCCCTTCTGGGGAATGACGTGCAGGTCGCTCGCTTGGCCATGGGCTTGGTGGCCTCCAGTAAAGACGCCCACAAACTCATGGCACAAATCCGACCAGGAGGAAATAGAGTCTACCGGCAAGTGCATCAACCATGGCATGGCATTGGGTTTAAGAGCCAACGGAAAGTAATTCGCAAGCACCTTATCGTCGCGGGCTCCGGCAGCTTGCATCGCAATGGTGTAGATGCTGAGGAACTCGGACGGGTGGGTCTTGCCGCTGTACTTTTTGGCCATGTCAGGTTTGAAGGTGCGGTGAGTGGGCCACTGGAACTGCCGCATCTCACGGGTAAAAGCCGGACACCTACCTCATAAGGTAGGCCTCTAGGGCTCTCCGGTGCCGGGTGGTTCGCAGCAGGCCCTGCTCACCTGTCTGACTGGTGGCGCGCTCCGCGCCTGCGCTAGATAGTGGTTCGAGCGTCTTCATGTTCTCATTCCCAAAGGACTTGGCGCTGGTCACAGTGGGTCCGCGGGTCACACGACGCTATGGAGATTTCGTCGCCCGCAACGTCGCGACGGGCTGGCATCCGCGGTACCGGGCGAGGAGGAGGCGAGTGCATCGTGGTCGCGGCGCCGCCGGCTTTCTTGTCACTGGTGCGTGGGACTTCGTCGGAGCGTCGACCCGGGAGCTCCACCGGACTCGGTTCGTCTTTGTTGGCCACCGCAACAGGGCTTCGGATAGTGGCTCTCCATTCGTCGAGTTTCCCCGTAGTGGGAGGAAAATCGAGGAGCAACTGCGCGCGCCAGGGCTTCTACTGGCATTGGTGGCAGCGAAACCTGCATGGATCGCGACGCGCTTCGACTTCTGACCATGTCAGAAGGAGCTCTATCACGACCCCGCGGTCGCATGCCATCTTCACCAGCGCCTCGGCGAGCGGGCAAGTCTTCTACCTCCCGGGAGTGGCGCTCGGGGCTCTTCCCGCGGCGACGCCCGAGGTCTTCGGCGTGATTGTGCCGTTCGTCGTGCGCCGCTTGAGAGGAGCGCGCCGTCGGCGCCGGCGTGGGTGTCTTGGAGGCCCTTGCATCGCCTTCGGGCGGGGCGGTAGCGATCTTGGAAGGCCCCGCGCCACCCGCGGAGGCCTGGCTCCGTCTTTGGATTTGGCGGCGCGCGGCCCGTTACCAGGCGCACGAACATCGCCGCCTCCCAAACTCCGGCTGCTGGGACGGTGTTGGTGTTCGCGAACGGCGCCCCGGGTCCTTTCTGCGACCGGTCCGCTTCTCGCCCACGTCGGAACGGGATGTCCGGCTTCCGACGGTCCAACCGCCACTATCGTCTTCTTCTTGGGCGCCATGACGATGAAGAAGCGTTGAACTAACTGCTAAAGAGGATTCTCACAACTGCGACCCCTACCTGGCGCGCCAAAGATGTCGGTGAGAACGACACCTATGGGATCACAAGAATCCCTACTACAGTTGCGGGGCGCGGGGTCGTGAGAAGAGCGGATCAAACAGATAGCACACGGTTCGTTTATCCAGGTTCGGGCCGCGGGGATACGTAAAACCCTACTCCTGCTTTGGTGGATTGTATATCTGTGTTCTTGAGCTAGCTATGGGGCGTGAGGAGCTCCAAAAAGCCGAATCCCCCTCCTGGTCGCCTCGAGCCTCCTTTTATAGGAAAGGGGTTGCCACAGTGGCACACAGGAGGTGGAAAGGGAACAGTGATGTGAGGTTATCCCTCGCATTACATGACAAGGCGCATTTAATGCATCTTGCCCAGGTGTCCTTGCTTTATCGGGGACGGGGGAGAGCCCTGTCTCGTCCGTCGCCGCTCCCTCTCGCGTCGACACGCGCCCTGGCCAGCGGCACCCGCGGTGCCATGTAGGCAGGCAGGCAGCGGAGGTGGCGCAGTGGTGGGTCTCCATGAAGATCCGCATGCCGCCACGCAGGTGCCTGCGCAGCTCGTTGGGTCGGCAGCTGCATGCAAACGGCGGTGGAGGTTTGACTGGCGTGGGCCTGATGGTGGCCCTACGGGTGTTCTTGGCAAGGGCCTTGCCGGGGCCCGGGCAAGGGTCTTGCCGTGGCGCCTGCTGTCATCCCCGGGAAGGCTCTTGCCGGGGGCCTTGTGGTCCTCCTTGGCTGGGATCCCGCAAAGGATCATCATCTTCTAAAGGGTGTATCTGATCTTGAATGTCTTCACAAAGATCTGCATGCCACCACGGGGATGTCTCCCGAATCCTTGCCCCATGGGGGCAGTGGACTCAAGGGTGACTCACTCCGTAGGTGTGGGGCAAGCTGCCACGGCAAGGGTCTTGCCGGGTTTGCTAAAACCGCCTCCTGGCAAGGATCTTGGCGGGGGGGTCTGCTTCGTCCCCTTCGCTCTTTGTGGTCTTGGTCTTGGCGTCGTTCTGCTTCTCCTGAGCTTCGGCCTTACCTTGGCTCACCTCCCTTGCCTTGCTAAGTGTGGTGGTGCCGGTGGCTCAGACTACCCGTGCACAGTTATAGGGGTACAAATGGCGTACCCCTCTTTTTGTACACCGACAAATCCTAGTGGATTTCAAGACCTCCTCTAGGAGAAGACTATCTTCAATACCTCCTCTAGGACATGATAGAGGCAAAGGTGTCCCGATGTTTCGATGAGATGGTGGCTATCGTTTCTGTGGGAGTCGACCTTGACGATTCGACTACGAACGTGCGAGACGTCGCGCCTTAGCAATCGCTAAACCAACTTCCGAGGGGTTATTGACCACGCCGGAGCACGATCAACCTGACCACGAGGGTTTGTTTCCTATGAGCAAACGAAGAACAAGCAAGAAACTGAGATTGCAATCTGGATATTGTGAATATAAGATGAAAGCTTTATTGATCAAGGTGGGGTTCTGTGACGTCTTGGTCTGGTCGTTCGACACAAACGAAGTACGCGAAGTTGCAGCTATGGCGAACTTTTAATCTAAACAAAACCCAAAGTCTAAACGACGCCCTAAGGGCTTTATATATGGAGGAAGAGGGGGGAATTTCGTGGCCCTTGGAGGAGGGGTCCGAAACCAACCCTAACACTTGTTTCCCCACACATACGGACTCTAAAAACAGCCTATACTTAAGTATTTCGAAAATACATGGGCCTGGCCCAATAATAAGGTGACGCAACACCTAGAATAGCCTCTGGACGAAATTTATGAAGTGGCATCTTGTATATTTCGTCCCATGCTTCATGCACTCATTATGGTGGCTTCAGAGTCCTGGAATCATCACTTTTAACTCCGTTCTTGTTCCCCTTGCGCATGCCATCATCTCCATGCTTGAACTTGCTCCAAGTTTCATCTTTCTTGTCCAAGCTAGGCCCTTCATTTGTAAGCAAAACAAATGTATCCAACTTTGGCAGAATCATATTCACATGAACATTAGAATCGTTACCAAGAATCGAAATGATGTGGAGCATCCCACGACCATCCACATGGACGCCACCTCAACTATCCAAGCTCCAAGTGGACCAATGACAAGGGCCAGGGCACGTGCTATTCAATCCGAGGTGACATCACTCCTACTTGAGTTTTCCCCCTCTTCAAGTGAGACATGGCTACTGCCTAAGTCCGAGATACTATGTGTCATCAGGAAGAACGCTCAAGACTCGGAGCTGAGGACTGTAGAAGAAGAGACAAGCGTCAACACTCTGGATAGCCCGGAACTTCTGGCCCCCGGACCTTCCGGCCGACCCGGAGCTTCCGGCCGCCGATGACTTCGACCAGCCCAAGCGTGCCAACTCTCGGGTTAGCCCGGACCCCGTTCCAGACCTTCCAGCGCCCAGAACCTCCGGCCTGCCCAGACCTTCCAGCCCCCGGATGCCAGCACATCTCCACCGCGCCAACTCTCCGGTTAGATCGGACCCTCCTTGGAACTTCTGGCCCTGCCTGCGCGCAGCCACTTGGGCCAATGCCCGTGTACCCTTTCGTCACCTAGACTATATATACTCTATCCCGTACAACTTTCTAGGGTTAGCATTGGTTTAGCTCATTGAGAGATAGAGCATTGCTCATCCATATCGGATCTACTCCACGAGAGAGACCGCGGCCCCTCTACGGAGAAGATCCACCTTGGATTCAAGACCCCTTTACGGGAAGATCCCCTTGTGGATTCAAGACCTCCTCACGGAGAAGAACCGGCTACCCTTTTGTATCGTCCTTAGTTGTCCGTGGATTCGTGTATCGTTCTATGTACCCGAGGATCTAGCACATGTGTGACTTGTTCTTGTTAGTTTGAGTGTTCCTCTTGTGTTTCCCCTTGTGTTTTCCCCCGTTTTTCCTCGTTCCCCTCTTCGTGTTCATCGTGTTCTTCGTGGGATCCGCTCCTTTCGTGAAATATCGGGCCACTAGGGTTCTACCCTACATCATCTTGGCATCTAGAGCCAGGTTGATCACGATTTCGGAGCCTCCCCGTTGTGTTTCTAGCCTAATTTTGTTGTTTTTCATCCTAATCCGAAAGTCCCCACCAAAAAATAGCCCCAAATTTTTTTTGTGATTTGTTAGTGTTTTGAAATTTTGTTGGTTTTGATCCGTGAAGTTTGTGTGTGGCTCGTAGATCTAGCCTCCCCACTTTCTCTTCCTCCAATTTCTTCTTTTTCCCCTTCGGATTTGGGCTTTTCCCCGAGTTTTCCGCCCAAATCCACAATCCTCAAGTCTCTGTTCTTGGCAGAATCCCGACCAACAGAACTTCCGGTCCAGCCCGGACATTCCGGCCCCCGGACCTTCCGGCCTTCCCCGGAACCTCCGGACCCCGGACCCTCCGTCTTGCCCGGAACTTCCGGCTTCGACAGAAAGTTTGCACTTCTTCCACATCTCCGCCCAAATTCCACCAAATTTTGTTCCGGTGCTCACCATATACCATATATACTTCAGCATACCTCTACCATTTCCACATAACCTAACTATTTTTCGATGCTCTCTGACACAATTGCTACTTTGAGGTTTGAGAATTTGAGTTGCGGTACCGTATCCTTTTGTGTTTCGGCTATCTAGGAACGGTTCGACATCGACATCACCGCTGCTCATTTTCGCCACGGACGCGTCATCAACAACGACCACCTCGACTATGACTTGGTATTCGTGCCACCATTTTGACACCATACCGGAAGCAATACCGGTAACCTCATCTTGGTATTGGACATATCACTCTTGCCATTACATTGATAGCCATCATAGCCTTACTCCTTTGCGTTGCTTACCCATCGAGACTAGCCATTGAGTATTGCCGGCAACAAGACTTGTGCACATTAGTGATCATACTTCCCATAGCATACATACATCATTGTTGCCTATATTGGTATCATCTCTTGTGTCACAAAGTTGTCATCGCATACTCAATTGCTATCTTGGTTCGTCAAGCATTGCATGAGAAAAGAGCTCAAACATCAAAGAGTCAAACAAGCTTTTAAGCAAAGAGGAAAGATAAGAAAAGAGCTTTTAAGCAAGAACCATAGCATCATACAACATTAAGATTGTCATACTCGATCATCTTGGATCATATCATAACAACTCCTTGCATACAAAGTATTTGGGATAGAAGTCGTTACATTTTTCCTAAGTAGGTTGTGCACAAGTTCTTGTATCCGCCTATCATGCAATCGTGCTAGCGTCTCTCTAGCGTTGTGCAACAAAAGCATTTTCGTGGATTCCACATTTTGGCTCACCCTTGGTTGCACAACCCCACTTATCTTTTTGCGTGTGTGTTTCCGTGTACCTTATATGCTTGGTCTACTTGTTACATTGCATCTTGCGAATCTTTTCCAACATTATTGAAGCTCACTTACAATTACATCAAATTTTATGCCACCATCCTAACCAAGCTCCACCAAAATCTTTTACTTGTGTAGGTGTGAGAAACCGACAAGAACTCGTACCAATTGTGCTATTTCCTTGTCCTACATTGGAGTGATCCTCGATCCACTTTCAACTTCGGTCAAGGTACATTTGGTACTCGTTCTTCTCTTTCTACCACTCACATTTGTCTTGGAATGATGGATAGGCCAAGTACTTCTACCAACCCCCTCTTCATGGAGCAAGACGACGACATGAACTCCTTCGTCGCCAAGAGTCACCTCTTTGGTGCACAATGTGCTTTGCATCAAGAGCAACAAGCTATGAGTGAACGCATCGACAACCTTGCCGCCGACTTACAACTTTCCGAGCAACGTACAAGGGACTACTTTGACCACAAGCTCGACGATCACAAGCAAGAGAATGATGCAAGGATGGACGAGATTCGCGCTTTGTTGCTCAACCACTCTTCTTCCACTTCAAGAAGGAGCCGTTCAAGTCGCCATTCTGACTTTACCCTCTCTGGCCCCAAGTACACCGACATCGAACAATCTTCGTCGAGCCGCGCGCACCGACCGTCAAGCAAACCTCAATCCACGTCGGGACACCAACTCTCAAGAGCACCGATGACGTCAAGCCAAAGAAGCCTTTGCGCTAGCTCGAGAATGACAACAACAACACCAACATGAATAGGAAGAATGCGCGCGTCTAAACCAAAATGCACAAGATGCCGAGGCTCAACGTCAAGAACAACAACTCCGTGACGCTCAAGCACTTGAGGCGCAACAAGCTCTACCCGATGCGAGTCGAGCCGTTGCCGACCGAGGCCGTCAAGCCCGTGAAGAAGAGGAAGCACTCCTCCTCGAGCGTCACGGATGCAAGCTCGCATGCATCGTCTAATTCCTCCTGCAGCTCGACGCGCTCCTCCACAAGCTCGCCAAGACCATCAAGTTCATCAAGAGCATGAAAATAATGGGAATCCTCCGCGACAAGAGAAACACGAGGTTGAAAACCCTCCGCGACAAGAGCACCACGAGTTGAACAATCATCTACAGCATGGGCGCATCATCCCCTACCCCAACACAATGAAGAGCAATGCTACGGCAAGCTCAAGTTCACCATGCCCAAGTTCAACGGAAGCAATGATCCCGAAGAATACCTTTCATTGGCATTGAAAGTTGACAAGATCTTCTGTTTGCACAATTATGAAGAAGAGAAGAAGATCGCGATGGCATCCCTTGAGTTCCAAGACTATGTCCTCATTTGGTGGGAACAAATCATAGAGCGCCGTGAGGCAAGAGGTGAACCACCCATCACTACTTGGGCACAAACGAAGGATGTCATGAGAGCACGCTTTGTGCCTACCTACTACAACCGCGACCTCTTCAAGAAACTCTAACAACTCAAGCAAGGAACCAAGAGCGTTGAAGAGTACTACAAGGAGATGGAGATTTCCATGATACGAGCCAATGTCACGGAAGATGACGAGCAAACAATGACATGTTTCTTGAATGGACTCAATCATCCTATCAAGAAGATCGCCGACTTCCAACCATACTCAAATCTCATCGAGCTAGTGCACCAAGCTACCAAAGCGGAACGCCAAGTGCAAGATGATTTCATGTACGCCAAGTTCTCATCCAAGTCCTACGGCTTCTCCAATAACCAAGATTCAACGACTCCAACACCGACTACAAGACCTTCTACTTCCAACATCGACAAGTCGACTTCCAAGAAAGCTTCGCCAACTACAAGCAACCCTACTATGGGCAACTTCAAGCCGAGAGCTTCATCATCATCAACCCCAACCGATGAGACCGTCAAGACGAGTTCCTTCAAGTGTTTCACTTGCAGAGGCCGAGGCCACAAGTCCTACGAGTGCACCAACAAGCGGACCATGGTCTTCAACGACGATGGCACTTATGACTCCATGAGTGAAGGTGAAATGGAAGCACTTGAGCAAGTCGCCATGCACCGCCAAGTGAAAAATGAAGAAGAACAAGTCTTTTGTGATGAAGACTCAAGTCCCGCACTTGTTGTCTCAAAAGTCTTGACTCTCCAACATCACCAAGAAGAAGACCAACGATGCCACATATTCCACACCAAGGCCGGCATCAATGGACGATCCGTCAAGGTCATCATCAATGGAGGGAGTTGTCACAATCTCGCAAGTGAAGAACTTTGCTCCAAGCTCCAATTTCCCAAGACGAAGCATCCACAACCATACAAAGTGCAATGGCTTAGTGACTCCGGCACCATCCTAGTCGAGCACCGAGTACAAGTATCCTTCAAGATCGGCTCCTACGAAGACACCTTGGAGTGCGACGTCATTCCAATGACCGTTTGTCATCTTCTCCTTGGACGGCCATGGCAATTCGATAGAGGAGTCGTCCACAACGGTCAGACGAACCACTACATCTTCAAGATGGAGGGCAAGGAGTACGTCCTCCGTCCAATGTCACCAAGTCAAGTGATCGCCGACAAACATACCACCCATCATGGGTGAGCCACCAAAAAGAGAGTGAGCGCCACAAGCCCAAATTGAGTGCCTCCACGATGAGCGAAAACAAGAACCTAGTTCTATTTGCCACCAAACGTGAGATGAGAGAAGTGTGTGAGAACCCATCTAGTGTCCTACACTACGTCATCGTGTGCAAGGACAATGCACCACAAACTAACACCTCTCACACTCTTCATCTAGTGTTGTCTTCTCTTTTGTAGGAATTTCAAGATGTTTTTCCCGATGAGCTACCTCCGGGACTACCTCCTCTACGAGGCATTGATCACCGAATCAACCTCATCCCCGGAGCACCACTTCCAAACAAAGCTCCCTACCGCGTCAACCCCGAAGAAACTAAAGAAATTCAAAGGCAAGTAAAACATCTCATAGACCATGGACATGTGCGTGAAAGTTTGAGCCCTTGTGCCGTTCCGGTCATTCTTGTGCCAAAACATGACGGTAGTTTTTGCATGTGCTCCGATTGTAGACCTATCAATGCTATTACCATTCGTTATAGGTATCCCATTCTACGCCTAGATGATATGCTTGATGAGCTCAGCGGTGCCACTATATTTTCCAAAATTGATCTTAAGAGTGGTTACTATCAAATCCGCATACAAGAGGGTGATGAATGGAAAACCGCCTTCAAAACCAAGTTTGGTTTGTATGAGTGGTTAGTCATGCCTATGGGTCTTTCGGAAGCACCGGGCACTTTTATGCGCCTCATGAATTATGTCTTTCGCCCTTACATTCGTATATTTGTCATGGTCTACTTTGATGATATTCTTGTGTTTAGCAAATCTATCCAAGAGCATGTCACCCATGTCCGCACTGTTTTGCAAACTCTTAGGAAAGAGAGTCTCTATGCTAATATGGAGAAATGCCTTCTTGGTGTTGATAAGCTCGTTTTCTTAGGATTTGTTGTCTCTTCTAAGGGTGTTCATATAGATGAGTCCAAGATCAATGCTATTAAGACTTGGCCGCAACCAACCAACTTGCATCAAGTGCGTAGTTTCCTTGGCCTTGCAGGTTTCTATCGTCGCTTTGTAAAGGATTTTAGCACCATTGGTTCGCCTTTGCATGCTTTGATGAAGAAGAATGCGCCTTTTGTTTGGGGACCATCCCAAGATACCACATTCAATGAGCTTAAGAAATTTTCTTACTCATGCTCCCGTGCTTGCTTTACCCAACTTCGACAAACCTTTTGAAATTCATTACGATGCTAGTGGTAACGGCATAGGAGGTGTGTTAACGCAAGAGAAGCGCCCCATAGCTTACTTTAGTGAGAAACTTTCCGGAGCGCAACTCAACTACCCCATCTATGACAAAGAGCTATATGCTTTAGTCCACGTTTTGCATGAATGGGAACACAACCTTCGTCCCCATGAGTTTATTATTCATACCGATCATGAGACTCTCAAGTATCTTAAGGGACAAACTAAGTTGAACAAGCATCATGCTAAATGGAGTGAATTTATTGAGTCTTTTCCATATGTCATCAAGTACATCAAAGGTAAAGAAAACATAGTAGCGGATGCTCTTTCCCGCATTTGCATGCTTGTCACGCAACTTGAGTTAGATGTCATTGGCTTCGAGCATATCAAAGACTTATATGAGCATGATACAACTTTTTCCATTCCTTATGCCAAGTGTTTGTCGAAAACATCTTGGGAACGCTATTACATCGAAGATGGCTACCTTATGAGAGCTAACAAACTTTGCATTCCCGAGTCCTCGCTTCGTTTGTTGCTTTTGCAGGAATCTCATGGAGGAGGCTTAATGGGACACTTCAGACGTGACAAGACGTTCTCCACGCTCTCGAAGAGCTACTTTTGGCCAAAGATGTTTCGGGACGTCAATCGCTTCACCAACCGGTGTTCTACATGTCGCAAAGCTAAGTCCAAAGCTCAATCTCATGGTCTCTATATGCCTTTACCGATTCCATACCAACTTTGGGAAGACATTAGCATGGACTGTGTACTTGGTTTGCCTAGGACTCGCAATGGGAAAGATTCCATATTTGTCGTTGTGGACCGTTTCTCAAAAATGGCACACTTTATTCCTTGTAACAAGATAGACGATGCATCACATGATGGGGAATGTAGTGATTTCAAAAAAAATCCTACACACACGCAAGATCATGGTGATGCATAGCAACGAGGGGAGAGTGTGATCTACGTACCCTTGTAGAGCGACAACGGAAGCGTTTGGTTGATGTAGTCGTATGTCTCCACGGCCCGACCGATCAAGCACCGAAACTATGGCACCTCCGAGTTCTAGCACACGTTCAGCTCGATGACGAACCCCGGACTCCGATCCAGCAAAGTGTCGGGGAAGAGTTCCGTCAGCACAACGGCGTGGTGACGATCTTGATGCACTACCATCGCAGGGCTTTGCCTAAGCACCGCTACAATATTATCGAGGACTATGGTGGAAGGGGGCACCGCACACGGCTAAGAGTATGATCACGTGGATCAACTTGTGTCTCTCTGGGGTGCCCTTGCCTCCGTATATCAAGGACCAAGGGGGGAGGCCGGCCGGCCATCATAGGGCGCGCCAGGAGGAGTCCTACTCCCTCCGGGAGTAGGACTTCTCCGCCAATCCTAGTTGGAATAGGATTCGCGAGGTGGGAAAAGAGAGAGAGAGAAGGAAGGGGGCGCCGACCACCTCTCTCCTTGTCCTATTCGGACTAGGGGGGAGGGGCGCGCGGCCCAGCCCTGGCCGCCTCTCCTCTTCTTCCACTAAGGCCCATTAAGGCCCATGTACCTCCCGGGGGGTTCCGGTAACCTCACGGTACTCCGGTAAAATCCCGATTTCACCCGGAACACTTCCGATATCCAAATATAGGCTTCCAATATATCAATCTTTATGTGTCGACCATTTCGAGAATCGTCGTCATGTCCGTGATCACATCCGGGACTCTGAAAAATCTTCGGTACATCAAAATGCATAAACTCATAATATAACTATCATCGTAACCTTAAGCGTGCGGACCCTACGGGTTCGAGAACAATGTAGACATGACCGAGACACATCTCCAGTCAATAACCAATAGCGGAACCTGGATGCTCATATTGGCTCCTACATATTCTACGAAGATCTTTATCGGTCAGACCGCATAACAACATATGCTGTTCCCATCATCGGTATGTTACTTGCCCGAGATTCGATCGTCGGTATTCCAATAACTAGTTCAATCTCGTTACCGGCAAGTCTCTTTACTCGTTCTGTAATACATCATCCCGCAACTAACTCATTAGTTGCAATGCTTGCAAGGCTTAAGTGATGTGCATTACCGAGAGGGCCCAGAGATACCTCTCCGACAATCGGAGTGACAAATCCTAATCTCGAAATACGCCAACCCAACATGTACCTTTGGAGACACCTGTAGAGCTCCTTTATTATCACCAGTTACATTGTGACGTTTGGTAGCACACAAAGTGTTCCTCTGGTAAACGGGAGTTGCAAATCTCATAGTCATAGGAACATGTATAAGTCATGAAGAAAGCAATAGCAACATACTAAACGATCGGGTGCTAAGCTAATCGAATGGGTCATGTCAATCAGATCATTCACTTAATGATGTGATCCCGTTAATCAAATAACAACTCCTTGTTCATGGTTAGGAAACATAACCATCTTTGATTGACGAGCTAGTCAAGTAGAGGCATACTAGTGACACTTTCTTTGTGTATGTATTCACACATGTATTATGTTTCCGGTTAATACAATTCTAGCATGAATAATAAACATTTATCATGATATAAGGAAATAAATAATAACTTTATTATTGCCTCTAGGGCATATGTCCTTCAGTCTCCCACTTGCACTAGAGTCAATAATCTAGATTACACAGTAATGATTCTAACACCCATGGAGCCTTGGTGCTCATCATGTTTTGCTCGTGGAAGAGGCTTAGTCAACGGGTCTGCAACATTCAGATCCGTATGTATCCTGCAAATCTCTATGTCTCCCACCTGGACTAGATCCCAGATGGAATTGAAGCATCTCTTGATGTGCTTGGTTCTCTTGTGAAATCTGGATTCCTTTGCCAAGGCAATTGCACCAGTATTGTCACAAAAGATTTTCATTGGACCCGATGCACTAGGTATGACACCTAGATCGGATATGAACTCCTTCATCCAGACTCCTTCATTTGCTGCTTCCGAATCAGCTATGTACTCCGCTTCACATGTAGATCCCGCTACAACGCTTTGTTTAGAACTGCGCCAACTGACAGCTCCACCGTTTAATGTAAACACGTATCCGGTTTGCGATTTAGAATCGTCCGGATCAGTATCAAAGCTTGCATCAACATAACCTTTTAGGATGAGCTCTTTGTCACCTCCATATATGAGAAACATATCCTTAGTCCTTTTCAGGTATTTCAGGATGTTCTTGACCGCTGTCCAGTGATCCACTCCTGGATTACTTTGGTACCTCCCTGCTAGACTTATAGCAAGGCACACATCAGGTCTGGTACACAGCATTGCATACATGATAGAGCCTATGGCTGAAGCATAGGGAACATCTTTCATATTCTCTCTATCTTCTGCAGTGGTCGGGCATTGAGTCTTACTCAACTTCACACCTTGTAACATAGGCAAGAACCCTTTCTTTGCTTGTTCCATTTTGAACTTCTTCAAAACTTTGTCAAGGTATGTGGTTTGTGAAAGTCCAATTAAGCGTCTTGATCTATCTCTATAGATCTTAATGCCTAATATGTAAGAAGCTTCACCGAGGTCTTTCATTGAAAAACTCTTATTCAAGTATCCCTTTATGCTATCCAGAAATTCTACATCATTTCCAATTAGTAATATGTCATCCACATATAATATCAGAAATGCTACAGAGCTCCCACTCACTTTCTTGTAAATACAAGCTTCTCCAAAAGTTTGTATAAAACCAAATGCTTTGATCACACTATCAAAACGTTTATTCCAACTCCGAGAGGCTTGCACCAGTCCATAAATGGATCGCTGGAGCTTGCACACTTTGTTAGCTCCCTTTGGATCGACAAAACCTTCTGGTTGCATCATATACAACTCTTCTTCCAGAAATCCATTCAGGAATGCAGTTTTGACATCCATCTGCCAAATTTCATAATCATAAAATGCGGCAATTGCTAACATGATTCGGACAGACTTAAGCATCGCTACGGGTGAGAAGGTCTCATCGTAGTCAATCCCTTGAACTTGCCGAAAACCTTTTGCGACAAGTCGAGCTTTGTAGACAGTAATATTACCATCAGCGTCAGTCTTCTTCTTGAAGATCCATTTATTCTCAATTGCTTGCCGATCATCGGGCAAGTCAACCGAAGTCCATACTTTGTTCTCATACATGGATCCCATCTCAGATTTCATGGCTTCAAGCCACTTTGCGGAATCTGGGCTCACCATCGCTTCTTCATAGTTCGTAGGTTCATCATGATCTAGTAGCATGACTTCCAGAACGGGATTACCGTACCACTCTGGCGTGGATCTTACTCTGGTTGATCTACGAGGTTCAGTAGTATCTTGTTCTGAAGTTTCATGATCATCATCATTAGCTTCCTCACTAACTGGTGTAGGTGTCACAGAAACAGTTTTCTATGATGTACTACTTTCCAATAAGGGAGCAGGTACAGTTACCTCGTCAAGTTCTACCTTCCTCCCACTCACTTCTTTCGAGAGAAACTCCTTCTCCAGAAAGTTTCCGAATTTAGCAACAAAAGTCTTGCCTTCGGATCTGTGATAGAAGGTGTATCCAATAGTCTCCTTTGGATATCCTATGAAGACACATTTCTCCGATTTGGGTTCAAGCTTATTAGGTTGAAGCTTTTTCACATAAGCATCGCAGCCCCAAACTTTAAGAAACGACAACTTTGGTTTCTTGCCAAACCACAGTTCATAAGGCGTCGTCTCAACGGATTTTGATGGTGCCCTATTTAACGTGAATGCGGCCGTCACTAGAGCGTATCCCCAAAACGATAGCGGTAAATCAGTAAGGGACATCATAGATCGCACCATATCTAGTAAAGTACGATTACGACGTTCGGACACACCATTACGCTGTGGTGTTCCGGGTGGCGTGAGTTGCGAAACTATTCCACAATTTTTCAAATGTACACCAAACTCGTAACTGAAATATTCTCCTCCACGATCAGATCATAGAAAGTTTATTTTCTTGTTACGATGATTTTCAACTTCACTCTGAAATTCTTTGAACTTTTCAAACGTTTCAGACTTATGTTTCATTAAGTAGATATACCCATATCTGCTTAAGTCATCTGTGAAGGTGAGAAAATAACGATATCCGCCACGAGCCTCAATATTCATTGGACCACATACATATGTATGTATGATTTCCAACAAATCTGTTGCTCTCTCCATAGTACCGGAGAACGGTGTTTTGGTCATCTTTCCCATGAGGCATGGTTCACAAGTACTAAGTGATTCATAATCAAGTGGTTCCAAAAGTCCATCAGTATGAAGTTTCTTCATGCGCTTTACACCGATATGACCTAAACTGCAGTGCCACAAATATGTTGCACTATCATTATCAACTTTGCATCTTTTGGCTTCAACATTATGAATATGTGTGTTACTACTATCGAGATTCAACAAGAATAGACCACTCTTCAAGGGTGCATGACCATAAAATATATTACTCATATAAATAGAACAACCATTATTCTCTGATTTAAATGAATAACCGTCTCGCATCAAACAAGATCCAGATATAATGTTCATGCTTAACGCTGGCACCAAATAACAATTATTTAGGTCTAATATTAATCCTGAAGGTAGATGTAGAGGTAGCGTGCCGACTGCGATCACATCGACTTTGGAACCGTTTCCCACGCGCATCGTCACCTCGTCCTTAGCCAATCTTCGCTTAATCTGTAGTCCCTGTTTCGAGTTGCAAATATTAGCAACAGAACCAGTATCAAATACCCAGGTGCTACTGCGAGCATTAGTAAGGTACACATCAATAACATGTATATCACATATACGTTTGTTCACCTTGCCATCCTTGTTATCCGCCAAATACTTGGGGCAGTTCCGCTTCCAGTGACCAGTCTGTTTGCAATAGAAGCACTCAGTTTCAGGCTTAGGTCCAGGTTTGGGTTTCTTCTCTTGAGTAGCAACTTGCTTGCCGTTCTTTTTGAAGTTCCCCTTCTTCTTCCCTTTGCCCTTTTTCTTGAAACTAGTGGTTTTGTTGACCATCAACACTTGATGCTCCTTCTTGATTTCTACCTCCGCAGCTTTCAGCATTGCGAAGAGCTCGGGAATAGTCTTATTCATCCCTTGCATATTATAGTTCATCACGAAGCTCTTGTAGCTTGGTGGTAGTGATTGGAGAATTCTGTCAATGACGCAATCATCTGGAAGATTAACTCCCAATTGAATCAAGTGATTATTATACCCAGACATTTTGAGTATATGCTCACTGACAGAAGTGTTCTCCTCCATCTTGCAGCTATAGAACTTATTGGGGACTTCATATCTCTCAATCCGGGCATTTGCTTGAAATATTAACTTCAACTCCTGGAACATCTCATATGCTCCATGACGTTCAAAACGTCGTTGAAGTCCCGATTCTAAGCCGTAAAGCATGGCACACTGAACTATTGAGTAGTCATCAGCTTTGCTCTACCAGACGTTCATAACATCCGGCGTTGCTCGTGCAGCAGGCCTGGCACCCAGCGGTGCTTCCAGGACATAATTCTTCTGTGCAGCAATGAGGATAATCCTCAAGTTACGAACCCAGTCCGTGTAATTGCTACCATCATCTTTCAACTTTGCTTTCTCCAGGAACGCATTAAAATTCAACGGAACAACAGCACGAGCCATCTATCTACAATCAAACATAAACAAGCAAGATACTTATCAGGTACTAAGTTTCATGATAAATTTAAGTTCAGTTAATTTACTTAAAGAACTCCCACTTAGATAGACATCCCTCTAATCCTCTAAGTGATTACGTGATCCAAATCAACTAAACCATGTCCGATCATCACGTGAGATGGAGTAGTTTCATTGGTGAACATCACTATGTTGATCATATCTACTATATGATTCACGCTCGACCTTTTGGTCTCCGTGTTCCGAGGCCATATCTATATATGCTTGGCTCGTCAAGTATAACCTGAGTATTCCGCGTGTGCAACTATTTTGCACCCGTTGTATTTGAACGTAGAGCCTATCACACCCGATCATCACGTGGTGTCTCAGCACGAAGAACTTTCGCAACGGTGCATACTCAGGGAGAACACTTCTTGATAATTAGTGAGAGATCATCTTATAATGCTACCGTCAATCAAAGCAAGATAAGATGCATAAAAGATAAACATCACATGCAATCAATATAAGTGATATGATATGGCCATCATCATCTTGTGCTTGTGATCTCCGTCTCCGAAGCACCGTCGTGATTACCATCGTCACCGGCGCGACACCTTGATCTCCATCGTAGCATCGTTGTTGTCTCGCCAAGCTTGTGCTTCCACGACTATCGCTACCGTTTAGTGATAAAGTAAAGCATTACAGCGCGATTGCATTGCATACAATAAAGCGACAACCATATGGCTCCTGCCAGTTGCCGATAACTCGGTTACAAAACATGATCATCTCATACAATAAAATTTAGCATCATGTCTTGACCATATCACATCACAACATGCCCTGCAAAAACAAGTTAGACGTCCTCTACTTTGTTGTTGCAAGTTTTACGTGGCTGCTACGGGCTTAAGCAACGACCAATCTTACCTACGCATCAAAACCACAACGATAGTTTGTCAAGTTGGTGCTGTTTTAACCTTCGCAAGGACCGGGCGTAGCCACACTCGGTTCAACTAAAGATGGAGAAACTGTCACCCGCAAGCCACCTATGTGCAAGGCACGTCGGGAGAACCGGTCTCGCGTAAGCGTACGCGTAATGTCGGTCCGGGCCGCTTCGTCCAACAATACCGCCGAACCAAAGTATGACATGCTGGTAAGCAGTATGACTTATATCGCCCACAACTCACTTGTGTTCTACTCGTGCATATAACATCAACATATAAAACCTAGGCTCGGATGCCACTGTTGGGGAACGTAGTAATTTCAAAAAATTTCCTACGCACACGCAAGATCATGGTGATGCATAGCAACGAGGGGAGAGTGTGATCTACGTACCCTTGTAGATCGACAACGGAAGCGTTTGGTTGATGTAGTCGTATGTCTCCATAGCCCGACCGATCAAGCACCGAAACTACGGCACCTCCGAGTTCTAGCACACGTTCAGCTCGATCACGATACCCGGACTCCGATCCAGCAAAGTGTCATGGAAGAGTTCCGTCAGCACGACGGCGTGGTGACGATCTTGACGCACTACCGTCGCAGGGCTTCGCCTAAGCACCGCTACAATATTATCGAGGACTATGGTGGAAGGGGGCACCGCACACGGCTAAGAGTATGATCACGTGGATCAACTTGTGTCTCTCTGGGGTGCCCCTGCCTCTGTATATCAAGGACCAAGGGGGGGAGGCCGGCCGGCCATCATAGGGCGCGCCAGGAGGAGTCCTACTCCCTCCGGGAGTAGGACTTCTCCCCCAATCCTAGTTGGAATAGGATTCGCGAGGTGGGAAAAGAGAGAGAGAGAAGGAAGGGGGCGCCGGCCACCTCTCTCCTTGTCCTATTCGGACTAGGGGGGAGGGGCGCACGGCCCAGCCCTGGCTGCCTCTCATCTTCTTCCACTAAGGCCCATTAAGGCCCATGTACCTCCCGGGGGGTTCCGGTAACCTCCCGGTACTCCGGTAAAATCCCGATTTCACCCGGAACACTTCCGATATCCAAATATAGGCTTCCAATATATCAATCTTTATGTCTCGACAATTTCGAGACTCCTCGTCATGTCCGTGATCACATCCGGGACTCCGAATAAACTTCGGTACATCAAAATGCATAAACTCATAATATAACTATCATTGTAACCTTAAGCGTGCAGACCCTACGGGTTCGAGAACAATGTAGACATGACCGACACACGTCTCCGGTCAATAACCAATAGCGGAACCTGGATGCTCATATTGGCTCGTACATATTCTACGAAGATCTTTATCGGTCAGACCGCATAACAACATACGTTGTTCCCTTTGTCATCGATATGTTACTTGCCCGAGATTCGATCGTCGGTATTCCAATACCTAGTTCAATCTCGTTACTGGGAAGTCTCTTTACTCGTTCTGTAATACATCATCCCGCAACTAACTCATTAGTTGCAATGCTTGCAAGGCTTAAGTGATGTGCATTACCGAGAGGGCCCAGAGATACCTCTCCGACAATCGGAGTGACAAATCCTAATCTCGAAATACGCCAACCCAACATGTACCTTTGGAGACACCTGTAGAGCTCCTTTATAATCACCTAGTTACGTTGTGACGTTTGGTAGCACACAAAGTGTTCCTCTGGTAAACGGGAGTTGCATAATCTCATAGTCATAGGAAGATGTATAAGTCATGAAGAAAGCATTAGCAACATACTAAACGGTCGGGTGCTAAGCTAATGGAATGGGTCATGTCAATCAGATCATTCACTTAATGATGTGATCCCGTTAATCAAATAACAACTCCTTGTTCATGGTTAGGAAACATAACCATCTTTGATTAACGAGCTAGTCAAGTAGAGGCATACTAGTGACACTTTGTTTGTCTATGTATTCACACATGTATTATGTTTCCGGTTAATACAATTCTAGCATGAATAATAAACATTTATCATGATATAAGGAAATAAATAATAACTTTATTATTGCCTCTAGGGCATATTTCCTTCATCACATGTGGCTCATCTCTTTTGTAGGGAAATATTGCGTCTACATGGTGTGCCAAAGACTATCGTCTCGGACCGCGACATCAAGTTCCTTAGCTACTTTTGGAAGACTCAATGCGCCAAGATCGGAATCAAGCTACTCTTCTCCACGGCGTACCATCCTCAAACCGACGGCCAAACAGAGGTGACAAACCGACGGCCAAACTTCGAGTACTCATCAAGAAGAACATCAAGGAGTGGGAGGAGTGTCTACCCATCGCCGAGTTCGCCTACAACCGAGAAAGACACTCAACAACCGGCAAGTCCCCTTTCGAGGTCGTCTATGGATTCAACCCTTTGTCACCATTGGATATTCTACCTCTACCACTCCAAGAGCGAATCAATTTGGACGCAAGTGCACGAGCGACCCATATCAAGAAGGTGCATGAAGATACAAGAAACACCATCGAGCGCCAAGTACAATGCCTTGCGACCAAGCTCAACGTCAACAAGAAACCTATGGTCTTCAACACTGGTGATATCGTGTGGCTACACCTTCGCAAGGAGCGCTTTCCACAAGAACGCAAGTCTAAGATTCGACCTTGAGCCGATGGACCCTTCAAGGTGCTCGCACGCTACAACGAAAACGCTTACAAGATCGACCTCCCACGGGACAAATACAACGTGAGCGACATCTTCAACATCAAAGATCTCTCTCCCTTCCATGGTGATGAAGAACTTGATCCGAGGACGGATCTTCCCCAAGGGAGGGGAGATGATGCGGAGCATCCCACGACCATCCACATGGACGCCACGTCAACTATCCAAGCTCCAAGTGGACCAATGACAAGGGCTAGGGCACATGTTATTCAATCCGAGGTGACATCACTCCTACTTGAGTTTTCCCCCTCTTCAAGTGAGACATGGCTACTGCCTAAGTCCGAGATACTATGTGTCATCAGGTACAACGCTCAAGACTCAGAGCTGAGGACTGTAGAAGAAGAGACAGGCGTCAACACTCTGGACAGCCCTGAACTTCCGGCCAGAGCCCGGAACTTCCGGCCCCCGGACCTTCCGGCTGCCGATGACTTCGACCAGCCCAGGCGTGCCAACTCTCGGATTAGCCCGGACCCCATCCCGGACCTTCCGGCGCCCGGAACCTCCGGCCTGCCCGGACCTTCCGGCCCCCGGATGCCAGCACATCTCCACCGTGCCAACTCTCTGGTTAGGCCGGACGCTCCCCGGAACCTCCGGCGCCCAGAACTTCCGGCCTAGCCCGGAACTTCCGGCCTTGCCTGCGCGCAGCCACTTGGGCCGAGGCCCGTGTACCCTTTCGTCACCTAGACTATATATACTCTATCCCGTACAAGTTTCTAGGGTTAGCATTGGTTTAGCTCATTGAGAGATAGAGAATTGCTCATCCATATCGGATCTACTCCACGAGAGAGACCGCAGCCCCTCTACGGAGAAGATCCACCTTGGATTCAAGACCCCTTTACGGGAAGATCCCCTTGTGGATTCAAGACCTCCTCACGGAGAAGAATCGGCTACCCTTTTGTATCTTCCTTAGTTGTCCGTGGATTCGTGTATCGTTCTATGTACCCGAGGATCTTGCACATGTGTGACTTGTTCTTGTTAGTTTGAGTGTTCCGCTTGTGTTTCCCCTTGTGTTTTCCCCCGTTTTTACTCGTTCCCCTCTTCGTGTTCATCGTGTTCTTTGCGGGATCCGCTCCTTTCGTGAAAATCGGGCCACTAGGGTTCTACCCTACATCACGAAAGTACCTGATAATTCAATTGGCGTGCGTGAGCTCTAGTAATTGGTCCAGGATGTACAGCAGCAGGGGCTGTGGGTGTAACAATGGTATTGATGTCCTCATCATCCTCCCCTTCTTGAAATGAAGTCGTCCTCGACGAAAGTTCATCGTCCTCACCCAAATAAGGCTTCAAATCTGCAATGTTAAAAGTGGGACTAGCCCCAAAATCTGCAGGCAGCTCAAGTTTATATGCATTATCATTTATTTTCTCTAACACCTTAAAAGGACCATCAGCACATGGCATTAGCTTTGATTTGCGCAAATTAGGAAATCTATCCTTACGCAAATGTAAGCAAACAACATCTCCAGGTGCAAACACAACATGTTTTCTACCCTTATCTCCAGCAAGTTTATATTTAGCATCCATATGCTCAATGTTTTCCTTAGTTAACTCATGCATTTTTAAAATCAATTCAGCACGTTCTTTAGCATCAAAATTAACCTTCTCCGAAGATCGAAGAGGCAACAAATCAATAGATGCACGAGGTAGGAAACCATACACAATTTCAAAAGGGCATATCTTAGTAGTAGAATGCAATGAACGATTATAAGCAAATTCAATATGAGGCAAGTATTCTTCCCACATTTTCTTTTTATTCTTCAAAACAGCCCTAAGCATAGTAGATAATGTTCTATTGACTACTTCAGTTTGTCCATCAATTTGGGGGTGACAAGTAGTACTAAAAAGCAGTTTAGTCCCCAACTTAGCCCATAAACATCTCCAAAAGTGGCTAAGAAATTTAGTATCACGATCTGAAACGATAGTATTTGGCACACCATGCAAGCGAATAATTTCATGAAAGAACAAATCAGCAACATTAACAGCATCATCGCTTTTATGACATGGTATAAAGTGTGCCATTTTTGAGAACCTATCCACGACAACAAATATGCTATCCCTCCCCTTCTTTGTTCGAGGTAAACCTAAAACAAAGTCCATAGATATATCCTCCCAAGGAACACTAGGTACAGGCAAAGGCATATATAAACCATGAGGATTGAGTCGTGACTTAGCTTTTTGACATGTAGTGCAGCGAGCAACAAAACGCTCAACATCCCGTGTCATCTTTGGCCAAAAGAAATGTGTAGCAAGTATATCCTTCGTCTTCTTGACGCCAAAGTGTCCCATTAATCCTCCTCCATGCGCCTCCTGCAACAACAAAAGACGAACAGAGCTAGCTGGAATGCATAGCTTGTTAGCATGAAACAAAAATCCATCGTTAAGAACGAACTTGTTCCAAGTTCTCCCTTCCTTACAATTTTGCAATACATCTTTAAATTCAGCATCATGCACATATTGATCTTTGATGTTCTCCAAACCAAATATTTTAAAGTCAAGTTGTGAAAGCATAGTATAACGAGGAGACAATGCATCAGCAATAACATTTTCTTTACCCTTCTTGTGTTTAATGACATAAGGGAAAGTCTCAATGAATTCAACCCATTTAGCATGTCTACGGTTCAGTTTTGCTTGACTTTTAATGTGTTTCAAAGAATCATGATCAGAATGTATAACAAATTCTTTGGGCCATAAATAATGTTGCCATGTTTCTAAGGTCCGAACAAGAGCAGATAATTCTTTGTCATAAGTAGAATAGTTCAGACTGGGCCCACTCAATTTTTCAGAAAAGTATGCAACAGGTTTGCCATCTTGTAATAACACACCTCCTAATCCAATTCCACTAGCATCACATTCAAGATCAAAAGTCTTATTAAAATCAGGATGTTGGAGTAAAGGAGCATGTGTCAACTTATCTTTCAATACCGTGAAGGCTTCTTCCTGTGCGGTACCCCAAACAAAAGGCACATCCTTCTTTGTAAGCTCGTTGAGAGGTGCAGCAATGGTGCTGAAATCTCTCACAAAACGCCTATAGAAACTAGCGAGGCCAAGGAAACTCCTCACTTGTGTGACCGTTTTGGGCTGCGGCCAACTCTCAATAGCTTCAGTCTTGGCTTTATCAACTTCAATTCCCTGTGAAGTAACAACATAGCCAAGAAAAGATACTCGACGGTGCAAAAGGTGCACTTTCCAAGGTTACCAAACAAACGTGCATCACGTAGAGCAATAAAAACAACACATAAACATTTCAAATGTTCCTCCAAAGATTTTCTATAAATCAATATGTCATCAAAGTAAACTACCACAAATCGTCCGATGAAAACAGGTAAAACTTCGTTCATTAACCTCATGAAAGTACTAGGTGCATTAGTTAACCCAAAAGGCATGACAAACCACTCTTATAATCCAAACTTAGTTTTAAATGTTGTTTTCCA
This sequence comes from Triticum urartu, assembly GCF_056163025.1. Lineage (NCBI taxonomy): Eukaryota > Viridiplantae > Streptophyta > Magnoliopsida > Poales > Poaceae > Triticum > Triticum urartu. The sequence goes on from NC_141873.1 coordinate 201,512,773, forward strand.
TTCATCTCACAATTTCATATGAAATTTGATGGTATCCACTACGCAAATCATCTTTGGAGAATATTATAGAGCCACTCAATTCATCAAGCATATCATCTAGCCTAGGAATAGGATGACGATAACGAATAGTAATATTATTAATGCCTCTACAATCAACGCACATACATGACATACCATCCTTTTTCGGCACTAAAATGATAGGAACAACACAAGGACTAAGGGATTCGCGTATATAACCTTTGTCGAGCAGTTCTTGTACTTGACGCATAATCTCCTTCGTCTCCTCTGGATTGGTACGGTATGGTGCACGGTTGGGTAATGATGCACCGGGAATTAAGTCAATTTGATGCTCAATCCCTCAAATAGGTGGTAATCCCGGTGGCACGTCTTCGGGAAAGACGTCAGCGAACTCCTGCAAAATGTTAGTGACAGCAGGAGGCAAAGAGGAAGGCACGTCCTCGAATGAAAATAACGCCTCTTTGCACACAAAAGCATAGCAAACAGATTTGCTGAAATCTAGATCATCAATATTAGATTTTGTGGCAAGTAAACATGCACTTCTCAATTTAATTTCAGAAGCAACACTAGATGGTTTATTATTAGGTTTCATTTGTTGCTCAAATTCTTTTTCCACAATCTGATTTTCACTCTTTATTTTTCTCCTGTTTTGCTTTATTAGATCTATTAATATCATCTTTCAAAATGGATTCAGGAGTCATAGGAAGCAAAGTAATATATTTATCCTTATGAACAAGAGTATACTTGATAGAGGCAAAGGTGTCCCGATGTTTTGATGAGATGGTGGCTATCGTTTTCTATGGGAGTCGACCTTGATGATCCGACTACGAACGTGCGATACGTCGCGCCTTAGCAATCGCTAAACCAACTTCCGAGGGTTATTGACCACGCCAGAGCATGATCAACCTGACCACGAGGGTCTGTTTCCTGCGAGCAAACGAAGAACAAGCAAGAAACTGAGATTGCAATCTGGATATTGCGAATATAAGATGAAAGGTTTATTGATCAAGGTGGGGTTCTGTGACGCCTTGGTCTGGTCGTTGAACACAAACGAAGTACGCGAAGTTGCATCTATGGCGAACTTTTAATCTAAACAAAACCCAAAGCCTAAACGATGCCCTAAGGTATATATATATGGAGGAGAGACGGGGAATTTTGTGGCCCTTGGTGGAGGGGTCCGAAACCAACCCTAACTCTTGTTTCCCCACACATACGGACTCTAAAAACAGCCTATACTTAAGTACTTCGAAAATACATGGACCTGGCCCAATAATAAGGTGACGCAGCACCTAAAATAGCCTCTGGACGAAATTTATGAAGTGGCATCTTGTATATTTCGTCCCATGCTTCATGCACTCATTATGGTGGCTTCAGAGTCCTGGAATCATCACTTGTAACTCCGTTCTTGTTCCCCTTGCGCATGCCATCATCTCCATGCTTGAACTTGCTCCAAGGTTCATCTTTCTTGTCCAAGCTAGGCCCTTCATTTGTAAGAAAAACAAATGTATCCAACTTAGGCAGCATCATATTCACATGAACATTATAATTGTTACCAAGAAATGAAAGTACCTGATAATTCAATTGGTGTGCGCGATTTCTAGTAATTGGTCCTGTATGTACAACAGCAGGGGGTGTGGGTGTAACAATGGTATTGATGTCCTCATCAGGAGAAGACTATCTTCAAGACCTCATCACCTAGGAGTGGGAAGAACTTTGCCATTGTATCTTTCCTTTGATTGTGTTTGTGACTTGTGGATCTTGTTTTGCTATTCTAGTGGATGTGTAATTGGGGAATTGTTTGACTGATTTTTCCTCTTTGTGTTCTTGAGAGTTTGCCCTTTTCCCCTCAAAGTGTGAAAAGATCCCCCTCTAGGATTTCATATGCAAAAATTTGCAGACCCCCGGGCAGTTTTTAGGCCAAAATTTTCACATGCAAATTTTTTTTCCGTATCCTATTTTTAGGCTTTTCTGAGTCTTTTGAGCCACGTGCCATCATAGTAATTTTTTGGCGCACTTTTTCGTCGTCGCTGCCCTAATTTTGGAAAAAAAATCGAATTTTTTTTCATCCCCATCCTATTAGTTTGACGAGGGAAGAGTTTTGAGACACTCGCCATTATAGTGATTTTTCGCAAAAAAAAGAGGAGCGCAAAAAAAAGCGGAGCGCCAAAAAAGGAGCGAATTTTTTTTCCAGAGTGTGCTTTTCCCTTGTTTACGTGCAGCGCCGTGATTTTTGTTAGTGTTCTAGGCTCGCGTCTCTAGCATGGTCTAGCCTAGGACCAGCTCCGTACCGTCGTTGAGCGTTTATTCAACTTTGCATCTCTGAATTGATTATTCCTGCCCCTTTTTGCTACCATATTATAAGCCTTCCTAGCTCCACATATAACGAAGCTATTGAGAGTTGGCCGCAGCCCAAAACGGTCACACAAGTGAGGAGTTTCCTTGGCCTCACTGGTTTCTATAGGCGTTTTGTGAAAGATTTCGGCACCATTGCTGCACCTCTCAACGAGCTTACAAAAGAAGGATGTGCCTTTTGTTTGGGGTACCGCACAGGAAGAAGCCTTTACGGTATTGAAAGATAAGTTGACACATGCTCCTTTACTCCAACTTCCTAATTTTAATAAGACTTTTGAGCTTGAATGTGATGCTAGTGGAATTGGATTAGGAGGTGTATTATTACAAGATGGCAAACCTGTTGCATACTTTTCTGAAAAATTGTGTGAGCCTAGTCTGAACTATTCTACTTATGATAAAGAATTATATGCTCTTGTTCGAACCTTAGAAACATGGCAACATTATTTATGGCCCAAGGAATTTCTTATACATTCCGATCATGAATCTTTGAAACACATTAAAAGTCAAGCAAAACTGAACCGTAGACATGCTCAATGGGTTGAATTCATTGAGACTTTCCCTTATGTCATTAAACACAAGAAGGGTAAAGAAAATGTTATTGATGATGCATTGTCTCGTCGTTATACTATGCTTTCACAACTTGACTTTAAAATATTTGGTTTGGAGACCATCAAAGATCAATATGTATTGCAGAATCGTAAGGAAGGGAGAACTTGGAACAAGTTCGTTCTTGATGATGGATTTGTGTTTCGTGCTAACAAGCTATGCATTCCAGCTAGCTCCGTTCATCTTTTGTTGTTGCAGGAGGCGCATGGAGGAGGATTAATGGGACACTTTAGCGTCAAGAAGATGGAGGATATACTTGCAATACATTTCTTTTGGCCAAAGATGAGACGGGATGTTGAGCGTTTTGTTGCTTGCTGCACTACATGTCGAAAAGCTAAGTCACGACTCAATCCGGTTTATATATGCCTTTGCCTATACCTAGTGTTCCTTGGGAGGATATATCTATGGACTTTGTTTTAGGTTTAACTCGAACAAAGAAGAGGAGGGATAACATATTTGTTGTCATGGATAGGTTGTCGAAAATGGCACATTTTATACCATGTCATAAAAGCGATGATGCTGTTAATGTTGCTGATTTGTTCTTTCGTGAAATTATTCGCTTGCATGGTGTGCAAAATACTATTGTTTCAGATTGTGATACTAAATTTCTTAGCCACTTTTGGAGATGTTTATGGGCTAAGTTGGGGACTAAACTACTTTTTTAGTACTACTTGTCACCCCCAAACTGATGGACAAACTGAAGTAGTCAATAGAACATTGTCTACTATGCTTAGGGCTATTTTGAAGAATAATAAGAAAATGTGGGAAGAATGCTTGCCTCATATTGAATTTTCTTATAATCGTTCATTGCATTCTACTACTAAGATGTGCCCTTTTGAAATTGTGTATGGTTTCCGACCTTGATGCGGAGCATCCCAAGGTCATCCCCATGGACCTACCATCGTCTCATCAAGTGCCAACTGGACCCATGACTCGATCACGTGCAAGAGCCCTTGAAACTGAGGTGACATCTCTCCTCTCACAATTCCACTTCGATGCGCATGAAGCATGGCTACTACCTCATATGGATACTTTGTACATACTCAGGTACAGGACGTCCGGCGCCTGAAGGGTCAGCCGAGCCCCAGCCAGCGGACGTCCGACCCAGACCGGATGACCGGTACCCCTGCACCCGAAGCGAACGAGCGGACGTCCGGTCCGGACTGGACGACCGGCGCGCCAGCACCCGAGCCAACATCAGCGGAAGTCCGGAGCCTCCGGACGTCCGACACCCCCATCACAAAGCAGAACCAGCGGACGACCAGAGGACACCGGACATCCAGCAGCGCTTGTGACACCGGACGACCGGTCCCCAGCGGACGTCCTGTACCTGGCTGCGTCGAGATTCGGGCCCGAGGCCCATGTACCCTTTCACTTCGCCCCCCTTTTGCACTTAGACTATAAATAGACCCCCATTCATCCTAGCTAGGGTTAGCGTTGGTTTAGCTCATATTTCGAGATAGAGCTTCGCTCATCCATACCGATCTCCTCCTCGAGAGAGACTGCGGCCCCTCTTCGGAGAAGATCAACTTGGATTCAAGACCCCCTCTTGGGTGGCCCCATCAAGACCTCCTTCTAGGAGAAGAACCGGTTACTTGTATCGTCCTTTGTTGACCTTGGATCATCATGTATCTCTTTGTGTTTCGAGGATCTAGCACATGTGTAATCGAATCTTGTTGGTTTGAGTGATTCTCTCGTGTTTTCCCATGTGAATGCCCTCCTGTTCTTCGTGTTTCTCTTTGGGATCCGCTCCTTTCGTGAAAGATCGGCCATCTAGGGTTCCACCCTACATCATCTTGGTATCATGGGCAAGGTTGATCACGATTTCGGAGCCCCCTCTTCGTTTTTCTAGCTTGATTTTGTTGTTTTTCGTCCTAATCCGAAACCCCCCACCAAAAATAGCCCCAAAGTTTTTCTTGTGTTTTGTGAATTGTGATGATGTTTTGTTGGTTTTGATCCGTGAATTTCTTGCGTTGCAAGTAGATCTAGCCTTCCCCCACCATCTCCACCTCGAAATCCCTCCCATATTCCCCATTTCCCCCCAAAAATCACCTCTCGGATCTAAAATCTCGCGTTGACCCCGACCACCGGACGACCGTCACATCACCGGACGTCCGGCAACCCAGGAAGCACCGGATGTCCGACGTTACCGGACGACCAGCGACCGGACATCCATCCGTGCTCGGACGACCGCTACTTCCACAACATCATCCTCTACACCTCCTCCAAATTCCGCAAAACCGTCCCAATATCCCTACCCACACCACCACCTAACCACCAACTACTCCGACGATTTTGGTCGCCTTTTGTTTTGAGAATTTGAGTTGTGGTACAGTATCCTTTTGTGTTTCGTCTATCTAGGTATGGTTCGACATCTACATCACCGCCGCTCATTTTCGCCACGGACGCATCATCAACACCGGTCATCAACAATGACCACCTCGACTACGACTTGGTATTCGTGCCACCATTTTGACACCATACCGGAAGGAAGACCGGTAACCTCAACTTGGTATTGGACATATCACTCTTTCCATTACATTGATAGCCATCATCGCCTTACTCCTTTGCGTTGCTTACCCATCGAGACTAGCCATTGAGTATTGTCGGCAACGAGACTTGTGCACATTAGTGATCATACTTCCCATAGCATACATACATACATCATTGTTGCCTATATTGGTATCATCTCTTGTGTCACAAAGTTGTCGTCGCATACTCACTTGCTATCTTGGTTCGTCACGCATCACATAAGAAAAGAGCTCAAACATCAAAGAGCCAATCAAGCTTTTAAGCAAAGAGGAAAGATAAGCAAAGAGCTTTTAAGCAAGAACCATAGCATCATACAACATTAAGATTGTCATACTCGATCATCTTGGATCATATCATAGCAACACCTTGCATAAAACATATTTGGGATAGAAGTCGTTGCATTTTTGCTAAGTAGGTTGTGCACAAGTTCTTGTATCCTCCTATCGTGCAATCGTGCTAGCGTCTCTCTAGTGTTGTGCAACAAGATCATTTTTGTGGATTCCACATTTTGGCTCACCCTTGGTTGCTCAACCCCACTTATCTTTTTGCGTGTGTGTTTCCGTGTACCGTATATGCTTGGTCTACTTGTTACATTGCATCTTGCGAATCTTCTCCAACATTATTGAATCTTGCTTACATTCACATTAAAAATTGTGCCACCATCCTAACCAAGCTCCACCATAAGCTTTTACTTGTGTAGGTGTGAGAAACCGACAAGAATTGGTACCAATTGTGCTATTTCCTTGTCCTACATTGGAGTGATCCTCGATCCACTTTCAACTTCGGTCAAGGTACATTTGATATTGGTTCTTCCCTTTCTTCCACTCACACTTGTCTTGGAATGATGGATAGGCCAAGTACTTCTACCAACCCGCTCTTCATGGAGCAAGACGACGACATGAACTCCTTCGTCACGAAGAGTCACCTCGTTGGTGCACAACGTGCTTTGCATCAAGAGTAACAAGCTATGAGTGAACGCATCGACAACCTTGCCGCCGACTTACGACTTTCCGAGCAACGTACAAGGGACTACTTTGACAACAAGCTCGATGATCACAAGCAAGAGAATGACGCAAGGATGGACGAGATTCGCGCTTTGTTTCTCAACCCCTCTTCTTCCACTACAAGAAGGAGCCGTTCAAGTCGACACTCCGACGACACCATCTCTGGTTCAAGTACACCGACATCGAACACCCTTCGACGAGCCGCGCGCAACAAGCGTCAAGCAAACCTCAATCCACTTCGAGACACCGACTCGCAAGAACATCGACAACGTCAAGCCAAACAAGCCTTTGCGCTAGCTCGAGAGTGGCAACGCCAACGTCAACACGAACAAGACGAGCAAGCGCGACAACATCAAGATGCACAAGACGCCGAGGCGGAATGCCAAGAACAACAACTACGTGAAGCTCAAGCACTTGAAGCGCAACATGCCCTTCATGAATCAAGTCGTGCCGTAGCCGACCGAGGCCGACAAGCTCGACTACATCAAGAAGCACTTCGCGATGAAGCTCAAGAAAGAATTTTCCAAAGACGTGTGCGTCAAGATAGACAAGCGCCTCGTCAAGATAGACAAGGTCCCCCTCAAGCGAGACAAGAACATCAAGTTCATCAAGAGCATGACGATAATGGGAATCCTCCACGACAAGCGCAACACGAGGTTAACAACCCTCCACGTCAAGAGAATCACGAGTTGAACAATCATCTACAACACGGGCGTCATTTTCCCCGACCCCAAAACAATGAAGAGCAACGCTACGGCAAGCTCAAGTTTACCATGCCCAAGTTCAACGGGAGCAACGATCCCGAAGAATACCTTTCATGGGCATTGAAAGTTGACAAGATCTTCCGTTTGCACAATTATGAAGAAGAGAAGAAGATCGCGATGGCATCCCTTGAGTTCCAAGACTATGTCCTCATTTGGTGGGAACAAGTCATTGAGCGCCGCGAGGCAAGAGGTGAACCACCCATCACTACTTGGGCACAAATGAAGGATCTCATGAGAGCAAGATTCGTGCCAAACTACTACAACCGCGACCTCTTCAAGAAACTTCAACAACTCAAGCAAGGAACCAAGAGCGTTGAAGAGTACTACAAGGAAATGGAGATTGCCATGATACAAGCCAATGTCAAAGAAGATGATGAGCAAACTATGGCAAGGTTCTTGAATGGACTCAATCATCCTATCAAGAAGATCGCCAACTTCCAACCATACTCGAACCTCATCGAGCTAGTGCATCAAGCTACCAAAGCGGAACAACAAGTACAAGACGACTTCAAGTATGCCAAGTTCTCATCCAAGTCCTATGGCCTCTCCAACAATCAAGCTTCGACGACTCCAACACCTTCTACCTCAACCAAGCCTTCTACAAGCAACGGTGACAAGTCAAGTTACAAGAAAGCTTCGACAAGCTCAAGTCGTCCTCCTATTACAAGCAACTTCAAGAAAGCTCCATCATCATCTACTCCACCCGATGAGACCATCAAGAAAACTTCTATCAAATGCTTCACATGCGGCGGCCGAGGCCACAAGTCCTTCGAGTGCACAAACAAGTGCACCATGATCCTCAACGACGACGGAACCTATGACTCCATGAGTGAAGGAGAAACGGAAGCTCTTGAGCAAGAGGCCATGCACCGACAAGTGAACAATGAAGATGAAAATGACCAAGTCTTTTGCAATGAAGACTCAAGCCCCGCTCTTGTTGTCTCCAAGGTTTTGCGACGAAGATCAAAGATGCCATATCTTTCACACCAAGGCCGGCATCAATGGACGATCCGTCAAGGTCATCATCGATGGAGGGAGTTGCCACAACTTAGCAAGTGAAGAACTATGCTCCAAGCTCCAATTGGTCAAGATGAAGCACCCTCACCCCTACAAGGTTCAATGGCTAAGCGGCACCGGCACCGTACAAGTCGAGCATAGAGTACAAGTCTCTTTCAAGATCGGCGCCTATGAAGACACATTGGAATGTGATGTCCTTCCGATGACCGTTTGCCACCTCCTCCTTGGACGGCCATGGCAATTTGACCGAGGTGTCATTCACAATTGGCGTCCAAATCACTATAGCTTCAAGATGAAAGGGAAAGAGTTCGTGCTACGTCCTATGTCTCCAAGCCAAGTGCTCGCCGACAAGCAAGCCACCCATCGTGGAGAAAATAGTGAGAGAGCGATCCACTAAAAAGAAAGTGAGCGCCACAAGCCCAAATTGAGTGACTCCACGATGAGCGACAAGAAAAACTTAGTTCTCTTTGGCACCAAACGTGAGATGAGAGAAGTGTGTGAGAACCCATCAAGTGTCCTACACCATGTCCTATTGTGCAAGGACGAGGTCACACAAACTAACAACTCTCACGATCTACCTTTGGTGTTATCTTCTCTATTGCAGGAATTCCAAGATGTTTTCCCCGATGAGCTACCTCTGGGTCTACCTCCACTACGAGGCATTGAGCACCGAATTGATATCATCCCCTGAGCGCCGCTTCCTAACAAAGCTCCATACCGCGTCAATCCCGAAGAAACCAAAGAAATACAAAGGAAAGTAAAGCATCTCATAGAACATGGTCATGTGCGTGAAAGTTTGAGTCGTTGTGCCGTACCGGTCATTCTTGTGCCAAAACGTGACGGTAGCTTTCGCATGTGCTCCGATTATAGACCTATCAATGCTATCACCGTTAGATATAGGTACCCCATTCCACGCCTTGATGATATGCTTGACGAACTTAGCGGTGCCACTATATTTTCCAAAATTGACCTTAAGAGTGGTTACTATCAAATCCGCATACAAGAGGGTGATGAATGGAAAACCGCCTTCAAAACCATGTTTGGTTTGTATGAGTGGTTAGTCATGCCTATGGGTCTCTTGGAAGCACCGGGCACTTTTATGCGCCTTATGAATCATGTCTTTCGCCCTTACATTGGTATATTTGTTGTGGTTTACTTCGATGACATTCTTGTGTTTAGCAAATCTATCCAAGAACATGTCACCCATGTCCGCGCCGTTTTGCAAACTCTTAGAAAAGAGCGTCTCTATGCTAATATGGAGAAATGCCTTTTTGGTGTTGATAAGCTCGTTTTCTTAGGATTTGTTGTCTCTTATAAGGGTGTTCATGTAGATGAGTCCAAGATCAATGCTATTAAAACTTGGCCCCAACCAACCAATTTGCAACAAGTGCGTAGTTTTCTTGGTTTAGCCGGTTTCTACCGTAGATTTGTGAAGGAGTTTAGCACCATTTCTTCACCTTTGCATGCTTTGAGCAAGAAGAACGCGCCTTTTGTTTGGGGACCATCCCAAGATATCACATTCAATGAGCTTAAGAATTTGCTTACTCATGCTCCCGTGCTTGCTTTACCCAACTTCGACAAGCCTTTTGAGATTGATTGCGATGCTAGCGGTAATGGCATAGGAGGTGTGTTAACGCAAGAGAAGCGCCCCATAGCTTACTTTAGTGAGAAACTTTCCGGAGCGCAACTCAACTATCCCATCTATCACAAAGAGCTATATGCTTTAGTCCGCGTTTTACATGAATGGGAACATTACCTTCGTCCCCATGAGTTTATCATTCATACCGATCATGAGACCCTCAAGTATCTCAAGGGTCAAACTAAGTTGAACAAGCGTCATGCTAAATGGAGTGAATTCATTGAGTCTTTTCCCTATGTCATCAAGTACATCACGGGTAAAGAAAACATCGTCGCGGATGCTCTTTCCCGCATATGCATGCTAGTCACGCAACTTGAGTTAGATGTCATTGGCTTCGAGCATATCAAAGAATTGTATGCGCATGATGAAACTTTTGCCACCCCTTATGCCAAGTGTTTGTCGAACACATCATGGGAGCGCTATTACATCAATGATGGCTACCTTATGCGAGCTAACAAACTTTGCATCCCCAAGTCGTCCCTTCATTTATTGCTTTTGCAGGAATCGCATGGAGGAGGATTAATGAGACACTTTGGACGAGATAAGACGTTCGCCACGCTCTCGAAGAGATACTTTTGGCCAAAGATGTTTCGGGACATCAATCGCTTCACCAACCGATGTTCGACATGCCGCAAAGCTAAGTCCAAAGCTCAATCTCATGGCCTCTTTATGCCTCTACCGATTCCATACCAACCATGGGAAGATAGTAGCATGGACTTTGTGCTTGGTTTGCCTAGAACTCGAAATGGCAAGGATTCCGTTTTTGTTGTCGTGGACCGTTCCTCCAAAATGGCTCATTTCATTCCTTGCAACAAGATAGACGATGCATCACATATTCCAAATTTGTTTTGTAGGGAAATCTTGCGCCTTCATGGAGTGCCAAAGACTATCGTCTCGGACCGCGACGTCAAGTTCCTTAGCTACTTTTGGAAGACTCTATGCGCCAAACTCGGAATCAAGCTACTCTTCTCCACGGCATACCATCCTCAAACCGACGGCCAAACGGAGGTCACAAACCGCACACTCTCCGCTCTACTTCGAGTAATCATCAAGAAGAACATCAAGGAGTGGGAGGAGTGTCTACCCATCGTCGAGTTCGCATACAACCGAGCAAGACACTCAACAACCGGCAAGTCCCCTTTCGAGGTCGTCTACGGATTCAACCCTTTGTCACCATTGGATATTCTTCCTCTACCACTCCAAGAGCGCATCAATTTGGACGCAAGTGCGCGTGTGACACATCTCAAGAAGATGCATGAAGATACAAGAAACACCATCGAGTGCCAAGTTCAACGCCTTGCGACCAAGCTCAACTTCAACAAGCAACCTATGGTCATCAACATTGGTGATCAAGTGTGGCTACACCTTCACAAGGACCGCTTCCCACAAGAACGCAAATCCAAGCTTCGTCCACGAGCGGATGGACCCTTCAAGGTGCTTGCACGCTACAACGACAATGCTTACAAGATCGACCTTCCACGCGAAAAGTACAACGTGAGCGACATATTCAACGTCAAAGATCTCTCTCCTTTCCATGCTGATGAAGATTTTGATCCGAGGATGGATCTTCCCCAAGGGAGGGGAGATGATGCGGAGCATCCCAAGGTCATCCCCATGGACCTACCATTGTCTGATCAAGTGCCTACCGGACCCATGACTCGATCACGTGCAAGAGCCCTTGAATCCAAGGTGACATCTCTCCTCTCACAATTCCACTTCGATGCGCATGAAGCATGGCTACTACCTCATATGGATACTTTGTGCATACTCAGTTACAATGGAGAAGATAAGGAGCAAGGACAAGAAGAAGAGGAAGATGGACGAGAAGACGGAGAAGAAGGGATGCAGGGAAAGTCCCAGCCACCGGACGACCGGCCGGGACCGGACGTCCGGCGCCTGAAGCGTCAGCCGAACCCCAGCCAGCGGACGTCCGGCCTAGACCGGACGACCGGTGCCCCTACACCCGAAGCGAACGAGCGGACGTCCGATCCGGACCGGACGACCGGCACGCCAGCACCCGAGCCAACATCAGCGGAAGTCCGGAGCCTTCGGACGTCCGGCACCCCCATCACAGAGCAGAACCAGCGGACGACCGGAGGACACCGGATGACCGGTCCCCAGAGGACGTCCGGTACCTGGCTGCGTCCAGATTCGGGCCCGAGGCCCATGTACCCTTTCACTTCGCCGCCCTTTTGCACTTAGACTATAAATAGACCCCCCATTCATCCTAGCTAGGGTTAGCGTTGGTTTAGCTCATATTTCGAGATAGAGTTTCGCTCATCCATACCGATCTCCTCCTCGAGAGAGACTGCGGCCCCTCTTCGGAGAAGATCAACTTGGATTCAAGACCCCCTCTTGGGTGGCCCCATCAAGACCTCCTTCTAGGAGAAGAACCGGTTACTTGTATCGTCCTTTGTTGACCTTGGATCACCGTGTATCTCTTTGTGTTTCGAGGATCTAGCACATGTGTAATCGAATCTTGTTGGTTTGAGTGATTCTCTCGCGTTTTCCCTCGTGAATCCCCTCGTGTTCTTCGTGTTTCTCTTTGGGGTCCGCTCCTTTCGTGAAAGATCGGCCATCTAGGGTTCCACCCTACATCATACCTCGTGCACCTATTGATTTGTTGCCTCTTCCATCTTCGGAGAAGGTTAATTTTGATGCTAAAGAACATGCTGAATTGATTTTAAAAATGCATGAGTTAACTAAGGAAAACAATGAGCATATGAATGCTAAATATAAAATTGTTGGAGATAAGGGTAGAAAACATGTTGTGTTTGCACCTGGAAATCTTGTTTGGTTACATTTGCGTAAAGATAGAGTTCCTAAATTGCACAAATCAAAGCTAATTCCACGTGCTGATGGTCCTTTTAAGGTGTTAGAGAAAATAAATGATAATGCATATAAACTTGAGCTGCCTGTAGATTTTGGGGTTAGTCCCACTTTTAACATTGCAGATTTGAAGCTTTATTTGGGTGAGGACGATGAACTTTCGTCGAGGACGACTTCATTTCAAGAAGGGGAGGATGATGAGGACATCAATACCATTGTTAGACCCACAGCCCCTGCTGCTATACATACTGGACCAATTACTAGAGCTCGCGCATGCCAATTGAATTATCAGGTACTTTCGTTTCTTGGTAACGATTCTAATGTTCATGAGAATATGATGCTGCCTAAATTGGATACATTTGTTTTGCTTATAAATGAAGGGCCTAGCGTGGACAAGAAAGATGAACCTTGTAGCAAGTTCAAGCATGGAGATGATGGCATGCGCAAGGGGAAAAGAACGGAGTTACAAGTGATGATTCCAGGACTCTGAAGCCACCATAATGAGTGCATGAAGCATGTTACGAAATATACAAGATGCCACTTCATAAATTTCGTCCAGAGGCTATTCTAGGTGCTGCGTCACCTTATTATTGGGCCAGGCCCATGTATTTTCGAAGTACATAAGTATAGGCTGTTTTTAGAGTCTGTATGTGTGGGGAAACAAGAGTTAGGGTTGATTTCGGACCCCTCCACCTAGGGCCACGAAATTCCCCCTCTGATGTAGGGTGGAACCCTAGATGGCCGATCTTTCATGAAACGAGCGGATCCCTACGAGGAACACGAAGAACACGAGGGGAAAACAAGGGGAAACACAAGAGAAACACTCAACAAACAAGAAATAGATCACACATGTGATAGATCCTCGAAACACAAAGAAAGATACAAGATCCAAAGTCAACAACGGACGATACACGGTAACCGGTTCTTCTCCGTGAGGAGGTCTTGATGGGACCACCCAAGAGGGGGTCTTGAATCCAAGGGGATCTTCTCCGTAGAGGGGCCACGGTCTCTCTCGTGGAGTAGATCCGTAATGGATGAGCGTAGCTCTATCTCTCAAATGAGCTATCACAACGCTACCCTAGAAAGGAGGAGGAAGAGGTCTATTTATAGTCTTAGTGCAAATGGGGGGAAAGTGAAGGGGTACATGGACCTCAGCCTGCAACTGGACACAGCCAGGTACCGGACGTCCGCTGGGGACCGGTCGTCCGGTGGCTCGTGGGCGGCCGGACGTCCGGTGGGGGCCGGTCGTCCGCTCGATCTGGCTCGGATGCTGGTGTAGCGGATTTCCGGCCTGGACCGGTCGTCCGGTGGCGTCGGACGTCCGCTCGTTTGGCTCGGGTGCAGGGACACCGGTCGTCCGGTGGATCTTCAGGCGCCGGACGTCCGGACCCGACCAGTCGTCCGGTGGCTGGAGCTTCTTCGACAGCTCTTCTTCTTGCGTCTTCTCTTCCAGGCTTCCCTCGCGGATGGTGTAGGTGATCCTTGGCGCTTGCACTCCTCCTCGTCATCCGTGAAGCTCCGAGAATACCTATGCATGCATGATGGGGGGTCAAGTAGTATACCATCCTCGAAGGGGTCAAGTGAGCACGTGAAATGAGAGGATCCACCTTTATGTATGTGAAGTAGATGTCGCACGTGTCACTTGCCAAATGAACTCTTGACATGGTGATGTCCATAGGATGCTCTGCATCATCCCCTCCCCCTTGGGAAAGATCCGACCTCGGATCGAAATCCAAATCACCATGGGAAAGAGATGGCATCGCCGTGTAGTAGTGGTCGATCACCAAGTTCTCGTCATTGTGAAGCTTGAAATGGGCACTCTTCAATGTCGCACCGTCTCGTCAGTCCTTCAAAAGGATCAAGGAGAACAAACACTTGGAAAAACAAATGCGGTTAGCGTTAGTGCAAAACCAAGCATTCAAGAGGTGATTCACCCAACAAGTGTTGTCATCAAGCATAGCATATGGTGTGACAAAGGATTGTGACATGGCATGTAAGCACATAAATTGAGCACAAAGAAGGACATCATGGAAACAAGCATGTGAATGTGAGGTAGTGATGCAAATATGTGTGACAAGATAAGAAGCATCTACCTCAAGTTCATAGCAAGAATTCACAAATTGCACAATGTAAGGTCGATGGTAGGCACATGAATCATTCACAACACCAAGTAAAATGAAGTGTCTAAACACATGGGTCAAGTGCAAGACAATCCAAGCATAATGTGCATGGGGTGTAGTGAATATCGTGTGGCACTCAACACAATGGAAAGAGCAATTGTTCATCATGTGTGAGGCAATCAAGGAAAGCATGTAGCAGTCAATGGGACATGACATATGTGAAGTGATGACATTGTTGCAACCAAACATGTGATAGGAGAAAGTAATCCAAGAATTGGATGCAACACACAAGGCATATATATCATGATGCATGGAATTGTGAAAATGACACGTGGAAGCAAGATCTCTAACATGTGCGCATGAAAGGGGTCCAAGATGACAAATAAGTCGCATGGTGCAAGCAACACAAGTAGTATGATCCACAATATGCATGCTCATAGTTTGGGGGTTCTCAAAAGAGAAGGATATCACCTTGAAAGCATGTTCTTGTGAGTCCTTCACAATGCCAAAGTACAAGCAAGTGCGATGTAGAATCGTCGTGGTAGAAGGTGGTTCGCTCTCAAGAGCTCGGAATGTCAACTCACGTGACGTGGAAGTTGACACGAAGTCCAAGTATCCTACACATGCACACAACAAAAGAAAGAATGTATGTGCATGGTAGATAAAAACATCATCCATCATGATGGTTCTCTTCTCTTGCACATAACCATTAGAAGCACAAGTGCATGAAGAATATGATGCAAAAATGGCAATATTCATGGCACTAGGTATATGGTGCAAAGAGGTAAGACAAGCATGCTTCATAAGGAATATGTCAAAATCTCCAAATATATGTGAGAATGCTATGGGGGCAAGCTCATTATCAAGACTAAATGCATAATTGCACTCAATACATGGCAAATCATCTAGCATGAGAGAGGCAACATATGGAGAGATATGACAAGAAGCAATAACAATCATGTCGTGCAAACGAGTGGAGCGAAGATGCAACACACTAGAGGAAATCATGGCAATGATGTCATGTGAGTAAATAATAGGCATAGGCAATGCACATGACATATCGCAAGCACGAACACAAAGCAAGATCATAGTATAATCATAGGCATGGGGCACAAAGCAAACATGGCAATAATAAGTGATATCTCCACCAAGCTTGCAAATACATATAGAAGTTCTAGAATCAATCATCATGTGTAATGCAAAGCATGGGTCACAAATGCATGGCAAAGGCATAGGAATGAGCATATCATGCAAAGTGAACATGGCAAGATGGGCATATAATATGTAATGGACAATAACCCATAGCCAAGTGAGGGCCAAGTAGAAGAAATGTGCGAAGTATTTGCGCGAAGAGAGCGGTGGGAAAGGCAATCCATGGGATTCCAAGTCATCATTGCTCTCTAGAGCTCATTTTGTCAACTCGTGGGATTGCGAGGTTGACAAGTATTCAATGGTACCTACACAAAAGAAACACAAATGAAAGAAATTGTGCATGTGGTAAATGTACACATCATCCATCATGATGTGTATGTGCACATGAGAGTTAGTACAAGATAAGCATCGCTCAAAGAAATTTGATGCATGGTATAAGAACATGTCATCCATCATGAAAGAATAGTTATTGTGTATAACATGATGGGGATGCAAATTGAGCATACAAGTATATGGCACATCAATAGCATGTTTATTCATGGGAAGCATATTGTGCACATAAGTATTGGGATGATGTAATGGATGGGAGTGATCAAAATCTCCAAACATGTATGAGGAAACTATGGGGGTCTCCTCATGAGCAATGTTGGGAACATCATATGGAGAAAATGGACAACATCCAAAACAATGCATATCCGAAGCTATGTGGTCATGGCATGGCATATGAGATAAATGATGCAAAGGGAGCATATCAATATCATCACAAGAGAAACAAATGCCAATAACCATGGGCTTGTCATCTATGCCATAAGTGCAAATTGGGTTAATCTTAATGGCATATGCATATTCACTATGAAGAGATTGCAAATATGAGATGTGGTCGATCTCATGCATAGCATATGACAAGTCAAGCGGATTGGCAAACATGATGTGACCGAGAGAATTAGCACAAGAAATCCTATGTAACATGGCATCACAACTAATAGACTCCACATGGCAATCATCATACTCATCACAAATGGGTAAATCATCGCATGGGGAAGTCATACTAGCATGAAGCATGGAAATAGGTTGATCAACATCATGCAAGCAATCAATGTCATGATAGTCCACTAGTGGGACAAGAGCATCACCTTCACCTATGTAACCTTTGTCATTCCACTCATGTGGTGTAGGTGAGGTGGGTAAGACCGAATGGTGGTCAAGATCATCATCGTGATGGAACCATGTCGGGGGTGCATCATATTCCACCGTGGCCATCGTCTTGTCCAAAGGTAGGACGAAGTCATCGAGAATCGGCGCGTCATCATATAAGGGACCTAGCACCAAATGAGAAGACACAATAGAGGTAGAGATCAAGTCGTTAGTGTTAAAAGTGGCCTCCCATGACCTATCAACTATCTCACTCTCTCTATGTGGTGGTTCACTCACTCCCTCATGGTAGGTGCACACAATGTCACATATGGTGGAGTCACTCATCTCACTCAAGTTGTGGGGGTTGTGGCTCTCCTCACATGGGAATTGTGGCAACACATCACATATGGGGCTAGTGGTGAAGTCACCCTCACTCTCAATATGGTGGATAAAGTCACTCAAATAATCACACGTCGCCGTGGTCGAAGGGAAAATCCCATGCTCAACCATCTCGTTGTTGTCGCCGTGGATGGAGGCCGAAGATGGCACATCATCACTATCGCCTCCTAAGATGGAAGCATCATCCTTGCTCGTCACCATGTCACTTTCCTCCAAAGCTTGGTCCTTGATGGTGTCCGTAGTCATAGTCGTCACCGGACCATCTTGAAAAAGAGTCGAAGTAGACTCGGCATCGTCAATGCCACAAAGAGGGATGGCGGTGAAGTCGAACTTGGGAGCATCATCTTGCAGCTCGCTGGGCTTGGACATCTTGGTGATACTATCCTCATGCTTGCCTTCTTGGAGCTTGGTCTTCGAGAAGTGTGCTTGGGGTCGAGAAGCCTTGGCCTTCATGAGTTCTTGTTCCGCCTCGAGAGCACCAATGTAGTTGTCGTCGAGGGACTTGTAGTTCTCGAGGAAGATCGTCTTGGTGATGTCGTTGTGCAATCCCATCATGAAGTGGAACTTCATCGAAATGGGGTCATCCACGCCGGCTCGTCGCAAGGCAATCTTCATCTCCTTGAAATACTCGTCGATGGACTTGGATCCTTGGATGGTGTTCTCCAATTGGCGTTGAAGTTGTTCCGTGTAGGTTGGAGGCACAAACTCTCGCCGCAAAGCTCTCTTCGTCTTGGGCCAACTCATGTCGTGGCTCTCCGAAGGTGTGTGGTGCCACCATGTGGACGCGTAGTCGTGGAAGTTCCTTGTGGCGCACTTCACTTGATCTTCGGGAGGGACTTGATGTAGCTTGAGGTAGTCGTCCATCAAACGCTCCCACTCGAGAAACTCCTCGGGTTCTTGAGTCCCATATAAAGGAATCGCGTGGTCGATGTCGAGGTCGTAGTAGCTCGTGGAAGTCGCGGACTTGAGCTTGGGGAGCTTCTCTTGAGCGAACTCTTGACGTGGTTGTTGGCGAAGATGCCATATATCCGAAGGCGAAGATGCCTTGCAGTCGCTTGGCAAAGATGCCAAAGTGGTTGGTGTAGCCGTAGCTCCGTCTTGGTGGTGCTTGTCTCACGGTCTTCGCTTGTGCTCATAAAGTTTGGACTTGGCGTGAAGTAGGGCTTGTTGCGACTTGTAGGTAGGCGCTTGTGGAGCATCATCATGATGATGGTGTGGTTGTCGTGCTTGAGCTCGTAGTAGATGTCATTCGTCGTCGTCTTGCCCATGTTGCTTGGAGGTGAATTGCCCTTCATGACGAGGTGGATCACGAACGTGATGGTGGTCGCCATGGAGATGTGGACGTGGACGACTTGCGCTTGCATCATTTTTGCGCTCCGAAGACTTGTGACTTGAACATCGCCGCCTTGACGATGATGAAGGGGAAGAACGGTTGATCAACAAGGTCCGAATCTCCTCCATCCTTGCATCTTGCTCCTCCTTTTGTGCGGAAAGCTTGTTGTTGATGTAGTTGTACACGCCGTCGTTGTTGTGGAAGACCGGAGATGAAATGCCTTGCCTATCCATCACAAGATTCGAGCCAATTTGAGTGGAGAAAGAGAAGAATGAATACCAAATGTACCTTGACCGAAGTTGAAAATGGATCAATGGTCACTCCAATGTGGACAAGGAAATAGCACAATTGGTACCAATTCTTGTTGGTTTCTCACACCTACACAAGTAAGGCTTATGGTGGAGCTCAGTGAGGATAGTGGCACTAAAATTTGATGTAAAATGTTAGCAAGAGTCAATAATGTTGAAAGAGATTCACAAATTCGCAAGTGAAACAAGTAGACCAATAGCAATAAGGGTGGCACAAGGAAACGCACACACGGATAGATAAATGGGGTCGTGCAACCAAGGATGAGCTCAAAATGTGGAACATGGAAAATGCTCTTGTTTCACAACTCTAGAGAGACGCTAGCACGATTGCTCAATAGGCAGATACGACACTTGTGCACAACCTATAGGAGACAAAAATGCAACGACTTCTATCCCAAGTATGCTATGTATATATGGTTCCCGGGGATTGATCCAAGATGATCGGATATGACAATCTAATGTGTAATGTTGGATGATGCTATGGCACTTGCTTACAAGCTTCTTTGCTCTTTCTCTTTTGCTTAAAAGCTTATTCTCTTTTTTTTGTATGGCCACTTTTGCACAATGCACAAACCAAGATAGCTATTGTGTATATGCGGGAACAAACTTGAGGCACACGAGATGATATGATAACAAGATGATACCTATGGTATGGTATGTATGCAATGGGAGGTGTAGGTCGATGATCACTAATGCGCACAAGTAACGTTGCCGGCAATACTCAAATGGCTAGTCTCGATAGGCAAGTGACGCAAAATGGGCTAGGGGTTATCAATGCAATTGCAAGGGAAAATACAATGGAGGGATACCACGATCGCAAGATGATATGGAGGTTACCGTCCGTGGCGATGATGATTGGCGGTGATCTTGATGGAGATACCAAGATGATGGAGACTCGTCCCTATGTAGCCGAAACACCTTAGGAAACGGAAAAAACGCGAACTCAAAATCTCTAACGTTAAATGGTGGTAGCGGGAATGCGGGGGTGGTTGCGGGAACTCAATGGGATTGCGGAAATGCAATGGTGGTTTTGGAGTACGCAATGCGGTAGTGGAGGGTAAGTTGGTGTACTATACACGGTGTCGGAGTTGGAAGCACGGTCCCTAAGTAGCCGAAACACCTTAGGAGACACAACTCACAACACAAACAAAATTGGGTTAAGTTGGGGTGGCGGGAGTGTGAGGTCGGCAAAACTATGCGGAAGTTATGGTGGTGGTGGTGGTGGTTGATGAAGAATAAACTGTCCCTAAGTAGCCTAGACACCTTAGGAGACTCAAATCACTCCTCAAGCAACCACTAATGCGATGGGGAACAAAATTGGTTAGGTTGCGGAAGTCGGTGGTGGTGTAGCGGATGATGTGGTGGAAGCCCTAGGCAAAGATGTCAAAATTGTCAAAATTTGATGGAGTCAAAAGATGTTGGTGGTATTTTTGTGGAGAGGAGGATGTCAAGATCTTCAAAACGAGCTAAAGAACGTCAAAATCGGAGTTCGGATGAATTAGTTATGGCCGAAACAAAAATCAGCCGAAGTCAGTTTTTACAGGTAGCGGACGTCCGCTAATGGACGGATGTCCGGTGGCCGGACGTCCGGTGAGCTCGGAAGTCCGCTAATTTCCATCTGGGTTAGGGGTTCCGGTCGTCCGGTGGATGATGGACATCCGGTCGTTCCAGGGGCTCCGGACGTCCGGTAAAGTGACGGTCGTCCGGTGGTCGGGGTCAACGCGAGATTTCAGATCCGGGACGCGATTTTGGGCGGAATTTGGGGATTTTGGGGTCAAAATTGATGAGATTTCGTGGATGGAAAGTGGGGAAAATTGGGGAAATGCTAGATCCACTCGAAACCAAGCAAATCCATGGATCAAAATCAACAAAACATCATCAAACCAACAAACACAAAAAAATTTGGGGCTATTTTTGGTGGGGATTTTCGAATTTGGGGAAGAACACAACAAAAATAGGCTAGAAAACACAATGGGGAGGCTCCAAATTCATGATAAACCTAAGCTCTGATGCCCAGATGATGTAGGGTGGAACCCTAGATGGCCGATCTTTCACGAAAGGAGCGGATCCCTACGAGGAACATGAAGAACACGAGGGGAAAAACGAGGGGAAACACAAAAGAAACACTCAACCAACAAGAAATAGATCACACATGTGCTAGATCCTCAAAACACAAAGAAAGATACAAGATCCAAAGTCAACAACGGACGATACACGGTAACCGGTTCTTCTCCGTGAGGAGGTCTTGATGGGGCCACCCAAGAGGGGGCCTTGAATCCAAGGGGATCTTCTCCGTAGAGGGGTCGCGGTCTCTCTCGTGGAGTAGATCCGTAATGGATGAGCGTAGCTCTATCTCTCAAATGAGCTATCACAACGCTACCGTAGAAAGAAGGAGGGAGAGGTCTATTTATAGTCTTAGTGCAAATGGGGGGAAAGTGAAGGGGTACATGGACCTCAGCCTGCAACTGGACACAGCCAGGTACCGGACGTCCACTGGGGACCGGTCGTCCGGTGGCTCGTGGGTGGCCGGACGTCCGGTAGGGGCCGGTTGTCCGCTTGATCTGGCTCGGATGCTGGTGTAGCGGATTTCCGGTCTGGACCGGTCGTCCGGTGGCGTCGGACGTCCGCTCGTTTGGCTCGGGTGCAGGGACACCGGTCGTCCGATCTGGACCGGTCGTCCAGTGGATCTTCAGGCGCTAGACGTCCGGATCCGACCGGTCGTCCAGTGGCTGGAGCTTCTTCGACAGCTCTTCTTCTTGCGTCTTCTCTTCTAGGCTTCCCTCGCGGATGGTGTAGGTGATCCTTGGCGCTTGCACTCCTCCTCGTCATCCGTGAAGCTCCGACAATACCTATGCATGCACGATGGAGGGTCAAGTAGTATACCATCCTCGAAGGGGTCAAGTGAGCACGTGTAAATGAGAGGATTCACCTTTATGTATGTGAAGTAGATGTCGCACGTGTCACTTGCCGAATGAACTCTTGACATGGTGATGTCCATAGGATGCTCCACATCACCCTCTCTCCTCCATATATATAGCCCTTAGGGCATCGTTTAGAATTTGGGTTTTGTTTAGATTAAAAGTTCGCCATAGATGCAACTTCGCGTACTTCGTTTGTGTCCAATGACCAGACCAAGATGTCACAGAACCCCATCTTGATCAATAAAGCTTTCATCTTATATTCGCAATATCCAGATTGCAATCTTAGTTTCTTACTTGTTCTTCGTTTGCTCGTAGAAAACAGACTCTCGTGGTCAGGTTGATCGTGCTCCGGCGTGGCCAATAACCCCTCGGAAGTTGGTTTAGCGATTGCTAAGGGGCGACGTCTCGCACATTCGTAGTCGGATCGTCAAGGTCGACTCCCACAGAAACGATAGCCACCATCTCATCGAAACATCCGGACACCTTTACCTCTATCACCTCGCCTCTATCATTTTCATTCGAGGACGTGCCTTCCACTTTGCCTCCTGTTGTCACTAAAATTTTGCAGGAGTTCGCTGACGTCTTTCCACAAGACGTGCCACCGGGATTACCATCTATTAGAGGGATTGAGCATCAAATTGACTTAATTCCCGGTGCATCATTACCCAACCGTGCACCATACCGTACTAATCCATAGGAGATGAAGGAGATTATGCGTCAAGTACAAGAACTGCTCGACAAAGGTTATATACGTGAATCCCTTAGTCCTTGTGCTGTTCCTATCATTTTAGTGCCGAAAAAGGATGATGCGTCGCGTATGTGCGTTGATTGTAGAGGTATTAATAATATTACTATTTGTTATCATCATCCTATTCCTAGTCTAGATGATGTGCTTGATGAATTGAGTGGCTCTACAATATTCTCGAAAGTTGATTTGCATAGTGGATACCATCAAATTCGTATGAAATTGGGAGATGAATGGAAAACAGCATTTAAATCTAAGTTTGGATTATATGAGTGGTTAGTCATGCCTTTTGGGTTAAGTAATGCACCTAGTACTTTCATGAGATTAATGAACGAAGTTTTACGTGCTTTCGTTGGACGATTTGTGGTAATTTACTTTGATGACATATTGATTTATAGAAAATCTTTGGAGGAACATTTGGAACATTTACGTGATGTTTTTATTGCTCTACGTGATGCACGTTTGTTTGGTAACCTTGGAAAGTGCACCTTTTCCACCGACCGAGTATCTTTTCTTGGCTATGTTGTTACTCCACAGGGAATTGAAGTTGATAAAGCCAAGATTGAAGCTATTGAGAGTTGGCCGCAGCCCAAAACGGTCACACAAGTGAGGAGTTTCCTTGGCCTCTCTGGATTCTATAGGCGAAGGTGTCCTGATCTTTCGATGAAATGATAACTATCGATTTGGTGAAGACGACTTTGATGATCCGACTACAAACGTGCACGACGTTGCACCTTAGCAATCGCTAAACCAATCTCCCGAGGTTACTGACTATGCTGGAAGCACGATCAGCCTGACCACGAAGGTCTATTCCTGCACGCAATTGAAGAACAAGCAAGAATATGATAATGCAATCTGAATATTGCGAATATAGATGAAGTATTGATAAAGGTGGGGATCCGTAAGCGGTCTTGGTCTGGTCGTTGGACACAAACGAAGTACACGAAGTTGCAATGGCTAACTTTTAACTAAATAAATCCCTAGCAAAAAGCTACTAGATGGATCTACTTATATAGGAGCAAGGGGTGGCGGCCAAGGAGGTGGGAGGACGTCCCAAGGCAGCCTAACACTAAACCTAGGTCGTACAAGATTCATGGGCCCAAGTGGAGGTGATGCAACACCTTTGGGCTTGTAGTTTGACTCAGATTTTGCTGTAGCGTCAGATTGTTTCGTCTATAACTCAACGCTCCGGACGAATTTGAAGGTGAATCCAATTGGTTTGGAAAGAGCACGAAATCTAGTTTCCAACAAAAAAAGAATCACCCAATTCAGAGTCGGATTCTGCTGTAACGGCAGATTGTTTCGTCTATTACTCAACGCTCCGGACGAATTTGAAGGTGAATCCAATTGGGTTGGAAAGATCACGAAATCTAGTTTCCAACAAATAAAGAATCACCCAATTCGGAGTCCATATGAAAAAGTTGTTGGCGTTTTGAGTCAAGTATGTCTGTGCAGTCCGAATCTGAATCCAGAACGTGAGAGACTTGGACTCTATCTTCTCTTGGCCCAAAAGTGACATGAGAGGACTTTTTGAATAGAACCTAAACTTCTCCTTTCCCTTATCTTCATATGTGTATTGTACAAATGTCCCATACACCTGCAATTACACAAAACACAGAAGTGTGTGAAGTATTTTTGTTCTGGATAACATAAATAGATTATTGAATAGTTTGCATTAGGAATCACCTGACAAATATGCATGTATGCAATATTTTTGGTCGTATCCAAGGTAGTCATGTCCTCGTCATCCTCTCCTTTTTGAAAACAAAGCCGTCCTCGGCGTTGCTTAATCTGAAATGTGGCTAACAAAAGAGACAAGGTGTACATGTTGTATATGTATATGTCATCCATTTTAACTTCCCTTAATTTTTGCACATATGACACATGTATACATGAGTAACTTTCATAGTTCATAAAATCTAAAGACAAAAAATTATCACAAGAAGTAGAAGGCATGAAAATATTGCAACTCAGTTTGCACATATAAGTGAAGCTCTTATTTATTTCAAAAGATTGGCAATGTTCATCATTAAACCATCCCAACTTTGGTGAATAAACCTTACTTGCATCAAATTTACATGCCACAACATGCTTAAATAAGCAAACATGCAATAAGTCATTGGACAAAGAATCATCACCAAAATTGGAGGTCATATCAAAATGATTAAACATTGGTTCTTTTGCATAAATAGTTAATTCAATGGGTGCACTCAAAATTGTTGATATTTCAGTTGTTTGATCACATGACGCATTCATGACAGTAACAAGATTCTCTAAAATAGGTGGTGTGCTCAAATCAACAGGTAACTCAATACATGACACATTCAAGTTAACTAGGCATGCATCATTCTCATGTGAAGTTATATCATCAATACCTTTATTGTTACCTTGTCGCAAAGATGTAGATGATGTAGGTACGGACGTTGACAATGTACCATACCCTTGAGATGATGCCGCGCTCAGAATCCGAGGTGCAACGGTGGAGGAACCAACCGGCGGTGGTGAGCATGAACTGGAATAGTAGTTGTTGTAGTCACCTAATGCATCCTCCTATATTTGTCTCTCAAAGGTACAAGCACGGACATACATACCAGTAATGCAACGAGGAATATACTGAAATCTTGCCTGAATATCATGGTTCAAACCACGAAAGAATCTATTCATTGTATCATTCTCAGATTCTTCTATGTCACAATGATGCATATAAGATTTGAACTCTTGGTAGTAAGCATGAACAGTGTTGTTGCCTTGTTTAAATTGTTCAAATTTGCGAAGCAATTCACGACGATAGTAAGGAGGGAAAAATTGTTGTCTCATTATAGCTTTCAAAACTTTCCAAGTTGTGGGTTGGTTATCAATGTTTTTCTTACAATGTACACTCCACCAAACAGAAGCAAAACCAGTAAATGCTCTAGTGGCTGCTCGCACTCGCTCAAGTTCAAAAAAGTCATGGTGACTAAAAACTTGTTCTACTTCAAGCTCCCAAGCTAGATAAGTAGTAGGATTAAATCTACCCTCAAATGACGGTAAAAAGATAACCTGACCATGTGCTTGTGTGTGTTGTTCCAACTCTCGTGATGGTGAAGATGTGTTCGTCGTCCAAGAAGTTCTATCTTCAGAACCTGTCATGATTAGTAGAAACAAGAAACAAAATTCAAGAATAATGTTCCCATGAACTACTAGGGTGTGGTGGTAAAGCGCTCACAGTAAAGCAAATATCAATATCTTACAAGTTCTTACCAAGTAGTAGGTGGTGACAGGCAACCAGCGGTGTCAAGTAACTCTGATGATTGTGTAAAGCGATTGCCAGCGGAACGTACGTATACACGGTGTAGAAATATGTGGAGCTGGGTTGGCTATATATGGTAGCAAAAGATTAGCAATAATCAATTCAAAGATGCAATGTTGAATAAACGTTCAACGATGGTACTGTGCTGGTCATAGGCTAGACCGGACTAGAGACGCGAGCCTAGAACACTAATGAGGTCACGACGTAGCACAACTAGCATAAATGAAGGATACTAAGTAGCTCTGGATAGCAAGATATAAGTGAAGATCACAACGGCAGTAAAGATAATGATGAAAAACAACTGCCAAGCAGGATATACAACAACTCTCTCTCTCTCCAACTTTCCTCTAGAAAAGTTTGAGCCAATTTTCTGATTACTTTTTTTCAAGAATGGTATTGAATCATGCTTTCAAACACAAAATAAATCACTCAATTCTGAGTTGATATGAGGAGTCAAAAAATTCTAAAACTTGCGTGAAAAACTGGAATAAGCTGTGTTCGTGAACTTCGGAGGGCAAAAAGACCTATTTCGAAGCCGATTTTCAGGTGCCAAATATTGAACTAGCTTCTGCAACTATTTAGATGCGGCTCGTCGCTAGCTTTTATTTGAGTACTCGCTGAGCCAAATCGGACTTCGTATGAGGAAGTTATGCATGTTTTACTGAACAGTGCACAAAACATAATTCAACTACGAGATTGAGTCTAGATAGATCCTAATTTTGTTTTTTTCTTCTCTTTTTTTCCTCATACTTTTTTTTCTTTTTCTTTCTCTCTTTTTTTTTCTCTGACTTTTTTTCTTTTTCTCTCTCTTTTTTTCTCTATCTTTTTTTCCCTCCCTCTTTCCAAGACAAACTAGATAAGATGCAGATTGGATCAAGCGAAGATGTGAACGACCTCAACTATGATTGTGACAATGAACTATGGGTAGCACGTGGTGGAAATTGCTGGATGGTGTGGTGGACAGCGGAAGGGATAACGATGCAGCGGCGGCGTGACTAATGTGAACAGAACTCGAAACTCTAAACGAACTAGACACTAAGACCAGCAACTCGACACGACGATGCAACCGATGATTCAATAATGCAAACAATGAAAAGAAAATTGCAAAGGCTCATACTGGCTTGGACAAAAGGAAGAATAGATCTAACTTTTTGTGGCTTTTTCTTGGACAATAGGTAAGAAAATAAATCTAATCTAGGGCAAACTGGAAATTCTCACCGAGCAATCTGAAAACTGATACCACTTGATAGAGGCGAAGGTGTCCTGATCTTTCAATGAGATGATAACTATCGATTTGGTGGAGATGTCTTTGACGATCCGACTACAAACATGCACGATGTTGCGCCTTAGCAATCGCTAAACCAATCTCCCAAGGTTACTGACTATGCTGGAAGCACGATCAACCTGACCACGAAGGTCTATTCCTACACGCAATCGATGAACAAGCAAGAATATGATAATGCAATCTGAATATTGCGAATATAGATGAAGTATTGATAAAGGTGGGGATCCATAAGCGTCTTGGTCTGGTCGTTGGACACAAACGAAATACACGAAGTTGCAATGACTAACTTTTAACTAAACAAATCCCCAGCAAAAAGCTACTAGATGGACCTACTTATATAGGAGCAAGGGGTGGCGGCCAGGGAGGTGGGAGGACGTCCCAAGGCAGCCTAAAACTAACCCTAGCTCGTACAAGACTCATGGGCCCAAGTGGAGGTGATGCAACACCTTTGGGCTTGTAGTTTGACTCGGATTCTGCTGCAACGTCAGATTGTTTCGTCTATGACTCAACGCTCTGGACGAATTTGAAGGTGAATCCAATTGGGTTGGAAAGAGCACGAAATCTAGTTTCCAACAAAAAAAAGAATCACCCAATTCGGAGTTCGTATGAAAAAGTTGTTGACGTTTTAAGTCAGGTATGTCTGTGCAGTCCGAATCTGAATCCAGAACGTGAGAGACTTGGACTCTATCTTCTCTTGGCCCAAAAGTGACGTGAGAGGACTTTTTGAACAGAACCTAAACTTCTCCTTTTCCCTTATCTTCATATGTGGATTGTACAAATGTCCCATACACCTGCAATTACACAAATCACAAATGTGTGTGAAGTATTTTTGTTCTGGATAACATAAATAGATTATTGAATAGTTTGCATTAGAAATCACCTGACAAATATGCATGTATGCAATATTTTTGGTCGTATCCAAGGTAGTCATCTCCTCATCAAAACATGTAAATCGTTGTTCAGTTTCTAACTCCCAAGTAAGATATATATCAGGAACATATTTACCCTCAAATGGTGGAATATTCAATTTTAGTTTAGGAAGATGGTCATGTACCTCAGGTGGTGGTGCAGCCCTACCGTTGCGATGATATGCATGAGGACGACCTGGTGGTGGTGGTGCCGGTGGTTGCACGTAGTTCTGATTTTGAACAACCCCATCCTTGTAATGGTCCTCTACCTCTGCAGTAGCAGCAGGAGTGGTAGAAGCATCAACAGCGGCACCAGAATTTTGCCCAGGGTCAATGGGAACGCGCTGTGCTCGTCCCACTTGATTTGCAAAGCGACGTTGTTGTTATTGTTGTTGTTGTTGTTGTTGTTGTATAGGTGCGTTAGGGGCAGCCGGTGGTGGTGGTGGAAGACGCGCGAGCAATTCATTAAACTTGTTATCGAGCTTTGGTTCGAACGTCTTCTCCATGCCATCTATCTTCTCCATGGCCTCTTCAAATCTGTTTAGCACATCTTGCACCTGTCCACTCATCATTTGCTGAAATTTATCATGCAACTCCTTATTCGTCATGTTCTCCCATTCAGTCTCGTCGGCTTGTGATCCTGCCATGGTTAGCAGAAATAGAAACACACAAGAATATGATCCTATAGACTACTAACTAGAGGTGGTGGTGGATGTAACAAATCCGTCAAGCAAATCTCAAATTCTTACCAGTTCTTACCCAGCAACAGGCGGTGATCGGCAACCGTCGTAATCAAAACTCTCAAAGCTTGGATAGAGCGATTACCAGGGAGAGTCAAACGCACGATGTAGATGCATGTGGAGCTAGGAAGGCATATAATATTGTAGCAAAAAGGGTCAGCAATAATCAATTCAGAGATGCAAAGTTGAATAAACGCTCAACGACAATACTATGCTTGTCCTAGGCTAGACCGTACTAGAGACGCGAGCCTAGAACACGAATGAAATCACGGCGCGACACGTAAACAAGGGAGGAGCACTCCCTGAATTTTTTTTCCTTTTTTCACTTTTTTTCATCTTCTTTTTGCTCCACAACAAAAAAATTTCGGAAAAGTCTACAAATGGTCTAAAAACTGCCTAGCCAGAATTTTCCAGACTTAGTTTTTTTTTGAGTTTGGAAATATTTTTCTTCTGCGGGTAGCACGAAAGTTCGGGAGTCCTACTCTATCACGACTCGGAGTATCGCGTGATCTGGAAATCCAAAACAGAGTAACAAAATACTGGACTCGGGCTAGGACTGGTGGCGGAGATGAATCTGGTGGAACTCGGACTGATGGCGGCTATGAATCTGGTGGAACTCGGACTGGTGGCGTATATATGTTGCGGGTGAACTCGGATTGGCGTGATGGCGGTGGATATGTTGTATATGGCAGTGGCGATGATGATGGGTATATGGCAGCGGTGATGATGATGATGTGGCGGTGGCGTGACTACTTGTGAACAGAACTCGAAACTCTAAAGGACTAGACACTAAGACCAGCAACTAGACACGACAATGCAACCGCAAACTCAACAATGCAAAACCCTAAAAAGATTATGCAAAGGCTCAGATTGGTTCGGATATGATGAACTAACCATAATTTTTTTGGCTTTTTCGTGGACTGTAGGTATGAAGAATAGACTCGATCTAAACTACAAAAAACTGTAAAATCTCACTGAGGAACCTGAAAATCTGTTACCACTTGATAGAGGCGAGGGTCCCGATCTTTCGATGAGATGATAACTATCGATTTGGTGGAGTCGACTTTGACGATCCGACTACAAACGTGTAAGACGTTGCACCTTAGCAATCGCTAAACCAATCTCCTGAGGTTACTAACGATGCCGGAAGCACGGCCAGCCTGACCACGAAGGTCTATTCCTGCAAGCAATCGAAGAACGAGTAGGAATATGATAAAGCAATCTGAATATCGCGAATATATATATGAAGTATTGATAATGGTGGGGATCCGTAAGCGGTCTTGGTCTGGTCGTTGGACACAAACGAAGTACACGAAGTTGCAATGGCCAACTTTTAACTAAACAAATCCCAAAGTCTAAACGACGCCCTAAGGGCTGTATATATGGAGGAAGAGGGGGGATTTCGTGGCCCTTGGAGGAGGGGTCCGAAACCAACCCTAACTCTTGTTTCCCCATACATACGGACTCTAAAAACAGCCTATATTTAAGTATTTCAAAAATACATGGGCCTGGCCCAATAATAAGGTGACGCAACACCTAAAATAGTCTCTGGACGAAATTTATGAAGTGGCATCTTGTATATTTCGTCCAAGGCTTCATGCACTCCTTATGGTGGCTTCAAAGTCCTGAAATCATCACTTGTAACTCCGTTCTGGATCCCCTTGCGCATGCCATCATCTCCGCGCTTGAACTTGTTCCAAGGTTCATCATTCTTGTCCAAGCTAGGCCCTTCATTTGTAAGCAAAACAAATGTATCCAATTTAGGCAGCATCATATTCTCATGAACATTAGAATCGTTACCAAGAAACGAAAGTACCTGATAATTCAATTGGCGTGCGCGAGCTCTTGTAATTGGTCCAGTATGTATAGAAGCAGGGGCTGTGGGTGTAACAATGGTATTGATGTCCTCATTAGAGTAAGTATCTTTTCTTGGCTATGTTGTTACTCCACAGGGAATTGAAGTTGACAAAGCCAAGATTGAAGCTATTGAGAGTTGGCCGCAGCCCAAAACGGTCACACAAGTGAGGAGTTTCCTTGGCCTCTCTGGATTCTATAGGCGTTTTGTCAGAGATTTCAGCACCATTGCTCCACCTCTCAACGAGCTTATAAAGAAGGATGTGCCTTTTATTTGGGGTACCGCAGAGGAAGAAGCCTTCACGGTATTGAAAGATAAGTTGACACATGCTCCTTTACTCCAACTTCCTGATTTTAGTAAGACTTTTGAGCTTGAATGTGATGCTAGTGGAATTGGATTAGGAGGTGTGTTATTACAAGATGGCAAACCTGTTGCATACTTTTCTGAAAAATTGAGTGGGCCTAGTCTGAACTATTCTACTTATGATAAAGAATTATATGCTCTTGTTCGGACCTTAGAAACATGGCAACATTATTTATGGGCCAAGTAATTTGTTATACATTCTGATCATGAATCTTTGAAACACATTAAAAGTCAAGTAAAACTGAACCGTAGACATGCTAAATGGGTTGAATTCATTGAGACTTTCCCTTACATCATTAAACACAACAAGGGTAAATAAAATGTTATTGCTGATGCATTGTCTCGTCATTATACTATTTTTTCACAACTTGACTTTAAAATATTTGGTTCGGAGACCATCAAAGATCAATATGTGCATGATGCTAAATTTAAAGATGTATTGCAGAATTGTAAGGAAGGGAGAACTTGGAACAAGTTCGTTCTTAACGATGGATTTGTGTTTCGTGCTAACAAGCTATGCATTCCAGCTAGCTCCGTTCGTCTTTTGTTGTTGCAGGAGGCGCATGGAGGAGGATTAATGGGACACGTTGGTGTCAAGAAGACGAAGGCTATACTTGCTACACATTTCTTTTGGCCAAAGATGAGACGGGATGTTGAGCGTTTTGTTGCTCGCTGCACTACATGTCAAAAAGCGAAGTCACGACTCAATCCTCATAGCTTATATATGCCTTTGCCTGTACCTAGTGTTCCTTGGGAAGATATATCTATGGACTTTGTTTTAGGTTTACCTCGAACAAAGAAGGGGTGGGATAGCATATTTGTTGTCGTGGATAGGTTCTCGAAAATGGCACACTTTATACCATGTCATAAAAGCAATGATGTTGTTAATGTTGCTGATTTGTTCTTTCGTGAAATTATTCGCTTGGATGGTGTGCCAAATACTATTGTTTCAGATCGTGATACTATATATCTTAGCCACTTTTGGAGATGTTTATGGGCTAAGTTGGGGACTAAACTGCTTTTTAGTACTACATGTCACGCCCAAACTGATGGACAAACTAAAGTAGTCAATAGAACATTGTCTACTATGCTTAGGGCTGTTTTGAAGAATAACAAGAAAATGTGGGAAGAATGCTTGCCTCATATTGAATTTGCTTATAATCGTTCATTGCGGTCTACTACTAAGATGTGCCCTTTTGAAATTGTGTATGGTTTCCTACCTAATGCACCTATTGATTTGTTGCCTCTTCCATCTTCAGAGAAGGTTAATTTTGATGCTAAAGAACGTGCTGAATTGATTATAAAAATGCATGAGTTAACTAAGGAAAACATTGAGCGTATGAATGCTAAATATAAACTTGCTGGAGATAAGGGTAGAAAACATGTTGTGTTTGCACCTGGAGATCTCGTTTGGTTACATTTGCATCAGGATAGATTTCCTAATTTGCACAAATCAAAGCTAATGCCACGTGTTGATGGTCCTTTTAAGGTGTTAGAGAAAATAAATGATAATGCATATAAACTTGAGTTGCCTGCAGATTTTGGGGTTAGTCCCACTTTTAACATTGTAGATTTGAAGCCTTATTTGGGTGAGGACGTTGAACTTTCGTCGAGGACGACTTCATTTCAAGAAGGGGAGGATGATGAGGACATCAATACCATTGTTACACCCAAAGCCCCTGCTGCTATACATACTGGACCAATTACTAGAGCTCGCGCATGCCAATTGAATTATCAGGTACTTTCGTTCTTTGGTAACGATTCTAATGTTCATGAGAATACGATGCTGCCTAAATTGGATACATTTGTCTTGCTTGCAAATGAAGGGCCTAGCTTGGACAAGAAAGATGAACCTTGGAACAAGTTCAAGAGTGGAGATGATGGCATGCGCAAGGGGATCCAGAACGGAGTTACAAGTGATGATTTCAGGACTTTGAAGTCACCGTAAGGAGTGCATGAAGCATTGGACGAAATATACAAGATGCCACTTCATAAATTTCGTCTAGAGGCTATTTTAGGTGTTGCGTCACCTTATTATTTGGCCATGCCCATGTATTTTCGAAATACTTAAGTATAGGCTGTTTTTAGAGTCCGTATGTGTGAGGAAACAAGAGTTAGGGTCGGTTTCGGACCCCTCCTCCAAGGGCCACGTAATTCCCCCCTCTTCCTCCATATATACAGCCCTTAGGGTGTCGTTTAGACTTCGGGTTTTGTTCAGATTAAAAGTTCGCCATAGCTGCAACTTCGCGTACTTCGTTTGTGTCCAACGACCAGACCAAGACGTCACAGAACCCCACCTTGATCAATAAAGCTTTCATCTTATATTCGCAATATCCAGATTGCAATCTCAGTTTCTTGCTTGTTCTTCCTTTTCTCGCAGGAAACATACCCTCGTGGTCAGGTTGATCGTACTCCGGCGTGGTCAATAACCCTCGGAAGTTGGTTTAGCGATTGCTAAGGCGCGATGTCTCGCATGTTTGTAGTCGGATCGTCAAGGTCGACTCCCACAGAAAATGATAGCCACCATCTCATTGAAACATCGGGACACATTCGCCTCTATCACAATGACTACGCGCATCTCTCTTACTTGGCTCTCACATGGCTATGGGCTATATACCGCTTGTCGCTTCATGCTCATTTTACCGTGTTCACTTTGCATGCTATGCTTGCTTCTATGCATTTGCCATGCAATTGTGACCCTTGCTTGCATCTACCCATGATTCACCATTATGCTACTCCTATGTGTATTTGCATGCTTGGTGGAGATCCTTGTTGCTATTGCCATGTTTATCATGTGCCTCATGCTATTGATCCTATTTTGCTCATATCCTCCTTTCATGCTTATGCTATGTCATGTGATTTATTCATACAAACTATTTGCACACATGACATACTTGACATGATTCCTTCTAGTATGTTGCATCTTTGCACTACTAGCTTGCTTTCCTTGATTCATATGATTGCTTGCTTTGTCGCATCACCCATGTTACACTCTTACTTGCTTTCTTGGGTTGATGACATATATGTTCATACCTCTCACATGATACATCTTGTTCATTGTCGCTTGCCTCCAATTGTTGCATCTATGCTTATTGATCTCGGAGACTTGGACATATTAATTGTGATGCATGATTGTTTACTTGAGCCTATTGTATTTGGTTGTTCTCGCGTCATATGCCTCCATACTATGAAATGCTCCCTTGTCCTTTCTTATGATGAGCATCATGCATACACTTCTTGGGTATTTTACCACACGAATGATAGGTTTTGCATCTCCGCTAACCTCATTTGTTTTTTCGAGTGTTTGTCATGTTCTTTCATATTGAAGGATTCACAAGGCGATACCTCCATGACACAATTTGGTCATGTGAAGGCATATAAGATGTGCAACACCAACATTTGCGACAATCTCCTAAAGGTGAACTCTTTCCCTTTGAGCCATCCTCAAATATGCATATTGGATGGGTCACTCTTTCATTGTTGTCTCCTTCTTGTTGTTTACATGATACATCTCGCGAACGGAGGAGCGACATGGGAGATTGGCTCTATGGACCTTCAGATTGAGGAGCGCTCGGACTTCTTGGATGCACCTTCGAACCTCCACTCATGCCACGACATCGAGCATTGGTACACCAACACCTCCATATTTGTTGATTGTGCTCTCACATGTCATGGTCGGTGGACATATCATACACATGACAAATTTGCATCTTATGCATGGATTGACTCATATTATGATTGCCTTGTTGCATCTTGTATTCCCATGTCATCCATGATATATGAGCTTGTGCATTTCCTTAGCAAATTTGTTGTGATATTTCTTGATAGCATATTCATACATCATGATCTTAGTGCCTACTATCAATTGCATGATCACATCACATTGAGCATCCATTCCCATATTCATGCTATTGATAAACCGTCTCACTATGACATCATTTTTCACCGTGGTTGCATTGATCATATTCTTGCTTTTGCTCCCATGAATATTGTGCATACATTTCCATATCTTTTGGATAAGCTTCATGAAACTTTTCATGATCAATATTGTCACACGGACACATTTTTACTTGATGGACACTTTGTGTGCGCTAACCATTGTATTTCCATGTGTACTTCGTGTTTTCTCATTTAGCATGTACCACATACCAGAGACACCTTGGAGTACTTGGATTGCACCATGCCTTCAACTCCGTCCAACTACAAGGCCGTCCACGACAGCCGTTTCCATGGTGATGAGGATCACGATCCGAGGTTAGATCTTCCCCAAGGGGGGGGGGCGGAGATGATGCGGAGCATCCCACGTTCATCCCCATGTACACTCTGACCACTCTCCAAGCCCCAAGAGGACATATGACGAGACCTCGAACATACGCCATTGGACACAAGGTGAACTCGCTCCTCTCCTAACTTTCACTTTCTACATGTGAGACATGGCTACTACCTCCAACGTGTGTGCTACGCATGATCAGGTACTTAGAGGAAAGCCATGGAGCCACCACATCCAACGGACGAGCTACCAAGGACGCCATGTACAAGGACCAAGAGAAGAAGCTGCCAGAAATCTACAGCCACCGGACGACCGGACTGGACCGGACGTCCAACGCCTGGAGTCTTCACCAGCCAGCCCAAGTCCCAGCCAGCGAGACCTACAGCGGTCGGATGACCGACGCTGACCGGACGTCCAACATCCTCCAGCGCCCGGACGACCAGCCCCGTCCGGAAATCCGACGATGGCTTTCCCGAGCCAAAACACCGGACGTCCGACAAGTACTGGACGACCGGACCCTCGCGAGCCACTGGACGTCCGGTACCCGTCGGACGTCCGTGGCCTGTCTGTGCACAGTGTATCGGGCCAAGCACATGTATCCCTTCGCCCTCACTTACCCTTTCATGGCCCTAGACTATATATACTCCTCCACCTCCACCATTTGAGAGTTAGCATTGGTTTAGCTCACATTTAGAGATAGAGCATTGCTCATCCACATAGGATCTACTCCACGAGAGAGACCGCGGCCTCTACGGAGAAGATCCCTTTGGATTCAAGACCTCCTTGTGGAGAAGAACTTCAAGACCTCCTCAAGGATAAAACCAGTTACCTCTTGTATCCTCCGTTGTTGACTTTGGATCTTGTATCTCTCTTTGTGTTTCGAGGATCTAGCACATGTGTTATCGTTCTTGTTGGTTTGAGTGATTCTCTCGTGTTTCTCCTCATGTTCCCCCTCGTGTTTCCCCTCGTGTTCTTCGTGTTCTTCGCGTGATCCACTCCTTTCGTGAAAGATCAGCCCATAGGGTTCCTACCCTACATCAGAGAAGCTCCGGTTTGTGAGAAGCATATACCCAAACCTGCCCCATATGGGACAAAATTTGTACCAAGGCATGTTGATGCCGCTCCATGATAGCATGCCAGGTTTCATGGATTTCAGACGAGTTTTGGATTTACTAGAATTTAAAAACCATGCATCTCAATGTTTTCCCGGCAATCAACGGTGCCCCAGTGTTTGAAATTCATGCC
The DNA here is from genome assembly GCF_056163025.1 of Triticum urartu. NCBI lineage: Eukaryota > Viridiplantae > Streptophyta > Magnoliopsida > Poales > Poaceae > Triticum > Triticum urartu. The sequence continues at coordinate 201,549,601 of NC_141873.1, forward strand.
CATTCCTTGCATGGGACCTAAGCATGCACCCAAGGACACCGATTTGATTTTTCAACCAATTTATATGCACTTGAGCATGTGCATGTAGTTCAAATTTGAATTATGCACATAAAATACATTAAAAACTCAGTTAATGCATAAAAATGTTCAAACGGACCCTGAAAATCAAAAAATTTCACACAACACTCCTGTTGTTCTATGTTGACACGAGAACAAAATTTGAAAGCAATAAGAGGCAATGGATATCGTTTCGTCCCCAAAGGTGGGACGTTCCCTACCGAAAACCATCATGCTTGTTGTGAGAAGCTCCGGTTTTTGAGAAGCATATACCCAAACCTGCCCCATATGGGGCAATATTTGTACCACGACATGTTGATGCCGCTCCATGATAGAATGCCAAGTTTCATGAATTTGAGACGAGTTTTGGATTTACTAGAATTTAAAAACCATGCATCTCAATGTTTTGCTAGTGTCCCGGTGTTTGAAATTCATGCCCATTTCTTGCATGGGACCTAAGCATGCACCCATGGACATATATTTTGTTTTTCAACCAATTTATATGCACTGTAGTGCATGTAGTTCAAATTTGAATTATGCACATAAAATGCATTGAAAACTCAGATAATGCATAAAAATGTCCAAACGAACACCGAAAAATCACAAAAATTCACACAAAACTCCTGTTGTTCTATGTGGACATGAGAAAAAAATTTGAATGCAGTAAGAGGCAATGGATATCGTTTCGTCCCGAACGGTGGGACGTTCCCTACCGAAAACTATCATGCTTGTTGTGAGAAGCTCTAGTTTGTGAGAAGCATATACCCAAACCTGACCCATGTGGGACAAAATTTGTACCACGGCATGTTGATGCCGCTCCATGATAGCATGCCAAGTTTCATGAATTTCAGACAAGTTTTGGATTTACTAGAATTTAAAAACCATGCATCTAAGTGTTTTGTGATGTAGGGTAGAACCCTAGTGGCCCGATCTTTCACGAAAAGAGCGGATCCCGCGAAGAACACGAGGAACACGAGGGGGAAAATGAGGGAAATCACGAGGGGAAACACGAGAGAATCACTCAACCAATAAGAAATAGTCACACAAGTGCTAGATCCTCGAAACACAAAGAGATAAACGATCCAAATCCAACAAAGGACGATACATAGGGTAACCGGTTCTTCTCCGTGAGGAGGTCTTGAATCCACAAGGGGATCTTCCCGTAAAGGGGTCTTGAATCCAAGGTGGATCTTCTCCGAAGAGGGGCCGCGGTCTCTCTCGAGGAGTAGATCCGATATGGATGAGCGAAGCTCTATCTCTCAAATGAGCTATCACAACGCTAACCCTAGAAAGTCGTACGAGATAGAGTATATATAGTCTGGGTGAAGAAAGGGTACACGGGCCTCGGCCCATGTTGCTGTGCGCTGGCAGGGCCGGAAGTTCCGGGCTAGGCCGGAAGTTCCGGGCGCCGGATGTTCCGGGGAGGGTCCGGCCTAACCAGAGAGTTGGCGCGGTGGAGATGTGCTGCCATCCGGGGGCCGGAAGGTCCGGGCAGGCCGGAGGTTTCGGGCGCCGGAAGGTCTGGGACGGGGTCCGGTCTAACCCGAGAGTTGGCACGCCTGGGCTGGTCGAAGTCATCGGCGGCCGGAAGGTCCGGGGCCGGAAGTTCCGGGCTGTCCAGAATGTTGACGCATGTCTCTTCTTCTACAGTCCTCGGCTCCGATTCTAGAGCATTGTACCTGATGACACATAGTATCTCAGACTTAGGCAGTAGCCATGTCTCACTTGAAGAGGGGGAAAACTCAAGTAGGAGTGATGTCACCTCGGATTGAATAGCACGTGCCCTAGCCGTTGTCATTGGTCCACTTGGAGCTTGGATAGTTGAGGTGGCATCCATGGGGATGGTCGTGGGATGCTCCGCATCATCTCCCCTCCCTTGGGGAAGATCCATCCTCGTATCGAGTTCTTCATCACCATGGAAGGGAGAGAGATCTTTGATGTTGAAGATGTCGCTCACATTGTACTTGTCGCGTGGGAGGTCGATCTTGTAAGCGTTGTCGTTGTAGCGTGCGAGCACCTTGAAGGGTCCATCTCCTCATGGTCGAAGCTTAGACTTGCGTTCTTGTGGAAAGCACTCCTTGCGAAGGTGTAGCCACACAAGATCACCAATGTTGAAGACCATAGGTTGCCTGTTGACGTTGAGCTTTGTCGCAAGGCGTTGTACTTGGCGCTCGATGGTGTTTCTTGTATCTTAATGCACCTTCTTGAGATGGGTCACTCGTGCACTTGCGTCCAAATTGATTCACTCTTGGAGTGGAAGAGGTAGAATATCCAATGGTGACAAAGGGTTGAATCCGTAGATGACCTCGAAAGGGGACTTGCCGGTTGTTGAGTGTCTTGCTCGGTTGTAGGCGAACTCGGCGATGGGTAGACACTCCTCCCACTCCTTGATGTTCTTCTTGATGAGTACTCGAAGTAGAGCGGAGAGTGTGCGGTTTGTCACCTCCGTTTGGCCGTCAGTATGAGGATGGTACGCCGTGGAAAAGAGTAGCTTGATTCCGAGCTTGGCGCATAGGGTCTTCCAAAAGTAGCTAAGGAACTTGACGTCGCGGTTCGAGACAATTGTCTTTGGCACACCATGGAGACGCAATATTTCCCTAAATAGAGATTAGCAACATGTGAAGCATCGTCTATCTTGTGACAAGGAATAAAATGTGCCATTTTGGAGAAACGGTCCACGATGACAAATATGGAAACTTTCCCATTGCGAGTCCCAGGCAAACCAAGTACAAAGTCCATGCTATTGTCTTCCCAAGGCTGGTATGGAATTGGTAAAGGCATATAGAGACCATGAGATTGAGCTTTGGACCTAGCTTTGCGACATGTAGAACACCGGTTGGTGAAACGATTGACATCCCGAAACATCTTACGCCAAAAGTAGCTTTTCGAGAGCGTGGCGAATGTCTTGTCGCTTCCGAAATGTCCCATTAAGCCTCCTCCATGAGATTCCTGCAAAAGCAACAAACGAAGAGAGGACTCGGGAATACAAAGTTTGTTAGCTCTCATAAGGTAGCCATCTTTGATGTAATAGTGTTCCCAAGATGTATTCGACAAACACTTGGCATAAGGAATGGCAAAAGTTGCATCATGCTCATATAAGTCTTTGATATGCTCGAAGCCAATGACATCTAACTCAAGTTGCGTGACAAGCATGCAAATGCGGGAAAGAGCATCTCCTACTACGTTTTCTTTACCCTTGATGTACTTGATGACATAGGGAAAAGACTCAATAAATTCACTCCATTTAGCATGACGCTTGTTCAACTTAGTTTGTCCCTTAAGATACTTGAGAGTCTCATGATCGGTATGAATGATAAACTCAAGGGGACGAAGGTAGTGTTCCCATTCATGCAAAACGCAGACTAAGTCATATAGCGCTTTGTCATAGATGGGATAATTGAGTTGCGCTCTGGAAAGTTTCTCACTAAACTAAGCTACGGGGCGCTTCTCTTGCGGTAACACACCTCCTATGCCATTACCACTAGCATTGCAATGAGTTTCAAAAGGCTTGTCGAAGTTGGGTAAAGCAAGCACGGGAGCACGAGTAAGCAAATTCTTAAGCTCATTGAATGCGGTATCTTGGGATGGTCCCCAAATAAAAGGCACATTCTTCTTGCTCAAAGCATGCAGAGGCGAAGCAATGGTGCTAAAATCCTTTACAAAGCGACGATAGAAACCCGCAAGGCCAAGAAAACTACGCACTTGATGCAAGTTGGTTGGTTGCAGCCAAGTCTTAATAGCATTAATCTTGGACTCATCAACATGAACACCCTTAGAAGAAACAACAAAACCCAAGAAAACTAGCTTATTAACACCAAAAAATGCATTTCTCCATATTAGCATAGAGTCGCTCTTTTCTAAGAGTTTCCAAAACGGTGCGGACATGGGTGACATGCTCCATAATAGATTTGCTAAACACAAGAATGTCATCGAAGAAAACCACAACAAATACACCAATGTAAGGGCGAAAGACATGATTCATAAGGCGCATAAAAGTGCTCGGTGCTTCCGAAAGACCCATAGGCATGACTAACCACTCATACAAACCAAACATGGTTTTTAAGGCGGTTTTCCATTCATCACCCTCTTGTACGCGGATTTGATAGTAACCACTTTTAAGATCAATTTTAGAAAATATAGTGGCACCACTAAGCTCATCAAGCATATCATCTAGGCGTGGAATGGGATACCTATAGCTAACGGTGATAGCATTGATAGGTCTACAATCGGAGCACATGCGAAAACTACCATCACGTTTTGGCACAAGAATGACCGGAACGGCACAAGGGCTGAAACTTTCACGCACATGTCCATGGTGATGTAGGGTGAAACCCTAGATGGTCGATCTTTCACGAAAGGAGCGGATCCCAAAGATAAACACGAAGAACACGAGGGGATTCACGAGGGAAAACACGAGGGAATCACTCAAACCAACAAGATTCAATTACACATGTGCTAGATCCTCGAAACACAATGAGATACACGATGATCCAAGGTCAACAAAGGACGATACAAGTAATCGGTTCTTCTCCTAGAAGGAGGTCTTGATGGGGCCGCCCAAGAGGGGGTCTTGAATCCAAGTTGATCTTCTCCGAAGAGGGGCCGCAGTCTCTCTCGAGGAGGAGATCGGTATGGATGAGCGAAGCTCTATCTCGAAGTATGAGCTAAACCAACGCTAACCCTAGCTAGGATGAATGGGGGGTCTATTTATAGTCTAAGTGCAAAAGGGGGCGAAGTGAAGGGGTACATGGGCCTCGGGCCCGAATATGGAAGCAGCCAGGTACCAGACGTCCGCTGGGGACTGGTCGTCCGGTGTCTCAGGAGCTGCCGGACGTCCGGTGTCCTCTGGTCATCCGCTGGTTCTGCTCTGTGATGGGGGTGCCCGATGTCCGGAGGCTCTGATCTTCCCCTGATGTTGGCTCGGGTGCTGGTGCGCCGGTCGTCCGGTCCGGACCGACGTCTGCTCGTTCGCTTCGGGTGCAGGGGCATCGGTCGTCCGGTCTGGGACGGGCGTCCGCTGGCTGGGCCTCGGCCGAGGCTTCAGGCGCCGGACGTCCGGTCCCGGCCAGTCATCCGGTGGCTGGGACTTTCCCTGCATCCCTTCTTCTTCTCCGTCTTCTCGTCCATCTTCCTCTTCTTCTTGTCCTTGCACCTTAGCTTCTCCATTGTACCTGAGTATGCACAAAGTATCCAAAATGAGGTAGTAGCCATGCTTCATGCGCATTGAAGTGGAATTGTGAGAGGAGAGATGTGACCTCGGTTTCAAGGGCTCTTGCACGTGATCGAGTCATGGGTCCGGTAGGCACTTGATGAGACGATGGTAGGTCCATGGGGATGACCTTGGGATGCTCCGCATCATCTCCCCTCCCTTGGGGAAGATCCGTCCTCGGATCAAAATCTTCATCACCATGGAAAGGAGAGAGATCTTTGACGTTGAAGATGTCGCTCACGTTGTACTTGTCGCGTGGAAGGTCGATCTTGTAAGCGTTGTCGTTGTAGCGTGCAAGCACCTTGAAGGGTCCATCCGCTCGTGGACGAAGCTTGGATTTGCATTCTTGTGGTAAGCGGTCCTTGCGAAGGTGTAGCCACAATGGATCACCAATGTTGAAGACCATAGGTTGCTTGTTGAAGTTGAGATTGGTCGCAAGGCGTTGAACTTGGCGCTCGATGGTGTTTCTTGTATCTTCATGCATCTTCTTGAGATGTGTCACATGCGCACTTGCGTCCAAATTGATGCGCTCTTGGAGTGGTAGAGGAAGAATATCCAATGGTGACAAAGGGTTGAATCCGTAGACGACCTCGAAAGGGGACTTGCCGGTTGTTGAGTGTCTTGCTCGGTTGTATGCGAACTCGGCGATGGGTAGACACTCCTCCCACTCCTTGATGTTCTTCTTGATAAGTACTCATAGTAGAGCGGAGAGTGTGCAGTTTGTCACCTCCGCTTGGCCGTCGGTTTGAGGATGGTACGCCGTGGAGAACAGTAGCTTGATTCCGAGCTTGGCGCATAGAGTCTTCCAAAAGTAGCTAAGGAATTTGACGTCGCGGTCCGAGACGATAGTGTTTGGCAATCCATGAAGGCGCAAGATTTCCCTACAAAACAAATTTGCAATATGTGAAGCATCATCTATCTTGTTGCAAGGAATGAAATGAGCCATTTTCGAGAAACGGTCCACGACAACAAAAACGAAAACCTTGCCATTTTGAGTTCTAGGCAAACCAAGCACAAAGTCCATGCTAATATCTTCCCATGGTTGGTATGGAATCGGTAGAGGCATATAGAGGCCATGAGATTGAGCTTTGGACTTAGCTTTGCGGCATGTCGAACATCGGTTGGTGAAACGATTGACGTCCCGAAACATCTTTGGCCAAAAGTAGCTCTTCGAGAGCGTGGCGAACGTCTTATCGCGTCCAAAGTGTCCCATTAATCCTCCTCTATGCGATTCCTGCAAAAGCAATAAACGAAGGGACGACTTGGGGATGCAAAGTTTGTTAGCTCTCATAAGGTAGACGTCTTTGATGTAATAATGTTCCCACGATGTATGCGACAAACACTTGGCATAAGGAGTGGAAAAGTCTAATCATGCGTATACAATTCTTTGATATGCTCGAAGCCAATGACATCTAACTCGAGTTGCGTGACTAGCATGCATATGCGGGAAAGAGCATCCTCGACGATGTTTTCTTTACCCTTGATGTACTTGATGACATAGGGAAAAGACTCAATGAATTCACTCCATTTAGCATGACGCTTGTTCAACTTAGTTTGACCCTTGAGATACTTGAGGGTCTCATGATCGGTATGAATGATAAACTCGTGGGGACGAAGGTAATGTTCCCATTCATGTAAAACGCGGACTAAAGCATATAGCTCTTTGTCATAGATGGGATAGTTGAGTTGTGCTCCGGAAAGTTTCTCACTAAAGTAAGCTATGGGGCGCTTCTCTTGCGTAAACACTCCTCCTATGCCATTACCGCTAGCATCGCAATGAATCTCAAAAGGCTTGTCGAAGTTGGGTAAAGCAAGCATGGGAGCATGAGTAAGCAAATTCTTAAGCTCATTGAATGCGATATCTCGGGATGGTCCCCAAACAAAAGGCGCATTCTTCTTTCTCAAATCATGTAAAGGCGAAGCAATGGTGCTAAAATCCTTTACAAAGCAACGATAGAAGCCCGCAAGACCAAGGAAACTACGCACTTGATGCAAGTTGGTTGGTTGCGGCCAAGTCTTAATAGCATTGATCTTGGACTCATCTACATGAACACCCTTAGAAGAGACAACAAATCCTAAGAAAACGAGCTTATCAACACCAAAAAGGCATTTCTCCATATTAGCATAGAGACGCTCTTTTCTATGAGTTTGCAAAACGGTGTGGACATGGGTGACATGTTCTTGGATAGATTTGCTAAACACAAGAATGTCATCGTAGTAAACCACAACAAATATACCAATGTAATGGCGAAAGACATGATTCATAAGGCGCATAAAAGTTCCCGGTGCTTCCGAGAGACCCATAGGCATGACTAACCACTCATACAAACCAAACTTGGTTTTGAATGCGGTTTTCCATTCATCACCCTCTTGTATGCGGATTTGATAGTAACCACTCTTAAGATCGATTTTGGAAAATATAGTGGCACCACTAAGCTCATCTAGCATATCATCTAGGCGTGGAATGGGGTACCTATATCTAACGGTGATAGCATTGATAGGTCTACAATAGGAGCACATGCGAAAGCTACCATCATGTTTTGGCACAAGAATGACCGGTACAGGACAAGGGCTCAAACTTTCACGCACATGACCATGGTCTATGAGATGCTTTACTTGCCTTTGTATTTCTTTGGTTTCTTCAGGGTTGATGCGGTATGGAGCTTTGTTGCGAAGTGGTGCTACGGGTATGAGATCAATTCGGTGCTCAATGCCTCGTAGTGGAGGTAGACCCGGAGGTAACTCATCTGGGAAAACATCTTGGAATTCCAGCAATAGAGAAGATAACACCAAAGGTAGATCGTGAGAGTTGTTAGTTTGTGTGACCTCGTCATTGCACAATAGGACATAGTGTAGGACACTTGATGGGTTCTCACACACTTCTCTCATCTCACGTTTGGTGGCAAAGAGAACTAAGTTTTTCTTGTCACTCATCGTGGAGTCACGCAATTTGGGCTTGTGGCACTCACTCTCTTTTTGGTGGATCGATCTCTCACTATTTTCTCCATGATGGGTGGCTTGCTTGTCGACGAGCACTTGGCTTGGAGACATAGGACGTAGCACGAACTCTTTCCCTTTCATCTTGAAGCTATAGTGATTTTTACGCCCATTATGAATGACACCTCGGTCAAATTGCCAAGGCCGTCCAAGGAGGAGGTGGCAAACGGTCATCGGAAGGACATCACATTCTAATGTGTGTTCATAGGCGCCGATCTTGAAAGAGACTTGTACTCTATGCTCGACTTGTATGGTGCCAGTGTCGTTTAGCCATTGAACCTTGTAGGGGTGAGGGTGCTTCATCTTGACTAATTGGAGCTTGGAGCATAGTTCTTCATTTGCTAAGTTGTGGCAACTCCCTCCATCGATGATGACCTTGACGGATCGTCCATTGATGTCGGCCTTAGTGTGAAAGATATGTCATCTTTGATCTTCGTCTTGTTGATGTTGAAGAGTCAAGACCTTGGAGACAACAAGAACGGGGCTTGAATCTTCATCGCAAAAGACTTGGTCATCTTCATCTTCATTGTTCACTTGTCGGTGCATGGCCACTTGCTCAATAGCATCCATTTCTCCTTCACTCATGGAGTCATAGGTTCCGTCGTCGTTGAGGATCATAGTGCGCTTTGTGCACTCGAAGGACTTGTGGCCTCGGCCACCGCATGTGAAGCATTTGATAGAACTTGTCTTGATGGTCTCATCGGGTGGAGTAGATGATGATGGAGCTTTCTTGAAGTTGCTTGTAGTAGGAGGACAACTTGAGCTTGTCGAAGCTTTCTTGTAACTTGACTTGTCACCGTTGCTTGTAGAAGGCTTGGTTGAGGTAGAAGGTGTTGGAGTCGTCGAAGCTTGATTGTTGGAGAGGCCATAGGACTTGGATGAGAACTTGGCATACTTGAAGTCATCTTGTACATGTCGTTCCGCTTTGGTAGCTTGATGCACTAGCTCGATGAGATTTGAGTATGGTTGGAAATTGGCGATCTTCTTGATAGGATGATTGAGTCCATTCAAGAACCTTGCCATAGTTTGCTCATCATCTTCTTTAACATTGGCTCGTATCATGGCAATCTCCATTTCCTTGTAGTACTCTTCAACGCTCATGGTTCCTTGCTTCAGTTGTTGGAGTTTCTTGAAGAGGTCGCGGTTGTAGTAGTTTGGCATGAATCATGCTCTCATGAAATCCTTCATTTGTGCCCAAGTAGTGATGGGTGGTTCACCTCTTGCCTCGCGGTGCTCAATGACTTGTTCCCACCAAATGAGGACATAGTCTTGGAACTCAAGGGATGCCATTGCGATCTTCTTCTCTTCTTCATAATTGTGCAAACGGAAGATCTTGTCAACTTTCAATGCCCATGAAAGGTATTCTTCGGGATCGTTGCTTCCGTTGAACTTGGGCATGGTGAACTTGAGCTTGCCATAGCGTTGCTCTTCATTGTGTTGGGGTCGGGGATGATGATGCCCATGTTGTAGATGATTGTCCAACTCGTGGTTCTCTTGACGCAGAGGGTTGTCAACCTCATGTTGCTCTTGTCATGGAGGATTCCCATTATCGTCATGCTCTTGATGAACTTGATGTTCTTGTCTCGCTTGAGGGGGAGCTTGTCTATCTTGACGAGGCGCTTGTCTATCTGGACGAGGAGCTTGTTGACACACACATCTTTGATAAATTCTTTCTTGAGCTTCATCGCGAAGTGCTTCTTGATGTAGTCGAGCTTGTCGACCTCGGTCGGCTACGGCACGACTTGATTCATGAAGGGCACGTTGCGCTTCAAGTGCTTGAGTTTCACGTAGTTGTTGTTCTTGGCGTTCGCCTCGGTGTCTTGTGCATCTTGATGATGTCGCGCTCGCTCCTCTTGTTCGTGTTGACGTTGGCGTTGCTGTTCCCGAGCTAGCGCAAAGGCTTCTTCGGCTTGACGTCGTCGATGTTCTTGCGAGTCAGTGTCGCGAAGTGTATTGAGGTTTTCTTGACGCTCGTTGCGCGCGGCTCGATGGAGAGTGTTCGATGATGGTGTACTTGAACCGGAGATGGTGTCGTCGGAGTGTCGACTTGAACGGCTCCTTCTTGAAGTGGAAGAAGAGCGGTTGAGCAACAAAGCGCGGATCTCGTCCATCCTTGTGTCATTCTCTTGCTTGTGATCGTCGAGCTTGTTGTCAAAGTAGTCCCTTGTACGTTGCTCGGAAAGTCATAAGTCGGCGGCAAGCTTGTCGATGCGTTCACTCATAGCTTGTTGCTCTTGATGCAAAGCACGTTGTGCACCAAAGAGGTGAGTCTTGGTGACGAAGGAGTTCATGTCGTCGTCTTGCTCCATGAAGAGCGGGTTGGTAGAAGTACTTGGACTATCCATCATTCCAAGACAAGTGTGAGTGGAAGAAAAGTGAAGAACCAATATCAAATGTACCTTGACCGATGTTGTCAATGGATCAAAGATGACTCCAATGTGTAACAAGGAAATAGCCCAATTGGTACCAATTCTTGTCGGTTCTCACACCTACACAAGTAAAAGCTTTTGGTGGAGCTTGGTTAGGATGGTGGCACAATTTTTAATGTGAATGTAAGCAAGATTCAATAATGTTGGAAAAGATTCGCAAGATGCAATGTAACAGGTAGACCAAGCATATACGGTACACGGAAACACACACGCAGAAAGATAAGTGGGTTGTGCAACCAAGGGTGAGCCAAAATGTGGAATCCACAGAAATGCTCTTGTTGCACAACACTAGAGAGACGCTAGCACGATTGCACGATAGGCGGATACAAGAACTTGTGCACAACCTACTTAGCAAAAATGCAACGACTTCTATCCCAAATATGTTTTATGCAAGGTGTTGCTATGTTATGATCCAAGATGATCGAGTATGATAATCTTAATGTTGTATGATGCTATGGTTCTTGCTTAAAAGCTCTTTGCTTATCTTTACTCTTTGCTTAAAAGCTTGGTTGGCTCTTTGATGTTTGAACTCTTTTCTTATGCGATGCTTGACGAACCAATATAGCAAGTGAGTCCGCGATGACAGCTTTGTGACACAAGAGATGATACCAATATAGGCAACAATGATGTATGTATGTATGCTATGGGAAGTATGATCACTAATGTGCACAAGTCTCGTTGCCGGCAATACTCAATGGCTAGTCTTGATGGGTAAGCAACGCAAAGGGGTAAGGTGATGATGTCTAACAATGTGATGGCAAGAGTGATATGTCCAATTCCAAGATGAGGTTACCGGTCTTGCTTCCGGTATGGTGTCAAAATGGTGGCACGAATACCAAGTCGTAGTCGAGGTGGTTGTTGTTGATGACCGGTGTTGATGACGCGTCCGTGGCGAAAATGAGCGGCGGTGGTGTCGATGTTGAACCGTACCTAGATAGCCGAAACACAAAAGGATACGGTACCGCAACTCAAATTCTCAAAACCAAAGGCGGCCAAAATCGTCGGAGTAGGTGGCGGTTAGGTGGTGGTGTGGGTAGGGATATTGGGACGGTTTTGCAGAAGTTGGAGGTGGGGTAGCGGATGATGTTGTGGAAATAGTGGTCGTCCGGGCATGGACGGATGTCCGGTCGCCGGTCGTCCGGTAACGTCGGACGTCCGGTGCTTCCTGGGTAGCCGGACGTCCGGAGATGTGACGGTCGTCCGGTGGTCGGGGTCCACGCGAGATTTTAAATCTGGGAGGTGATTTTTGGGGGGAATATGGGGAATTTGGGAGGGATTTCAAGGTGGAGATGGTAGGGGAAGGCTAGATCTACTTGCAATGCAACAAATTCACGGATCAAACCCAACAAAACATCATCACAACTCAGAAAAACACAAGAAAAATTTTGGGGCTGTTTTTGGTGGGGATTTTCGGATTAGGACGAAAAAAAACAAAATCAAGCTAGAAAAACGAAGAGGGGGCTCCGAAATCGTGATCAACCTTGCTCATGATACCAAGATGATATAGGGTGAAACCCTAGATGGTCGATCTTTCACGAAAGGAGCGGATCCCAAAGAGAAACACAAAGAACACGAGGGGATACACGAGGGAAAACACGAGAGAATCACTCAAACCAACAAGATTCGATTACACATGTGCTAGATCCTCGAAACACAAAGAGATACATGATGATCCAAGGTCAACAAAGGACGATACAAGTAACCAGTTCTTCTCCTAGAAGGAGGTCTTGATGGGGCCGCCCAAGAGGGGGTCTTGAATCCAAGTTGATCTTCTTCGAAGAGGGGCCGCAGTCTCTCTCGAGGAGGAGATCGGTATGGATGAGCGAAGCTCTATCTCGAAGTATGAGCTAAACCAATGCTAACCCTAGCTAGGATGAATGGGGGGTCTATTTATAGTCTAAGTGCAAAAGGGGGCGAAGTGAAGGGGTAAATGGGCCTCGGGCCTGAATCTGGACGCAGCTAGGTACCGGACGTCCACTAGGGACCGGTCGTCCGGTGTCTCAGGAGCTGCCGGACGTCCGGTGTCTCTAGAGCTGCCGGACGTCCGGTGTCCTCCGGTCATCCGCTGGTTCTGCTCTGTGATGGGGGTGCCGGACGTCCGGAGGCTCCGGTCTTCCACTGATGTTGGCTCGGGTGCTGGTGCGCCGGTCGTCCGGTCCGGACCGAACGTCCGCTCGTTCGCTTTGGGTGCAGGGGCACCGGTCGTCCGGTCTGGGCCAGACGTCCGCTGGCTGGGGCTCGGCTGAGGCTTCAGGCACCAGACGTCCGGTCCCGGCCGGTCGTCCGGTGGCTGGGACTTTTCCTGCATCCCTTCTTCTTCTCCGTTTTCTCGTCCATCTTCCTCTTCTTCTTGTCCTTGCTCCTTAGCTTCGCCATTCTACCTGAGTATGCACAAAGAATCCATATGAGGTAGTAGCCATGCTTCATGCGCATCGAAGTGGAATTGTGAGAGGAGAGATGTCATCTCGGTTTCAAGGGCTCTTGCACGTGATCGAGTCATGGGTCCGTTAGGCACTTGATGAGACGATGGTAGGTCCATGGGGATGACCTTGGGATGCTCCACATCACATGGTCTATGAGATGCTTTACTTTCCTTTGTATTTCTTTTGTTTCGTCGGGGTTGACGCGGTAGGGAGCTTTGTTTGGAGGTGGCGTTCCGAGGATGAGGTCGATGCGGTGCTCAATGCCTCGAAGTGGAGGTAGTCCCGGAGGTAGCTCATCGGGGAAAACATCTTGAAATTCCTGCAAAAGATAAGATAGCACTAGAGGAAGAGTGTGAGAGGTGTTAGTTTGTGGTGCAGTGTCCTTGCACACGAGGACATAGTGTAGGACACTAGATGGGTTCTCACACACTTCTCTCATCTCACGTTTGGTGGCAATTAGAACTAGGTTCTTGTTTTCGCTCATCGTGGAGGCACTCGATTTTGGCTTGTGGCGCTCACTCTCATTTTGGTTGCTCGCTCTCTCACTATGATCTCCACGATGGGTGGCTTGCTTGTCGGCGATCACTTGACTTGGCGACATTGGACGGAGGTGGAACCCTAATCGCCCGATCTTTCACGAAAGGAGCGGATCCCGTGAAGAACGCGAAGAGCACGAGGAGGGAAACGAGGGAAGACACAAGGGATAACACAAGAGGAACACTCAAACTAACAAGAACAAGTCACACATGTGTTAGATCCTCGGGTACATAGAACGATACACGACTCCACGGACAACTAAGGATGATACAAAAGGGTAGCCGGTTCTTCTACGTGAGGAGGTCTTGAATCCATGGGGGGATCTTCTCCGCGAGGAGGTCTTGAATCCAAGTGGATCTTCTCCGAGGAGGGGCCGCGGTCTCTCTCGTGGAGTAGATCCGGATGGATGAGCGAAGCTCTATCTCTGAGTATGAGCTAAACAAACGCTAACCCTAGAAAGTCGTACGGGATAGAGTATATATAGTCTAGGTGACAAAAGGGTACACGGGCCTCGGCCCAAGTGGCTGCGCGCAGGCAGGGCCGGAAGTTCCGGGTGCCGGAGGTTCCGGGGAGGGTCCGGCCTAACCAGAGAGTTGGCATGGTGGAGATGTGCTGGCATCCGGGGGCCGGAGGTTCCGGGCGCCGGAAGGTCCGGGACGGGGTCCGGGCTGACCCGAGAGTTGGCACGCCTGGGCTGGTCGAAGTCATCGGCGGCCGGAAGCTCCGGGTCGGCCGGAAGGTCCGGGGGCCGGAAGTTCCGGGCTCTGGCCGGAAGTTCCGGGCTGTCCAGAGTGTTGACGCCTGTCTCTTCTTCTACAGTCCTCGACACCGAGTCTTGAGCGTTGTACCTGATGACACATAGTATCTCGGACTTAGGCAGCAGCCATGTCTCACTTGAAGAGGGAGAAAACTCAAGTAGGAGTGATGTCACCTCGGATTGAATAGCACGTGCCCTAGCCCATGTCATTGGTCCACCTGGAGCTTGGATAGTTGAGGTGGCGTCCATGGGGATGGTCGTGGGATGCTCCGCATCATCTCCCCTCCCTTGGGGAAGATCCGTCCTCGGATCGAGTTCTTCATCACCATGGAAAGGAGAGAGATCTTTGATGTTGAAGATGTCGCTCATGTTGTATTTGTCGCGCGGGTGGTCGATCTTGTAAGCGTTGTAATTGTATCGTGCGAGCACCTTGAAGGGTCCATCCGCTCGAGGTCGAAGCTTAGACTTGCGTTCTTGTGGAAAGCGCTCCTTGCGAAGGTGTAGCCACACGAGATCACCAATGTTGAAGACCATAGGTTGCTTGTTGACGTTGAGCTTGGTCGCAAGGCATTGTACTTGGCGCTCGATGGTGTTTCTTGTATCTTCATGCACCTAATTGATATGGGTCGCTCTTGCACTTGCGTCCAAATTGATTCGCTCTTGGAGTGGTAGAGGTAGAATATCGAATGGTTCCAAAGGGTTGAATCCATAGACGACCTCGAAAGGGGACATGCCGGTTGTTGAATGTCTTGCTCGGTTGTAGGCGAACTCGGCGATGGGTAGACACTCCTCCCACTCCTTGATGTTCTTCTTGATGAGTACTCGAAGTAGAGCAGAGAGTGTGCGGTTTGTCACCTCCGTTTGGCTGTCGGTTTGTGGATGGTAAGCCGTGGAGAAGAGTAGCTTGATTCCGAGCTTGGCGCATAGGGTCTTCCAAAATAGCTGAGGAACTTGACGTCACGGTCCGAGACGATGGTTTTTGGCACACCATGGAGACGCAAAATTTCCCTACAAAAGAGATTAGCAACATGTGAAGCATCGTCTGTCTTGAGGCAAGGAATAAAATGTGCCATTTATGAGAAACGGTCGACAACGACAATTATAGAATCTTTCCCATTTTGAGTTCTAGGCAAACCAAGGACAAAGTCCATGCTAATGTCTTCCCAAGGTTGGTATGGAATAGGTAAAGGCATACAGAGACCATGAGATTGAGCTTTTGACTTAGCTTTGCGACATGTAGAATACCGTTGGTGAAACGATTGACATCCCGAAACATCTTAGGCCAAAAGTAGCTCTTTGAGAGCGTGGAGAACGTCTTGTCGCGTCCGAAGTGTCCCATTAAGCCTCCTCCATGAGATTCCTACAAAAGCAACAAACGGAGCGAGGACTCGGGAATGCAAAGTTTGTTAGCTCTCATAAGGTAGCCATCTTTGATGTAATAGCGTTCCCAAGATGTATTCGACAAACACTTAGCATAACGAATGGCAAAAGTGGTATCATGCTCATATAAGTCTTTGATATGCTCAAAGCCAATGACATCTAACTCAAGTTGCATGACAAGCATGCAAATGCGGGAAAGAGCATCCGCTACTATGTTTTCTTTACCCTTGATGTACTTTATGACATAGGGAAAAGACTCAATAAATTCACTCCATTTAGCATCACGCTTGTTCAACTTAGTTTGTCCCTTAAGATACTTGAGAGTCTCATGATCGGTATGAATGATAAACTCATGGGGACGAAGGTAGTGTTCCCATTCATGCAAAACGTGGACTAAAGCATATAACTCTTTGTCATAGATGGGATAATTGAGTTGCGCTGCAGAAAGTTTCTCACTAAAGTAAGCTATGGGGCGCTTCTCTTCCGTTAACACACCTCCTATGCCATTACCACTAGCATCGCAATGAATTTCAAAAGGTTTGTCGAAGTTGGGTAAAGCAAGCATGGGGGCATGAGTAAGCAAATTCTTAAGCTCATGGAATGCGGTATCTTGGGATGGTCCCTGAACAAAAGGCGCATTCTTCTTGCTCAAAGCATGCAAAGGCGAAGCAATGGTGCTAAAATCCTTCACAAAGCGATGATAGAAACCCGCAAGACCAAGAAAACTATGAACATGATGCAAGTTGGTTGGTTGCGGCTAAGTCTTAATAGCGCTGATCTTGGACTCATCTACATGAACACCCTTAGAAGAGACCACAAAACCCAAGAAAACGAGCTTATCAACACCAAAAAGGCATTTCTCCATATTAGCATAGAGACGCTGTCGGTGTCAAAACCGGCAGATCTCGGGTAGGGGGTCCCGAACTGTGCGTCTAGGCGGATGGTAACAGGAGGCAGTGACATGATGTTTTACCCAGGTTCGGGCCCTCTTGATGGAGGTAAAACCCTACGTCCTGCTTGATTATTATTGATGATATGGCTAGTACAAGAGTAGATCTACCACGAGATCGGAGAGGCTAAACCCTAGAAGCTAGCCTATGGTATGTTTGTTGTTCGTCCTATGGACTAAAACCCTCCGGTTTATATAGACACCAGAGAGGGCTAGGGTTATATAGAGTCGGTTACAATGGTAGGAGATCTACATATTCGTATCGCCAAGCTTGCCTTCCATGCCAAGGAAAGTCCCTTCCGTACACGGGACGAAGTCTTCAATCTTGTATCTTCATAGTCCAGGAGTCCAGCCGAAGGTATAGCCCGGCTATCCAGACACCCCCTAATCCAGGACTCCCTCAGTAGCCCCCGAATCAGGCTTCAATGACGACAAGTCCGGCGCGCAAATTGTCTTCGGCATTGCAAGGCGGGTTCTCCTCCAAATTCCGTGTACCTGTTGAATAATGTCCCGTTTCTTGTAAATGTAGCGCTCCTTGGCTTCTACGCCCAATAATGGCCGTCTTCCACATGTTAAATGAATATGAAAAGTCAGGGTGTTTTTATATTTACACCCCAGAGGATTTAGATCCAAACCACACCTTCTCCCCTCCACGAGTATTCATCAGAGCGTATCCGGCAGAGGTCCATTCTATCATGGCCGGCTGCCACAGATCCTCCTCTCGCCCTTCTAGACCTCAGCCTGGAGATTGGAAGAGATGCTCCATTCCGCACAGCGAGCTAGTGACGCTCCAGACCAAGGGATTTCTCCCCCCGGCATGGTCCCGGTTCGAGCCGGACTTGCCAGATATAATGGTGGAGAGCAAGTGCAGAGCGCCCCCAATCCCTCCAAAGGAGAGCGGGTATGCCTTGTCCCTTACTTAATAAGAGGGCTCGGATTTCCAATTCATCCGTTTCTCCGGGGGCTCCTAGAGTTCTATGGCCTCCAGCTGCACAACCTCACGCCTGCCTCCATATTGCATATCGCGGGCTTCATAGCCCTTTGCGAGCTGTTTTTGGGCTGCGAGGCTCATTTCGCGTTGTGGAAAAGGCTATTCTGCCTTGTGCACCATTCTCAGAAGGGTTCAATATATCAAGTGGGCGGAGCCGAGGTGTGGCGCATTGCCGGGACCGGATATCTATCCGGAACCCCAAATAAGGCGTCCGAGGACTGGCCTTCGGAATGGTTTTGTATAGAGGATGTCCCGCTGCCGAATCCTGTTCGGATCGGCCTCCCTGAGTTCGACAGTGCTCCCCAAAAGAAGCGCCTAAGCTAGCGTCCACGGAGCCCTCAGAGGGAAAGCGACAAGGACGTTCTTTACCTGATCGGCCGGATAAGATTGTTAGCTCATTCCGGACTGATCATGATCGGGGTCATGGCCGCATGCATCATGCGAGGGGTGCAGCCGCTCCAGTATAGAGGCCACCCCATGTGGGACTTCAACGGGGAGGACGACGCCACCCGCCACGGCCGTAAGCGGCCGGATTCGGCTGCCGCTCTAATAAAGACCCTGTCCGCTTTGTACAAGGGAGAAAAGGAGGAATTTCTCCGCGTCAACCCACAGGGTGGATTTTTCATGTACAATCCCCCAAGTTGGGTAAGTGGACACTTTTACTTGCCCATCCGTTTTATATTCGCGTCGTTAAATATTCAGTCTAACGACTTTAATGCAGGAATTGCGCCAGGCTGTTAAAGAAATAAACAACCCTCCTCCACAACCGGTGGATCCGGGACGGTCCCTTGACCCGGCCTCTCAAGAGGATCCGGACTTATCTGTGGAGCTGATTGATGGGGTGTTTCATCAATTGAGCAAGGACAACGCCTTGGTGACCATTACGGCCGATTACCCAGGGCTACTCCCAGCCTCACAGGTAACTGAGACCGAAGTCCCAGCACATTTGAAAAGGGATCTATCCTTGCGTGTTTTCGATTGCCGTATGACAACCGTGTTTTGCACGGGAGGTCCTTGAGACGGGAGGCCGAGCCTGCGGGGACTAGCCAATGAGGGGCAGCAAGGCCCTGTGGGCTGAAAAGAAGTGCGGTCCAGACTGAGACACCGGCGCAAAGGTATAGCGCGCCATCTTATTCCCAGGTATTATTCCTTCAAGGCATATTAATGCTCGTGCTCTCTTTAGGACAAAGAGACCTCGCCGGACTATATCCGGAGAGGGTGCCAATCGCGCCTCCACCAGCCAGGCTCCAAAGCCTGGTCCGGAAGCAGAGGTGGACACAAGGCGCGCACCGGACGCTCCTCCGATAGAGGATGCGGACAGGCTGTCTGCCACCAATTCCGAGGTGGAGAGTGCCATGAACCACAGGCGTCGCCGGACGATTCTTCGCGACGCTTGTTTCTCCCAAGAGGCATTGGATGCCTTCAATTCGGGAGATGCGTACCTCCGTGCCGCTCAAAATGGTCTAGCCCGAGCCACGGAGCAATATGTAGAAGACATACGGGTAAGAAAATTTTGGTAATTATATATATATACCAGTAGCCCACGAGACTTGAAACAGTTAGAATAACTGATTTAAGGATCATTTCTTATGCGGGTTCTTACAGAAAAGAATACCCTACTGTCCCAGGAGCTGGAAGAGTGCAAAGCCCAACTTGAGGCCACACTAGCCACGGAAGGGGATCCCAAGGAGACCCCCTCTGGTAATATACGCTTAGAAATATAAGTATTTTGCGAAGTGCGGCGTGGGTGCAAATCTGACAAAGGAAATTGCAGATGGCGACGGATTAAATCCGGAAGAGCAACGACTCCTGCGCCAGCTGAAGGCTGGTGAGAGCGTGCTGACAAAGGTGAGGCGGGAGAAGAACGATCTCCAAGATGCCAACACCAAGCTGGGCGTTGAACTGAAGGATGTTCGTGCCCCGCTATTGGACTCCGTTAAGGAGAATCAGCGGCTTCGACGCGGCATATTTAGTAAGTGCTTAAACGAACTTTGAAAAAAGAGTTCGGCGAGGAAGTCGACTAACAGAGTAATGTCTGTAGGTATGCTCATAGGTCGTCCTGTGGAGGAAATGCCCGGTTCTATGGGTGACCTTCTTCCCGAGCTCTCACAACTGCACGAGCGAGTTCGGCAGGTGATGCAGGGCGTTGCCCAGGCCTTGTGGCCATCCGTCTCCATGCCTGAAGGCCTTGGAGAGCTTGTAGAGAAGCTAAAGGGAGCGCGGCGGCGCTTCCTATTGTGGAAGATGTCGGCCTGCCGTCAAGGCTGACCCAAACCACATGGCTGAGGCCGGACCAGTGGGGCTCGATGGGAAGGAGATCCTTGTGAGCTTAGTATACGGCTAAGTAGAATTGGCCGCAAAGTATTCCCAACAGGACTGTAAGCTAGACAGCCTGTTAGATGGTATTGAAGAGGAATATAATTAGTCAGATTGACTATGTAATTTTAATTGACATGTGTAATGCCTTCTAGCCGGATTGTAGATCGTTTGTCATGGCTGACCTTTTCGCTTGAACCTCGGGACCTGACGGTCTGGAGTGTGTCCGAATACCCTCGCGGTTATATAAGAACTGGGGTACGCATGGAGACCAAGAATAGGGGTCATTAGTGCTTGAACAGACAAGCTCCCAACTATTTATGTTATATTACATGGTAAGTAAGAAACATCTTCCAGGGAGAATAGTTCCGTTAGGGGTTCCTTTCCCTGGGAGGCATGCCCTAAAGTGCATGTCCATTCTGCGAAAAGAGACGCAGGAAAAATATCTGAGGGCGTATAGATAAATAAGTGAAAAAAATATCATCTTTAGTTCACCGACCGAATATTCCCTTAAGAACGCTAGCTTTCGGCTTCACCCAGTCTGAGGTACACATCCGGCTGACCCGGCAGTAACAATCGCAGAGGTGCTCCCTTTACCACCTAGCCGACCAATCGGGAACGTAGGGGTAAGCACATGAGCTAGGCAACCCAGCTTGGCCAAAACTTAAGTCATATCGATGCATATAATGGTGAATAAAAGGTACATGCGGAAGTGTCACACATGTGTTGGGCATGAAGCCCGTATAAATAAGCTTCTGTTTAAAGAAGCCCCCAGGTTTAATGAGCACGGACAGCGCATCACTTTATGAGCCTTTAACGGCTATAAGAGAGAGAGAGGAGAAGGAGAGAAATGTAAGACAGAATGTATATAAAAAATGGACAGAGGAAGGAGACGAACACAGAGTCTGGCGCTAGGCATAGAATCTTCAGAGACGGGCTGCGTTCCATGGGTTCGGCTCGAGTCGGTTATCCGATGCATCTCGCTGGCGGTACGCTCCACTAGTCAGGACTTGGTCAATTATGAAGGGACCTTCCCACTTGGGCTTGAGTTTGTCCTTCTTCTTGTCCGGCAGACGTAGAACTAATTCGCCAACGTTGTAATTTTTGGCCCGTACTTCTCTGCTTTGGTATCTTCGAGCCTGCTGTTGATAGAATGCGGAGCGGGCTTTTGCCACGTCACGCTCTTCCTCCAAGGCGTCCAAATTGTCCCGCCGATGGAGCTCGGCTTCTCTTTCTTCGTACATGCGCACTCGAGGTGAGTCATGAATTATGTCGCAGGGCAAAACTGCCTCTGCGCCGTACACCATGAAGAATGGTGTGTATCCGGTGGTGCGATTCGGCGTGGTCCGCAGCCCCCAGAGTACGGAGTCGAGATCCTCTAACCAGTGCGTATTATATTCCTTAAGGGACCGCACAAATCTGGGTTTGATGCCGCTCATGATAAGACCATTTGCACGTTCAACCTGGCCGTTAGTTTGTGGGTGATAGACGGAAGCATAATCGAGCTTGATGCCCATGTTTTTGCACCAGAGTTTTACCTCGTCGACCATAAAGTTCGTGCTATTATTAGTGATGATGTTGTGGGGGACGCCGTAACGGTGTACAACCCCGGATATAAAGTCTATCACCGGTCCGGATTCGGCCGTCTTAACATGCTTGGCTTCTATCCATTTGGTGAACTTATCCACCATGACCAGTAAGTAATTTTTCTTGTGGGTTCCGCCTTTAAGAGGTCCAACCATGTCAAGCCCCCAGACCGCGAAGGTCCAAGTGATGGGGATAGTTTGGAGGGCGGTGAGTGGCATATGGCTTTGGTTTGCAAAAAGCTAGCAACCGACGCATCGTTGGACGAAGTCCTGGGCGTCTGCCCCGGCCGTCGGCCAATAAAAGCCTGTACGGAAGGCCTTGCTTACAAGGGACCGAGCTGCAGCGTGATGACCACTGAGTCCGGCATGAATTTCAGCCAGGAGGTTCCGCCCTTCCTCTTCGGAGATGCACCTTTGAAGGACTCCGGTAGCGCTTTTCTTATAAAGCTCTCCCTCATGGACTTTATAGGCTTTAGATCGCTGCACTATGCAGCGTGCCTCATTTTGGTCCTCGGGGAGTTCCTACCTAGTAAGGTAGGCGCGGAATGGTTTTGTCCACGGGGCGATGACGACCATTATTACGTGGGCTAAAGGTGTTATTTCATTGGCAGAGCCTCCAATTATGTCAGAGTATTCGGTGTCGGGCAGTGCGGTTGGGTCCAGGCTGTTATTGCCGGGTTCCCCTTCCATACTACGGATGGCTTGAACAGCCTTTCCAAGAAGATGTTGGAGGGGACTACATCGCATTTTGCGCCGAAGCATGCCAGGACCTCTGCCGCCTGATTATTTTCCCGGCTATATGGTGAAATTCGAGCCCTTCGAACCGAGTTGACATTTTTAGGACGATGTTGCAATAAGCTGCCATTTTTGGACCCTGGGCATCAAAGTCTCCATTTATTTGGGATATTGCGAGGTTCGAGTCCCCGCGCACCTCTAGGCGTTGAATGCCCATGGATACTGCCATCCGGAGACCATGTAAAAGGGCGTCATATTCGGCTGCATTGTTGGAGTCTGTGTACATTATCTGGAGTATGTATTGAACTGTGTCTCCTGTGGGGGACGTCAAAACGACGCCAGCCCCTAGACCGGCCAACATTTTGGAGCCGTCGAAGTGCATGACCCAGTTTGAATATGTGCCGTACTCTTTAGGGAGTTCGGCCTCCGTCCATTCTGCGACGAAGTCAGCCAAAACTTGCGACTTGATAGCTCGCCCTGGCTTGTGAGTTATGTCGAACGGGAGGAGCTCAATGGGCCATTTTGCAATCCGGCCCATCACGTCCCGGTTGTTTATAATATCGTTAAGTGGCACTTCCGAGGCTACCATTATTGAACAATCTTGAAAGTAGTGTCGCAGCTTCCGGGATGCCATAAATACCGCATACCCAATCTTTTGATAATGCGGGTACCGTGACTTGCACGGAGTAAGAACAGTGGACACATAGTAGACCGGCTTTTGAAGGGGGAATTTGTGTCCGTCCGTTTCTCGTTCGACGACGAGAACTGCTCTTACGACCTGATGGGTTGCTGCAATGTATAATAGCATTGGTTCGCCAATGTTTGGCGTGGCCAGGACTGGGTTTGTTGCCAAGATGGCTTTTATTTCATCGATTCCGGTCGTGGCTGCATCCGTCCACTCGAAGTGTTCGGTGCGCCGAAGGAGGCGGTAAAGGGGTAGGGCCTTTTCTCCCAAGTGGGAGATAAAGCGGCTTAGAGCCGCCACGCATCCGGTTAATTTTTGTATTTGTTTGAGGTCCTTCGGGATATCCAATTGTGACAGAGCTCGGATCTTGGCTGGATTTGCTTCAATTCCTCTACCGGATACAATGAAGCCCAAGAGCTTTCCGGCTGGAACGCCGAAGACGCATTTTTCCAGGTTGAGCTTGATGTCGTATGTTCGGAGGTTATCGAATGTTAGCCTCAAGTCGTCTACTAGAGATTCGACATGTCTTGTTTTAACGACCACATCATCTAAGTATGCCTCCACTATTTTGCCGATCTGGTTTGCCAGACATGTCTGAATTATGCGGTGATATGTTGCGCCGGCGTTTTTGAGCCCGAAGGGCATTGTGTTGAAGCAGAATGGGCCGTATGGTGTGATGAATGCTGTTGCGGTTTGGTCTGACTCTGCCATCTTTATTTGATGGTAGCCGGAGTATGCGTCGAGGAAACATAACGAATCGTGTCCTGCGGTAGCGTCGATAATTTGATCGATGCGGGGGAGAGGGAAGGGATCCTTTGGGCAAGCCTTGTTACGGTCTTTAAAATCAACGCACAGGCGCCAGGATTTGTCCTTCTTTGGTACCATCACCAGGTTTGCTAGCCAGTCCGGGTGTTTTATATCTTTGATGAATCCGGCCTCCAATAGCTTGGCTAGTTCCTCTCCCATGGCCTGTCTCTTAGGTTCGGAAAAACGCCGAAGAGCCTGTTTGACTGGCTTGAATCCTTTTAGGATATTTAAGCTGTGTTCGGCCAGCCTGCGTGGGATTCATGGCATGTCTGAAGGGTGCCAGGAAAAAATGTCCCAGTTCTCTCGTAGGAACTCTCGCAGTGCGGCGTCTACATCAGGGTTTAACTGTGCCACGATGGAAGCTGTTTTATTGGGGTCCCTTGGATGGACCTGGAATTTGACTATTTCGTCCGCTGGTTTAAAGGAGGTGGACTTGGATCTTTTGTCGAGTATCACATCGTCCCTATTCACCATGGAGCGCAGCGCAGTCAGTTCCTCAGCTGCTAGGGCTTCGGATAGCGCCTCGAGGGCCAGTGCGGCTGTCTTGTTTTCGGCGTGGAGTGCTATGTCCGGATCACTAGCGAGAGTGATGATTCCGTTAGGCCCGGGCATCTTGAGCTTCATGTACCCGTAATGGAGTATTTCTTGGAAGATTGTAAACGCTTCCCGCCCTAGCAGAGCGTGATATCCTCTACTAAACGGGGCCACTTGGAACATGACCTCTTCGGACCTGTAATTATCCGGCGTGCCGAACACCACATCTAGTGTGATTTTTCCTGTACAGCGCGCTTCCCGACTGGGGATTATTCCTCTAAAGGTTGTGCTGCTTCACTCAATGCGGTTCCAGTCTATTTCCATTTTTTGAAGGGTTTCCTCATAAATGAGGTTCAATCTGCTGCCGCCATCCATGAGTACCTTGGTAAGACGAAAGCCGTCCACTATTGGACTGAGGACCAATGCGGCTGGTGCTCGGGCTGTTTGGAATTTAGGTTCATCACTGGCGTTAAAAGTAATAACCGTGTCACTCCATTGGTTTATTGTTGCTACTTGGTAGACTTTGGCAAGGCTGCGGAGTGTTATTTTTCGCATATTATTTGATGCGAATGTCTCGAAGACTGTTAATACCGTACTGGTGTCTCTAGGGTGGCTTTCTGTGGCTTCTGGAATTAGAAGATCTTCGCCAATTTTCGCCACCTGCCGGAGTATCCAACATGCTCTAAGGCTGTGAGTTGGTGTGGCGCCCTCTGCACTGTGAATTTTACAGGGTCCATTAAGCCATCCTTCCAGTATGGTTCCGTGCCCTGTAGAGGGCTTTTACTTTTTGGTATTGAACCCGGGTGTCTGGTGATGGTGCACCCTTTTATTTCGGACTGGGTTTGTATTCAGGGCCGGATTGTCCCAAAATTTCATTTCGGTTTTCCAAGCGCTTTCCATCGCACAGTACTTTCGTACTATGGATGCCAAGACAGCGAAGCGTGTAATATCACAGCGACTTATGGCGTTGAGGATCCCCTTGTCCGTGCAATTATTGCGGAAGAATGAAATTGCGTCTTCCTCACGACAGTCCTTTATCCTGTTCATAACCAGGAGGAATCTGGCCCAGTAATGATGTACTGTTTCTTCGGGCGCTTGCCTAATTTGGGATAGATTGCTTATGTACAGGTGGGTGGGTGGAATCAAATCCGAAACCATACCCAATCTGAGACCCAGGGGCCAAGGAGTTTCCGAACTCAGAAGTTTGGATTCTTGGATGCTGTCCAATGAATCTAGCCCGTCGCCTGACTTTAAGTTCAGGTCTTGAGTGATGTCCTCCCTCCGCGGGTATCCGGCTTGGAGGGATCGGGAATCCGGACATAGCTAGTCCTTAAGATAGATGAAGGGTCGCCGCACTGTCCCTCTACCACGGCGACGTGATGGGTGACCTGGGGAGAGTTAATCTCCCTCAGATCGGGTTTAGGCCCAATCTGGTGGTAATCCGTAGTGTCTCCTAGGGCGGTGAAGCGATCCAAGAGCTCGTTTAGGGAAGAGAGCTCCATTGGATCTAGTCGCTCGGCGAATTCCGAGATGACGTGAAGATTGCTTTTGATGACCCGAGAGGTCATCGTCGGCGCAGCAGCCGAACGGGCGGTCACAAGGAAACCACCTAGCCTGAGAGTTTGGCCGATAGCCAAAGCTCCCTTAGCAACGGTGTCGTCTTTAAAGACGGGACGAGGCATCCTTCCTGATGGCGATGGCACAGAGGAACTCTCAATGAAAGCACCAATGTCGGTGTCAAAACCAGCGGATCTCAGGTAGGGGGTCCCGAACTGTGCGTCTACGCGGATGGTAACAGGAGGCAGGGAACACGATGTTTTACCCAGGTTCGGACACTCTTGATGGAGGTAAAACCCTACGTCCCGCTTGATTAATATTGATGATATGGGTAGTACAAGAGTAGATCTACCACGAGATCGGAGAGGCTAAACCCTAGAAGCTAGCCTATGGTATGATTGTTGTTCGTCCTATGGACTAAAACCCTCCAGTTTATATAAACACCGGAGAGGGCTAGGGTTACACAGAGTCGGTTACATTGGTAGGAGATCTACATATTCGTATCGCCAAGCTTGCCTTCCACGCCAAGGAAAGTCCCTTTCGTACACGGGACAAAGTCTTCAATCTTGTATCTTCATAGTCCAGGAGTCCGGCCGAAGGGATAGTCCGGCTATCCGGACAACCCCTAATCCAGGACTCCCTTAGACGCTCTTTCCTAAGAGTTTGCAAAATGGTGCGGACATGGGTGACATGCTCTTGGATAGATTTGCTAAACAGAAGAATGTCATCGAAGTAAACCACAACAAATATACCAATGAAAGGGTGAAAGACATGATTCATAAGGCGCATAAAAGTGCCCGGTGCTTCCGAGAGACCCATAGGCATGACTAACCACTCATGCAAACCAAACTTGGTTTTGAAGGCGGTTTTCCATTCATCACCCTCTTGTATGCGGATTTGATAGTAACCACTTTTAAGATCAATTTTAGAAAATATAGTGGCACCGCTAAGCTCATCAAGCATATCATCTAGTTGTGGCATGGGATACCTATAGAGAACGGTGATAGCATTGATAGGTCTACAATCGGAGCACATGCGAAAACTACCATCACGTTTTGGCACAAGAATGACCGGAACGACACAAGGGCTCAAACTTACACGCACATGTCCATGGTCTATGAGATGCTTTACTTGCCTTTGTATTTCTTTTGTTTCGTCGGGGTTGACACGGTAGGGAGCTTTGTTTGGAAGTGGCGCTCCAGGGATGAGGTTGATGCGTTGCTCAATGCCTCGAAGTGGAGGTAGTCCCGGAGGTAGCTCATCGGGGAAAACATCTTGAAATTCCTGCAAAAGAGAAGACAACACTAGAGGAATAGTGTGAGAAGTGTTAGTTTGTGGTGCATTGTCCTTGCACACAAGGACGTAGTGTAGTACAATAGATGGGTTCTCACACACTTCTCTCATCTCACGTTTGGTGGCAAATAAAACTAGGTTCTTATTTTCGCTCATCATGGAGGCACTCGAATTTGGCTTGTGGCGCTCACTCTCTTTCTGGCGGCTCGCTCTCTCACTATGATCTCCATGATGTGTGGTATGCTTGTCGGCGATCACTTGACTTGGCGACATTGGACGGAGGACATACTCCTTGCCCTTCATCTTGAAGATGTAGTGGTTCGTTCGGCCGTTGTGGACAACTCCTCTATCGAATTGCCATGGCCGTCCAAGGAGAAGATGACAAACGGTCATTGGAATGACATCGCACTCCAAGGTGTCTTCGTAGGCGCCGATTTTGAAGGAGACTTGTACTCGGTGCTCGACTTGAATAGTGTCGGAGTCACTAAGACATTGCACTTTGTATGGATGTGGATGCTTCATCTTGGGCAATTGGAGCTTAGAGCAAAGTTCTTCACTTGCGAGATTGTGACAACTCCCTCCGTCGATGATGACCTTGGCGGATCGTCCATTGATGCCGGCCTTGGTGTGGAATATGGTGCATCTTTGGTCTTCATCTTGGTGATGTTGGAGAGTCAAGACTTTGGAGACAACAAGTGCAGGGCTTGAGTCTTCATCACAAAAGATTTGTTCTTCTTCATTGTTCACTTGGCGGTGCATGGCGACTTGCTCAAGGGCTTCCATTTCTCCTTCGCTCATGGAATCATAAGTACCATCGTCGTTGAAGATCATGGTGCGCTTGTTGGTGCACTCATAGGACTTGTGGCCTCGGCCTCCGCACGTGAAACACTTGAGGGAGATCGTCTTGACGGTCTCATCGGTAGGGGTTGATGATGATGAAGCTCTTGGCTTGAAGTTGCTTGTTGTAGGCGAAGCTTTCTTGGAAGTCCACTTGTCGATGTTGGAAGTATATTGGAGAAACCATAGGACTTGGATGAGAACTTGGCATACTTGAAATCATCTCGCACTTGGCGTTCCGCTTTGGTAGCTTGGTGCACGAGCTCGATGAGATTTGAGTATGGTTGGAAGTCGGCGATCTTCTTGATAGGATGATTGAGTCCATTCAAGAAACGTGCCATAGTTTGCTCATCATCTTCTATCACATTGGCTCTTATCATTGCAATCTCCATCTCCTTGTAGTATTCTTCAACGCTCTTGGTTACTTGCTTGAGTTGTTGGAGTTTCTTGAAGAGGTCGCGGTTGTAGTAGGTAGGCACGAAGCGTGCTCTCATGACATCCTTCATTTGTGCCCAAGTAGTGATGGGTGGATCACCTCTTGCCTCGCGGCGCTCAATGACTTGTTCCCACCAAATGAGGACGTAGTCTTGGAAGTCAAGGGATGCCATCGCGATCTTCTTCTCTTCTTCATAATTGTGGAAACGTAAGATCTTGTCGACTTTCAATGCCCATGAAAGGTATTCTTCGGGATCGTTGCTTCCGTTGAACTTGGGCATGGTGAACTTGAGCTTGCCATAGCGTTGCTCTTCATTGTGTTGGGGTTGGGGATGATGTCGCCCATGTTGAAGATGATTGTCCAACTCGTGGTGCTCTTGATGCGGAGGGTTGTCAACCTCGTGTTGATCTTGTCGCGGAGGATTCCCGTTGTTTTCATGCTCTTGATGAATTTGATAGTCTTGGCGAGCTTGTGGAGGAACGCGTCGAGCTATAGGTGGCACTAGATGATGCATGCGAGCTTGAAATCGTCGCTCGTGAATTTCTTCGCGAAGTGCTTCCTCTTCTTCACGGGCTTGTCTGCCTCGGTCGGCAACGGCTCGACTCGCATCGCGCAGAGCTTGTTGCGCCTCAAGTGCTTGAGCGTCACGGAGTTGTTGTGCTTGATGTTGATCCTCAGCATCGTGTGCATTTTGGTGTAGACGCGCGCATTCTTCCTCTTCATGTTGGCATTGTTGTTGCCGTTCACGAGCCAGCGCAAAGGCTTCTTCGGCTTGACGTCATTGGCGCTCTTGAGAGTCGGTATCCCGAAGCGGATTGAGGTTTGCTTGACGGTCGGTGCGCGCGGCTCGACGAAGAGTGTTCGATGTTGGTGTACTTGAGTCAGAATGGCGACTTTAACGGCTCCTTCTTGAAGTGGAAGAAGAGCGGTTGAGCAACAAAGCGCGAATCTCGTCCATCCTTGCGTCATTCTCTTGCTTGTGATCCTTGAGCTTGTGGTCGAAGTAGTCCCTTGTACGTTGCTCAGAAAGTTGCAAGTCGGTGGCAAGGTTGTCGATGCGTTCACTCATAGCTTGTTGCTCTTGATGCAAAGCACGTTGTGCACCAAAGACATGACTCTTGGTGACGAAGGAGTTCATGTCGTCGTCTTGCTCCATGAAGAGTGGGTTGGTAGAAGTACTTGGCCTATCCATCATTCCAAGACAAATGTGAGTGGTAGAAAGAGAGGGACGTGTACCAAATGTACCTTGACCGAAGTTGAAAGTGGATCGAGGATCACTCCAATGTAGGACAAGGAAATAGCAAAGTTGGTACGAGTTCTTGTCGGTTTCTCACACCTACACAAGTAAAAGCTTTTGGTGGAGCTTGGTTAGGATGGTGGCACAAAATTTGATGCAATTGTAAGTGAGCTTCAATAATGTTGGAAAATATTCGCAAGATGCAATGTAACAAGTAGACCAAGCATATAAGGTACACGGAAACACACACACAAAAAGATAAGTGGGGTTGCAACCAAGGGTGAGCCAAAATGTGGAATCCACAAAAATGCTCTTGTTGCACAACACTAGAGAGACGCTAGCACGATTGCACGATAGGCGGATACAAGAACTTGTGCACAACCTATTTAGCAAACATGCAACGACTTCTATCCCAAATATTTTGAATGCAAGGTGTTGCTATGATATGATCCAAGATGATCGAGTATGACAATCGTAATGTTGTATGATGCTATGGTTCTTGCTTAAAAGCTCTTTGCTTATCTTTCCTCTTTGCTTAAAAGCATGGTTGGCTCTTTGATGTTTGAGCTCTTTTCTCATGCAATGCTTGACGAACCAAGATAGCAAGTGAGTATGCGATGAAAACTTTGTGACACAAGAGATGATACCAATATAGGCAACAATGATGTATGTATGCTATGGGAAGTATGATCACTAATGTGCACAAGTCTCGTTGCTGGCAATACTCAATGGCTAGTCTCGATGGGCAAGCAACGCAAAGGAGTAAGGCTATGATGGCTATCAATGTAGTGGCAAGAGTGATATGTCCAATACCAAGATGAGGTTACCAGTCTTGCTTCTGGTATGGTGTCAAAATGGTGGTACAAATACCAAGTCGTAGTCGAGGTGGTCATTGTTGATGACGCGTCCGTGGCGAAGGTGAGCGGCGGTGATGTTGATGTCGAACCGTACCTAGATAGCTGAAACACAAAAGGATACGGTACCGCAACTCAAATTCTCAAACCTCAAAGAGGAAATTGTGTCGGAGAGCAAAACGGTCCAAAGATGGTGAGTTATGCGGAAGTGGTGGACGTATGCGGAAGTATATATGGTATATGGTGAGCACCGGAACAAAAGTTGGTGGAATTTGGGCGGAGTTGTGGAAGTAGTGCGAACTTTATGTCAAAGCCGGAAGTTCCGGGCAAGACGGAGGGTCCGGGGAAGGCCGGAAGGTCCGGGGGCCGGAATGTCCGGGCTAGACCGGAAGTTCCAGTGGTCGTGATTCTGCCAAGAACAGAGACTTCGGGATCGTGGATTTGGGCGGAAAAACTTGGGGAAAAAGCCCAAATCCGAAAGGGAAAAAGAAGAAATTGGAGGAAAAGAAGGGTGGGGAGGCTAGATCTACGAGCCACACAAAAAAATCATGGATCAAAACCAACAAAATCTCAACACACGAACAAATCACAAAAAAAAATTGGGTCTATTTTTGGTGGGGATTTTCGGATTAGGACGAAAAACAACAAAATTAGGCTAGAAACACAATGGGGAGGCTCCGAAATCGTGATCAACCTTGCTCTAGATACCAAGATGATGTAGGGTGGAACCCTAATCGCCCGATCTTTCACGAAAGGAGCGGATCCCGCAAAGAACGCGAAGAACATGAGGAGGGAAACGAGGGAAAACACAAGGGAAAACACAAGAGGGACACTCAAACTCACAAGAACAAGTCACACATGTGCTAGATCCTCGGGTACATAGAACAATACATGAATCCGCGGACAACTAAGGACGATACAAAAGGGTAGCCGGTTCTTCTCCGTGAGGAGGTCTTTAATCCACGGGGGGATCTTCTCCGCGACGAGGTCTTGAATCCAAGTGGATCTTCTCCAAAGTGGGGCCGCGGTCTCTCTCGTGGAGTATATCCGGATGGATGAGCGAAGCTCTATCTCTAAGTATGAGCTAAACCAACGCTAACCCTAAAAAGTCGTATGGGATAGAGTATATATAGTCTAGGTGACGAAAGGGTACACAGGCCTCGGCCCAAGTGGCTGCGCGCAGGCAGGGCCGGAAGTTCCGGGCACCGGACGTTCCGAGGAGGGTCTGGCCTAACCAGAGAGTTGGCGCGGTGGAGATGTGCTGGCATCCGGGGGCTGGAAGGTCCCGGCAGGCCGGAGGTTCCGGGCGCCGGAAGGTCCGGGACGGGGTCCGGGCTAACCCGAGAGTTGGCACGCCTAGGCTGGTCGAAGTCATCGGCGGCCGGAAGCTCCGGGTCGGCTGGAAGGTCCAGAGTGTTGATGCCTGTCTCTTCTTCTACAGTCCTCGGCTCCGAGTCTTGAGCGTTGTACCTGATGACACATAGTATCTCCGACTTAGGCAGCAGCCATGTCTCACTTGAAGAGGGAGAAAACTCAAGTAGGAGTGATGTTACCTCGGATTGAATAGCACGTGCCCTAGCCCTTGTCATTGGTCCACTTGCATCCCACGACCATCCCCATGGATGCCACCTTAACTATCCAAGCTCCAAGTGGACAAATGACAAGGGCTAGGGCACGTGCTATTCAATCCGAGGTGACATCACTCCTACTTGAGTTTTCTCCCTCTTCAAGTGAGACATGGCTGCTGCCTAAGTCCGAGATACTATCTGTCATCAGGTACAACGCTCAAGACTCGGAGCCGAGGACTGTAGAAGAAGAGACAGACGTCAACACTCTGGACAGCTCGGAACTTCCGGCCAGAGCCCGGTACTTCCGGCCCCCGGACCTTCCGGCGGACCCGGAGCTTTCGTCCGCTGATGACTTCGACCAGCCCAGGCGTGCCAACTCTCGGGTTAGCCCGAACCCCGTCCCGGACCTTCCGGCGCCAGGAACCTCTGGCCTGCCTAGACCTTCCGGCCCCCGGATGCTAGCACATCTCCACCGCGCCAACTCTCTGGTTAGGCCGGACCCTCCCCGGAACCTCCGGCGCGCAGAACTTCCGGCCTATCCCGGAACTTCCGGCCCTGCCTGCGCGGAGCCACTTGGGCCGAGGCCCGTGTACCCTTTCGTCACCTAGACTATATATACTCTATCCCGTACGACTTTCTAGGGTTAGTGTTGGTTTAGCTCATACTCAGAGATAGAGCTTCGCTCGTTCATCCAGATCTACTCCACGAGAGAGACCGCGGCCCCTCTTCGGAGAAGATCCACTTGGATTCAAGACCTCCTCGCGAAGAAGATCCCCCGGTGGATTCAAGACCTCCTCACGGAGAAGAACCGGCTACCCTTTTGCATCGTCCTTAGTTGTCCGTGGATTCGTGTATCGTTCTATGTATCCAAAGATCTAGCACATGTGTGACTTGTTCTTGTTAGTTTGAGTGTTCCTCTTGTGTTTTCCCTTGTGTTTTCCCTCGTTTCCCTCCTCGTGTTCTTCGCGTTCTTCACGGGATCCGCTCCTTTCGTGAAAGATCGGGCGATTAGGGTTCCACCCTACATCATCTTGGTATCTAGAGCAAGGTTGATCACGATTTCGGAGCCTCCCCATTGTGTTTCTAGCCTAATTTTGTTGTTTTTCGTCCTAATCCGAAAATCCCCACCAAAAATAGCCCCAAATTTTTTTTGTGATTTGTTCGTGTGTTGAGATTTTGTTGGTTTTGATCCGTGAATTTTTTGTGTGGCTCGTAGATCTAGCCTCCCCACCCTTCTTTTCCTCCAATTTCTTCTTTTTCCCCTTGGGATTTGGGATTTTTCCCCAAGTTTTTCCACCCAAATCCACAATCCCAAAGTCTCTGTTCTTGGCAGAATCCCGACCACCGGAACTTCCAGTCCAGCCCGGACATTCCGGCCCCCTGACCTTCCGGCCTTCCCCGGAACCTCCGGACCCCGGACCCTCCGTCTCGCCTAGAACTTCCGGCTTCGACAGAAAGTTCGCACTACTTCCACAACTCCGCCCTAATTCCACCAACTTTTGTTCCGGTGGTCACCATATACCATATATACTTCCGCATACCTCCACCACTTCCGCATAACTCACCATCTTTGGACCGTTTTGCTCTCCGACACAATTGCCACTTTGAGGTTTGAGAATTTGAGCTGCGGTACCATATCCTTTTGTGTTTCGGCTATCTAGGTATGGTTCGACATCAACATCACCGCCGCTCATCTTTGCCATGAACGCGTCATCAACAACGACCACCTCGACTATGACTTGGTATTCGTGCCACCATTTTGACACCATACCGGAAGCAAGACTGGTAACCTCATCTTGGTATTGGACATATCACTCTTGCCACTACATTGATAGCCATCATAGCCTTACTCCTTTGCGTTGCTTACCCATCGAGCCTAGCCATTGAGTATTGCCGGCAACGAGACTTGTGCACATTAGTGATCATACTTCCCATAGCATACATACATCATTGTTGCCTATATTGGTATCATCTCTTGTGTCACAAAGTTGTCATCGCATACTCACTTGCTATCTTGGTTCGTCAAGCATTGCATGAGAAAAGAGCTCAAACATCAAAGAGCCAACCATGCTTTTAAGCAAAGAGGAAAGATAAGCAAAGAGCTTTTAAGCAAGAACCATAGCATCATACAACATTACGATTGTCATACTCGATGATCTTGGATCATATCATAGCAACACCTTGCATTCAAAATATTTGGGATAGAAGTCGTTGCATTTTTGCTAAATAGGTTGTGCACAAGTTCTTGTATCCGCCTATCATGCAATCGTGCTAGCGTCTCTCTAGCGTTGTGCAACAAGAGCATTTTTGTGGATTCCACATTTTGGCTCACCCTTGTTTGCACAACCCCACTTATCTTTTTGCGTGTGTGTTTCCCTGTACCTTATATGCATGGTCTACTTGTTACATTGCATCTTGCAAATCTTTTCCAACATTACTGAAGCTCACTTACAATTGCATGAAATTTTGTGCCACCATCCTAACCAAGCTCCACCAAAAGCTTTTACTTGTGTAGGTGTGAGAAACCGACAAGAACTCATACCAATTGTGCTATTTCCTTATCCTACATTGGAGTGATCCGCGATCCACTTTCAACTTCGGTCAAGGTACATTTGGTACTCGTTCCTCTCTTTCTACCACTCACATTTGTCTTGGAATGATGGATAGGCCAAGTACTTCTACCAAACCACTCTTCATGGAGCAAGACGACGACATGAAATCCTTCGTCACCAAGAGTCATCTCTTTGGTGCACAACGTGCTTTGCATCAAGAGCAACAAGCTATGAGTGAACACATCGACAACCTTGCCGCCGACTTGCGACTTTCCGAGCAACGTACAAGGGACTACTTCGACCACAAGCTCGACGATCACAAGCAAGAGAATGACGCAAGGATGGACGACATTCGCGCTTTGTTGCTCAACCGCTCTTCTTCCACTTCAAGAAGGAGTCGTTCAAGTCGCCATTCTGACTCAAGTACACCAACATCGAACACTCTTCGTCGAGCCGCGCGCATCGACCGTCAAGCAAACCTCAATCCGCTTCGGGATACCAACTCTCAAGAGCGCCGACGACGTCAAGCCTAAGAAGCCTTTGCGCTGGCTCGCGAACGACAACAACAACGCCAACATGAAGAGGAAGAACGCGCGCGTCTACACCAAAATGCACACGATGCCGAGGCTCAACGTCAAGAACAACAACTCAGTGACGCTCAAGCACTTGAGGCACAACAAGCTCTACGTGATGCGAGTCGAGCCGTTGCCGACCGAGGCCGACAAGCCCGTGAAGAAGAGGAAGCACTTCGCGAAGAAATTCACGAGCGACGATTTCAAGCTCGCATGCATCATCTAGTGCCACCTCGAGCTCGACGCGTTCCTCCACAAGCTCGCCAAGACCATCAAGTTCATCAAGATCATGAAAACAATGGGAATCCTCCGCGACAAGATCAACACGAGGTTGACAACCCTCCGCATCAAGAGCACCATGAGTTGTACAATCACCTTCAACATGGGTGTCATCATCCCCGACCCCAACACAATGAAGAACAACGCTACGGCAAGCTCAAGTTCACCATGCCCAAGTTCAACGGAATCAACGATCCCGAAGAATACCTTTCATCGGCATTGAAAGTCGACAAGATCTTCCGTTTGCACAATTATGAAGAAGAGAAGAAGATCGTGATGGCATCCCTTGAGTTCCAAGACTACGTCCTCATTTGGTGGGAACAAGTCCTTGAGCGCCGCGAGGCAAGAGGTGATCCACCCATCACTACTTGGGCACAAATGAAGGATGTCATGAGAGCACGCTTCGTGCCTACCTACTACTACCGCGACCTCTTCAAGAAACTCCAACAACTCAAGCAAGGAACCAAGAGCGTTGAAGAATACTACAAGGAGATGGAGATTGCAATGATAAGAGCCAATGTGACGAAAGATGATGAGCAAACTAGGGCACCTTTCTTGAATGGACTCAATCATCCTATCGAGAAGATCGCCGACTTCCAACCATACTCAAATCTCATCGAGCTCGTGCACTAAGCTACCAAAGAGGAACGCCAAGTGCAAGATGATTTCAAGTATGCTAAGTTCTCATCCAAGCCCTACTGTTTCTCCAATAATCAAGCTTCAACGCCTGCAACACCGACTACATGGCCGTCTACTTCCAACATCGAGAAGTCGACTTCCAAGAAAGCTTCGCCTACTACAAGCAACTTAAAGCCGAGAGCTTCATCATCATCAACCCCTACCGATGAGACCGTCAAGACGAGCTCCCTCAAGTGTTTCATGTCCGGAGGCCGAGACCACAAGTCCTATGAGTGCACCAACAAGCGCACCATGATCTTCAACGACGATGGTACTTATGATTCCATGAGCGAAGGAGAAATGGAAGCCCTTGAGCAAGTCGTCATGCACCGCCAAGTGAACAATGAAGAAGAACAAGTCTTTTGTGATGACGACTCAAGCCCCGCACTTGTTGTCTCCAAAGTCTTGACTCTCCAACATCACCAAGATGAAGACCAAAGATGCACCATATTCCACACCAAGGCAGACATCAATGGACGATCCGTCAAGGTCATCATCGATGGAGGGAGTTGTCACAATCTCGCAAGTGAAGAACTTTGCTCCAAGCTCCAATTGCCCAAGACGAAGCATCCACATCCATACAAAGTGCAATGGCTTAGTGACTCCGGCACTATTTAAGTCGAGCACCGAGTACAAGTCTCCTTCTAAATTGGCGCCTACGAAGACACCTTGGAGTGCGTCATCATTCCAATGACCGTTTGTCATCTTCTCCTTGGACGGCCATGGCAATTCG
This sequence comes from Triticum urartu, assembly GCF_056163025.1. NCBI lineage: Eukaryota > Viridiplantae > Streptophyta > Magnoliopsida > Poales > Poaceae > Triticum > Triticum urartu. Next base: position 201,586,589 of record NC_141873.1, read on the forward strand.
GTAGAGGAGTCGTCCACAACGGCCGAACGAACCACTACATCTTCAAGATGAAGGGCAAGGAGTACGTCCTCTGTCCAATGTCGCCAAGTCAAGTGATCGCCGACAAGCATACCACCCATCGTGGAGATCATAGTGAGAGAGCAAGCCACCAAAAAGAGAGTGAGCGCCACAAGCAAAATTCAAGTGCCTCCACGATGAGCGAAAACAAGAACCTAGTTTTATTTGCCACCAAACGTGAGATGAGAGAAGTGTGTGAGAACCCATCTAGTGTCCTACACTACGTCCTCGTGTGCAAGGACAATGCACCAAAAACTAACACTTCTCACACTCTTCCTCTAGTGTTGTCTTCTCTTTTGCAGGAATTTCAAGATATTTTCCCCGATGAGCTACCTCTGGGACTACCTCCACTTCGAGGCATTGAGCACCGCATCGACCTCATCACTGGAGCGCCACTTCCAAACAAAGCTCCCTACCGCGTCAACCCCGATGTAACAAAAGAAATACAAAGGCAAGTAAAGCATCTCATAGACCATGGACATGTGCGTGAAAGTTTGAGCCCTTGTGCCGTTCCGGTCATTCTTGTGCCAAAACGTGATGGTAGTTTTCGCATGTGCTTTGATTGTAGACCTATCAATGCTATCACCGTTCACTATAGGTATCCCATTCCACGCCTAGATGATATGCTTGATGAGCTTAGCGGTGCCACTATATTTTCTAAAATTGATCTTAAAAGTGGTTACTATCAAATCCGCATACAAGAGGATGATGAATGGAAAACCGCCTTCAAAACCAAGTTTGGTTTGTATGAGTGGTTAGTCATGCCTATGGGTCTCTCGGAAGCACCGGGCACTTTTATGCGCCTTATGAATCATGTCTTTCACCCTTACATTGGTATATTTGTTGTGGTTTACTTCGATGACATTCTTCTGTTTAGCAAATCTATCCAAGAGCATGTCACCCATGTCTACACCATTTTGCAAACTCTTAGGAAAGAGCGTCTCTATGCTAATATGGAGAAATGCCTTTTTGGTGTTGATAAGCTCGTTTTCTTGGGTTATATGGTCCCTTCTAAGGGTGTTCTTGTAGATGAGTCCAAGATCAATGCTATTAAGACTTGGCCGCAACCAACCAACTTGCATCAAGTTCGTAGTTTTCTTGGTCTTGCGGGTTTCTATCGTCGCTTTGTGAAGGATTTTAGCACCATTGCTTCGCCTTTGCATACTTTGAGCAAGAAGAATGCACCTTTTGTTTGGGGATCATCCCAAGATACCGCATTCAATGAGCATAAGAATTTGCTTACTCATGCCCCCTTGCTTGCTTTACCCAACTTCGACAAACCTTTTGAAATTCATTGCGATGCTAGTTGTAATGGCATTGGAGGTGTGTTAACGCAAGAGAAGCGCCCCATAGCTTACTTTAGTGAGAAACTTTCCGGAGCGCAACTCAATTATCCCATCTATGACAAAGAGCTATATGCTTTAGTCCGCGTTTTGCATGAATGGGAACACTAGCTTCGTCCCCATGAGTTTATCATTCATACCGATCATGAGACTCTCAAGTATCTTAAGGGACAAACTAAGTTGAACAAGCGTCATGCTAAATGGAGTGAATTTATTGAGTCTTTTCCCTATGTCATCAAGTACATCAAGGGTAAAGAAAACATAGTAGCGGATGCTCTTTCCTGCATTTTCATGCTTGTCACGCAACTTGAGTTAGATGTCATTGGCTTCGAGCATATCAAAGACTTATATGAGCATGATACAACTTTTGCCATTCCTTATGGTAAGTATTTGTCGAATACATCTTGTGAACGCTATTACATCAAAGATGGCTACCTTACGAGAGCTAACAAACTTTGCATTCCCGAGTCCTCGCTTCGTTTGTTGCTTTTGCAGGAATCTCATGGAGGAGGCTTAATGGGACACTTCAGACGCGACAAGACGTTCTCCATGCTCTCGAAGAGCTACTTTTGGCCTAAGATGTTTCGGGATGTCAATCGTTTCACCAACCGGTGTTCTACATGTCGCAAAGCTAAGTCCAAAGCTCAATCTCATGGTCTCTATATGCCTTTAGCTATTCCATACCAACCTTGGGAAGACATTAGCATGGACTTTGTCCTTGGTTTGCCTAGAACTCGAAATGGGAAAGATTCTATATTTGTCGTTGTGGACCATTTCTCAAAAATGGCACATTTTATTCCTTGCCACAAGATAGACGATGCTTCACATGTTGCTAATCTCTTTTGTAGGGAAATTTGCATCTCCATGGTGTGCCAAAAACCATCATCTCGGACCGCGATGTCAAGTTCCTTAGCTACTTTTGGAAGACCCTATGCGCCAAGCTCGGAATCAAGCTACTCTTCTCCACGGCTTACCATCCTCAAACCGACGGCCAAACGGAGGTGACAAACCGCACACTCTCCGCTCTACTTCGAGTACTCATCAAGAAGAACATCAAGGAGTGGGAGGAGTGTCTACCCATCGCCGAGTTCGCCTACAACCGAGCAAGACACTCAACAACCGGCAAGTCCCCTTTCGAGGTCGTCTACGGATTCAACCCATTGTCACCATTGGATATTCTACCTCTACCACTCCAAGAGAGAATCAATTTGGACGCAGGTGCAAGATCAACCCATATCAAGAAGGTGCATGAATATACAAGAAACACCATCGAGCGCCAAGTACAACTGTAACACCCTGGATGTAACTTTCCCAATTTGAACTCCAACTCTTGCCGTTTCCGACGTTAAGTTATTTTATTTTCTCGGGTTCGGGTTTTGTCTCCGTGTGTTGTTCTTGTTGTCATGCATCTCATATCATGTCATCATGTGCATTGCATTTGCATACGTGTTCATCTCATGCATTCGAGCATTTTCCCCGTTGTCCATTTTGCATTCCAGCGCTTCGTTCTCCTCCGATGGTAATTTCTACCTTTCTTTTGTGTGTGAGGATTAAACATTTCCGGATTGGACCGAGACTTGCCAAGCGGCCTTGGTTTACTACCGGTAGACCGCCCGTCAAGTTTCGTATCATTTGGACTTCGTTTGATGCTCCAAAGGTTAACCAGGTCACGCCACGTGGTGGCTCCTGCCCACGCCGCCGCCGAGGCCTGCCGGGCCCAAGGCCGGCCCCCTCCGTCCCGCGCTCAGGCCTCGCCTCCTCCTCCCGGGCGCCTCGCTGCGCCGCCCCTCGCCCCGCCGTCCGGCGCCGCGGCGCCGCCGTGGCGCCATCGCCACCCGTCGCCGGCGCCGTGCATCACCGCCGCCACACCAGCTCGACGCCCGGTTCCCTCCCTGCCTCGCCAAGCCGCCGCGCCCGCTGGCCGGAACCCGCTCCGGCGACCGGTCTCGACCCCGCCGCCTCTCCACCGTCACGCCGGCTCCGACGAACTCCGGCACCGGTGAACAGTGCTCCGGCGGACCTCGTTCCGTGTGCCCCGATCCAGATCTGAAATATTAGGGTTGACCCCGTTTTTTTCCCCAAGTCCCTAGCTCATGTGCCCATCTTCATCATGCTATAACTTTGCATCCGTAGCTCCGATTCATGCATATAGCATATCAAAATGTTCATCTCAGAGAGTACATCATTTCATTCCATTGCATCATTTTCTTGAGTTCATCTTGATGCCCGAAATGCTGTTAGAAGAGGGCTACATGAGATATTTGTCAGATCTGCTGCTCCATTTAGCTTTTTGTCATTTTTGCCATGATTATTGTGTGCATGTTATGACCATGAGTTCTACATATGTTTTGTTAAGGGTTTTGTCATATTTCTAGAGGTGCAACCCATGTATTTTTGTGATGTGTGTGGTGACTAGCTCAAGCTTGCAAAGTGAGGCTCTTGGTGCCCGAAATGCTGTTAGAAGAGGGCTACTTGAGATACTTGTCAGATCTGCTGCTCCATTTAGCTTTTTGTCATTTTTGCCATGATTATTGTGTGCATGTTATGACCATGAGTTCTACATATGTTTTGTTAAGGGTTTTGTCATATTTCCAGAGGTGCAACCCATGTATTTTTGTGATGTGTGTGGTGACTAGCTCAAGCTTGCAAAGTGAGGCTCTTGGTAATTCTGATTTCAGGGGCTTAGCATTTCCACTAAGAACTTGAGCTGTTTATTTCATATGGCCATATGTTCATGTTGTTTCCTAGTGATCCGTGCCTCTTTTGAGGATGATCAGTAAGGATGTTTTGTTAATGTTGTAGTGCTCTCTCCATCCATGTCTTTGTTTGCAATTATGGAGCACCCTATCTTGACTCAATCGAGCTCTACTTTTGCTACTTTGTGAATCTAGGCAGATTGTCAACTTTTTGCAATTTTGCCGATGATGTTGTAGTTGATCCGTGCATGCTATGCTATTATTCTTGCCATTTATAGCTTGAATTTTGTGTGTTCTTGATAGATGTATGCTTAGCTTATCATGTCTTGCTATATATTGAGTGCATCGAGCTCGTAAACATGCCTACTTGATATCTGTTTTCAGCATGCTCCAGTTTTCACTAAGTCCGAGAACTGATTATGTTTTTTCCATGTTCACATGCTTGCAATTGTATTTTCTGATCGCTTTTGGCTCAAGGTCACTAAGGGACTTTTGTTAAGCTCTTTGATTAGATCCATTCCATGCTTTACTTTGCCATGTTCAGGTCCTGTAGCATGTAGTTTTGTTGCTCCGAAGAGTGCTACCTGATCTGAAATTCCAGACAAGTGTTAATTTCACTAAGTCTGAAATCTGTTTGCCATATGCATTTTTGCCATGCTTGTTTGAACCTGTTAATGGATGAATTGGCCGTAGCTCAGTGCTAGACTTTTGTTAAGCATCTTGAATGCATCCCTGCCATGTATTTTTTTATCATGTGTGGGTGCTGTAGCATGTTCATTTCGTTGCATTTAGATGGCTACTTGTTGTAAATCGTAGTCCGGTGTCATATTTGAATCGCTTGCCATTTCCAAACCGTAACTCCGATTCTGGTGTTCTTTATATCGTTTTCAAGCGATTTCATCTCTTCTTTCCAGTGGCACACTTGGATTCCCAAGTTGAGGCTAGGGTCATGCATTTCTTGTCACATCTTGCATATGCATCCCGCATCGCATCCCGCATAACATACCATCTTTGCATCATTTTGCTTGATCCTTGCACGTGGTTGATTTGTGTCCTTGTTGCTTGTTTTTCTTGTTTGGGTAGAGCCGGGAGACGAGTTTGCTAACGAGGAGCCCGTTGAGTTTGCTTTCGAGGATCCAGTCAACTCTGACAACTTTGCAGGCAAGATGATCATACCCTCGAAATCACTACTATCTTTGCTATGCTAGTTTGCTCGCTCTTTTGCTATGACAATGCTACGATGCCTACCAATTGCTTTCAAGCCTCCCAAATTGCCATGGAAAACCTCTAACCCACCATGTCCTAGCAAATCGTTGATTGGCTATGTTACCGCTTTGCTTAGCCCCTCATATAGCGTTGCTAGTTGCAGGTGAAGATTGGAGGCCGTTCCTTGTTGGAACATTTATTTACTTGTTGGGATATCATTATATTATCTTGTTAACTTAATGCATCTATATACTTGGTAAAGGGTGGAAGGCTCGGCCTCTCGCCTAGTGTTTTGTTCCACTCTTGCCGCCCTAGTTTCCGTCATATCGGTGTTACGTTCCCGGATTTTGCGTTCCTTACGCGGTTGGGTTATAATGGGAACCCCTTGATAGTTCGCCTTGATTAAAGATTTTCCAGCAATGCCCAACCTTGGTTTTACCATTTGCCATCTAGCCTCTTTTCCCTTGGGTTTCCGGAGCCCGAGGGTCATCTTATTTAACCCCGCCCCCAGGGCCAGTGCTCCTCTGAGTGTTGGTCCAAACTGTCAGCTGCCGGTGGCTACCAGGGGCAACTCTGGGGTGGGCTACCAGAAGTTTAGACAATCTGAGTGTGCCTTGAGAAAGATATATGTGCAGCTCCTATCGGGATTTGTCGGCACGTTCGGGCGGTGTTGCTGGTCTTGTTTTAACCTATCAAAGTGTCTTAAAGAACCGAGATACCGAGTCTGATCGGAACGTCTTGGGAGGAGGTCTATTCCTTCGTTGACCGTGAGAGCTTGTCATGGGCTAAGTTGGGACTCCCCTGTAGGGATTTGAACTTTGGAAAGCCGTGCCCGCGGTTATGGGCAGATGGGAATTTGTTAATGCCTGGTTGTAGATAACTTTAACCTTAACTAATGAAAATGAATCAACTGAGTGTGTTACCATGATGGCCTCTTCTCGGCGGAGTCCGGGAAGTGGAAACGGTGTTGGAGTTATGTTAGCGCAGGTTGCTCTCTAGTTTCTCGCTTGAGCTTTGCCTCCTCTTCCCGCTCTCTTTGCGAATAAGTTAGCCACCATATTCGCTAGTCGCTAGCTGCAGCTCCATTTTTACCTTGCCATACCTATAAGCTTAAATTGTCTTGATCGCGAGGGCGCGAGATTGTTGAATCCCTGTGGCTCATAGATTACTATTACACCAGATGCAGGGCCTGATGATTCTGCTCCAGGAGACGCGCTTGAGCTCAAGTGGGAGTTCGACGAGGACTCTCAATGTTACTATGTTTCCTTTCCTGATGATCAGTAGTGGTGCCCAGTTGGGGGTGATCGGGACCGTGTCGCTTGTTGGGTTCTCTTTTATTTTGGCGCCGTAGTCGGGCCATGAGTGTTTGGATGATATAATGTTATTTATGTACTTGATTGACGTGGCGAGTGTAAGACAACTATGTTATCTCCCCTTTTATTATCATATTACATGGGATGTTGTGAAGATTGCCTAACTTGCGACATATGCCTTCAATGCGATTATGCCTCTAAGTCGTGCCTCGACACGTGGGAGATATAGTCGCATCGAGGGTGTTATAAGTTGGTATCAGAGCCTTCCCCGACCTTAGGAGCCACATTGCTTGATCATTTTTAGCGGCCGAGTTGTGTCTAGAAAAATGTTTTGAGTCATTTAGGAATTATATATCGGAGAGATTAGGAATTCTTTTTACTTCCCAGTCTCCTCATCGCTGCTGGTAAGGCATCGTGACATAGAGTTTTAACTCTTCTCTTCTCAAATTTCACTAATTTTTTTTTAAGATCACGCGGGTATCTTGGAATCGTTCCGATGGTGTTATGATGAGAACATTGTCTTGGTGCCTCCTGTCAGGGGTTTTGTGGAAGTGTCCCGGGGAGTTGAGCTCTGAGGTGTTGTCGTCATAATTTTATCGTTGCAGTTCTGGAATACATGAGTTTAGTACGCCGACATCGAAAATCTCTTTTATGCAGTTCGTTGGTTTGATAACCTCGACGCCACCCAGTACTGGGGCGGGAGTTCGGGAGTATCGCCATAAGTTGTATAATGGATGCTTTTCGAAGGTTGAGGTAGATGGTTTCCGAAGTTTTTCTCTGTTATGTGTTGAAGGATGGATACAACTGGATGTAGGATTTGCTAGTTTGGGTGAGATATTATGCTTCCCCTGTATCCCCAACACCTGATTGCATAACCGGAAAGGTTCGGAAGTTTCATAGGTGGGAATTCTAGTAGCTCTAGTTCTTCTTCCACGGATATTGGTTTGAGATTGGAATTTCTTACCGATTATTCATTCTTGATCCGTACCTTGTTGATTTATTTCTCTACCTAAATTCTACGTGGCTTCTCAATTTATGGATATGTGACCATTTCAAGAGGAATGCATTCGTTCATTTTGTTCGGATGTGAAGACTATATGTTGCAATTTTCATTCTATTGGATTCAGCTTCAATATTTGTCTATCAATGTGCTAATGGATGTCAACCTCTTCAGGATGGCTCCTCCAACACGCATGACTCCGAATCCTGATCCGCCACCACCTCCACCTCCTCCGGAGGCATGGCAAGCTATGATGGCCGCAACCAATGCAAACACACAGTTGATCATGCAAATTCTCCAAGAGCGCAATCAAGGCAACCAAGGGAACCAAGGCAACAATCAGAATCACTTTGCTTCACTCAACCAGTTCCTTGCTACCAGGCCAAAGAATTTCAGCAATTGTGTTGAGGCAACCGATGCTGACGATTGGCTTGTGGATTTGTGCAAGCATTTCGAGTGTAGTAACGTTAGGCCTGAGGACTTTGTCAAGTTCGCTTCCTTCCAACTCAAAGATCAAGCTGCAGAATGGTTCCAGCAATACAAGGATTCCAGAGGTGGACGTGTTATCACTTGGGATGAATTCCGTCGAGATTTCCGAGCTCATCATATTCCTCAGAGCATGGTTGAAAGCAAGCGTGAGGAATTCCGCAACCTGAAGCAAGGCTCTTTGTCTGTCTATGACTACAACAAGTTGTTCTAGAAGCTCACGCGCTTTGCCAAGCAAGACGTTCCTGATGAGAAGAGCATGATATACCAGTTCAGGGGTGGTCTCAGTGAAGAAATTCAGCTAGCTCTTGTTCTTTTCGAGCCCTTGAGATACGATGAGTTCTACAACATGGCATTGAAGCAAGAGGCTGCTCAGCTGAGGTGTGATGCTTCCAAGAAGCGAGTTAGAGATGTTACTCCTTCTTCCTCTACTCAAGTGGCCAAGCAGCAGAAGTATTGGCTTCCTCCTCCTCCATTCCGTCAGCCGTATCAGCAGAAGAGCAAAGGTGGCAGTGGATCTTCCCACCCACCCAACCCTGGCTTTCAGAACAAGACTTCGTCTCAAGCACCAAGATTGAGTGCTCCGTATCACTGTCCGCTTTCAGAGGTTACGTGCAACAAGTGCCAACAGAATGGTCACTATGCCAACAAGTGTTTCAACCAGAGGCGTCTTCCTCCTCCTCCTCCTGTCAGATCGGCAAGTACAGCTGTGGTCAAGCATAACCCCAAGTACGGCAAGGTCAATATGGTGAATGCAGCTCAGGCAGAGGATTCTTCAAATGTCATCATGGGTAACCTTCGTGTTAACGATGTTCCTGCACAAGTTCGTTTTGACACTGGTGCATCGCATTGTTTTATCTCGAGACCTTTTGCATCTAAGCATGGGTGGTTTTCTCAAGTTATGCATAAGCCATTAGCAGTTGTCTCTCCGGATAGATGCTTGCTTGCTAACTACGAAGTTCCGGATATTTGTATCTCGATGGGTGATTTCATGTTTCTGGCTTCTCCAATGATCCTTGGTAACTTGGATATTGATCTTATTCTCGGAATGGATTGGCTTTCTAAGCACAAGGCTCAGCTTGATTGTGCAGCCAGGCAGATTCAATTGACTCATTCGTCTGAGGATGTAATTGTCTTTGCCGCTTGGGATAATACTATCTGTCTGTTTTCTCTCAATGAGAAGGGTGAACTGGATGTTATCTCTCAAATTCCAGTCGTTTGCGAATATCAAGACGTCTTTCCAAAAGAGCTTCCAGGAATGCCTCTGCACCGTCCAGTTGAATTCGTTATTGATCTTGAGCCTGGCACGGAACCTATGTGCAAGCGTCCTTACAAGCTCAGACCTGAAGAGTTGAAGGAGCTGAAGAAGCAACTCGATATTCAAGAGAAAATGGGTCTCATCCGGCCTAGTTCTTCTCCGTGGGGTTGTGGTGTTCTTTTTGTGAAGAAGAATGATGGAACGGACCGACTTTGTGTTGATTACCGTCCATTGAACAAGAAGACCATCAAGAACAAATACCCACTTCCTAACATCAACGAGTTGTTCGAACAACTCAAAGGTGCCCAAGTATTCTCCAAGCTTGATCTCCGTATGGGTTATCATCAGATTCGAATCCATGAGCAAGATATTCCCAAGACGGCTTTCAGGACAAGCTATGGTTCATATGAATACACTGTCATGTCTTTTAGCCTCATCAACGCTCCTCCGACGTTCTCTCGTATGATGAACTTCATCTTCAACGCCTACAACAATGACTTCGTTTTGGTATATCTCGACGACATTCTGGTTTTCTCGAAGAACAAGGAAGATCATGCCAAGCACTTGCGTTTGGTTCCTGATAAGCTGAGGGAACACCAGTTCTACGCCAAGTTCTCCAAGTGCGAATTTTGGCTCGATGAGGTTCTTTATCTTGGTCATATCATCTCTGCCAAGGGCATTGCTGTGAATCCTGAGAAGGTGTCTGCAATTATGAATTGGGAACCTCCTCAGAACGTGAAGCAACTCCGTAGCTTCCTCGGTCTCGCAAGCTATTGCCGAAGATTCGTTGAAAACTTTTCTAAGATCGCGAAGCCTCTCTCAAATCTTCTCCAGAAGCACGTCAAGTACATTTGGTGTCCGGAGTGTGTCATTGCTTTCAACACTTTTAAAGAGAAATTGATCACTGCTCCAGTTCTAACTCCGCCTGATGAATCCAAGCTGTACGAGGTCTTTTGTGATGCCTCTCTTCAAGGTGTTGGCACAGTTTTGATGCAAGAGAAGAAAGTTGTCGTTTATACCTCTCGCCAGTTGAAGCCTAATGAGAAGAACTACCCCACTCATGATCTTGAGTTGGCGGAAGTTGTGCATGCTCTTTCGACTTGGAGACATCTCTTATTGGGAAGAAAAGTGGACATTTTCACTGATCACAAGAGTCTCAAGTACATCTTCACTCAGCCTAATCTCAACCTCAGGAAAACTCGATGGGTCGAAATGATTCAAGAGTATAATCTGAGTATCGAGTATACTCCAGGCAAGGCCAATGTGATTGCTGATGCATTGAGCAGAAAAGCTTATTGCAACAGTCTGATTCTTAAGCCTTACCAACCCGGGCTTTGTGAAGCTTTCCGCAAACTTAATCTGCAAATTGTTACTCAAGGTTTCCTTGCCAACCTTCAAGTCTCTCCTACCTTGGAAGACCAGATTCGCCAAGCCCAGCTTCTTGATGTTATGGTGAAAAAGGTGAAGATTGGGATTGCCAAGAGTCAACCCAAGTACAAGTGCTACCGCCTTGACGACAAAGATACTCTCTTCTTCGAGGATCGTATTGTTGTACCCAAAGGTGACCTCCGTAAAGTGATCATGAATGAGGCTCACAATTCTCTCCTCTCCATCCACCCTGGGAGCACGAAGATGTATCAGGGCCTTAAGAAGGCTTATTGGTGGACTCGAATGAAGCACGAGATTGCTCAATTCGTAAATGAATGTGATGTCAACAGAAGAGTGAAGGCAGAACACCAAAGGCCAGCTGGTCTCCTCCAACCTCTTGCCATTCCAGAATGGAAGTTTGACCACATTGAGATGGACTTCGTGACTGGGTTTCCAAAGTCCAAGCATGGCAATGATGCTATATTCGTTTTCATCGACAAACTCACCAAAGTGGCTCACTTTCTGCCTATCAAAGAGTCAATCACTGCAGCTCAATTGGCGGAACTCTATACCTCTCGGATTGTCTCTCTGCATGGTATTCCACAAGTGATCTCTTCAGATCATGGCAGCATCTTTACATCCAAGTGTTGGGATTCTTTTCAGAAGGCCATGGGCACCAACATCCGCTTCAGTACAGCTTTCCATCCTCAAACTAGCGGTCAAGTCGAGCGTGTCAACCAGATTCTTGAAGATATGCTCAGGGCTTGTATGATCTCCTTCGGCATGAAGTGGGAGGATTGTCTTCCTTATGCTGAATTCTCCTACAACAACAGTTTTCAAGCAAGTTCGGGCAAGGCCCCATTTGAAATTCTGTATGGCGGGAAGTGTCGTACCCCTCTCAACTAGTCTGAAACTGGTGAACGTCAGCTTTTGGTTTTCGAGATCGAAGATCATGTTTACCTCTGCGTCTCTCCTATGAAAGGTACTCGTCGCTTCGGTATCAAAGGGAAGCTTGCCCCTAGATACGTGGGACCTTTCAAGATTGTCAGCAAGAGAGGCGACCTCGCCTATCAACTCGAGCTTCCTGCAAACTATGCTAATGTTCATGACGTGTTCCATGTCTCTCAGCTCCGAAAGTGCTTCAAGACTCCTGACCGCACCGTCAACTTCGAGGACATTGAGCTCCAAGAAGATCTCTCTTATCGTGAGCACCCAGTTGATATTCTTGAAGAGACTGAACGCAAGACTCGCAACAAGTCAATCAAATTTCTCAAAGTCAAGTGGTCACACCATTCCGACCGTGAAGATACCTGGGAACGCGAGGATCACCTTCGTTCTGAGTACCCGGCGTTCTTTCAGTCCTAGATCTCGGGACAAGATCCTTTCGTAGTGGTGGAGTGTTGTAACACCCCGGATGTAACTTTCCCAATTTGTACTCCAACTCTTGCCGTTTTCGGCGTTAAGTTATATTTATTTTCTCGGGTTCGGGTTTTGTCTGCGTGTGTTGTTATCGTTGTCTTGCATCTCATATCATGTCATCATGTGCATTGCATTTGCATACGTGTTCATCTCATGCATTCGAGCATTTTTCCCCGTTGTCCGTTTTGCATTCCGGTGCTCCGTTCTCCTCCGGTGGTCATTTCTAGCTTTCTTTCGTGTGTGGGGATTAAACATTTCCGGATTGGACCGAGACTTGCCAAGCGGACTTGGTTTACTACCGGTAGACCGCCTGTCAAGTTTCGTATCATTTGGACTTCGTTTGATACTCCAAAGGTTAACCGAGGGACCGAAAAGGCCTCGTGTGTGTTGCAGCCCAACACCCCTCCAATTTGGCCCAAAACCCACCTAAGCCTTCTCCATCATCTAGATCATTCGATCACGATCGCGTGGCCGAAAACCGCACCTCATTTGGACTCTCCTAGCTCCCACTACCTATAAAACTAGCCCCTCCTCCAAAATTTCGGGTCCTCTCCACCCCTAACCCTAAAAAAATCTACCGCGCCGCGCCGGACACGTCCGTGCCGGCCGGACAAGCCGCCACCACCGCCCGCGGCGAACCAGGGCACGCCACGTGGCGGCTCCTGCCCACGCCGCCACCGAGGCCCGCCGGGCCCAAGGCCGGCCCCCTCCGTCCCGCACCCGGGCCTCGCCTCCTCCTCCCGGGCGCCTCGCTGCGCCGCCCCTCGCCCCGCCGTCCGGCGCCGCCGCGCCGCCGTGGCGCCATCGCCACCCGTTGCCAGTGCCGTGCATCACCGCCGCCACACCAGCTCGACGCCCGGCTCCCTCCCCGCCTCGCCAAGCCTCCGCGCCCGCCGGTCGAAACCCGCTCCGGCGACCGGCCACGACCCCGCCGCCTCTCCGCCATCATGCCGGCTCCGACGAACTCCGGCACCGGTGAACAGTGCTCCGGCAGACCTCGTTCCATGTGCCCCGATCCAGATCTGAAATATTTGGGTTGACCCTGTTTTTTTTCCCTAAGTCCCTAGCTCATGTGCCCATCTTCGTCATGCTATAACTTTGCATCCGTAGCTCCGATTCATGCATATAGCATATCAAAATGTTCATCTCAGAGAGTACATCATTTCATTCCATTGCATCATTTTCTTTTGAGTTCATCTTGATGCCCGAAATGCTGTTAGAAGAGGGCTACTTGAGATATTTGTCAGATCTGCTGCTCCATTTAGCTTTTTGTCATTATTGCCATGATTATTGTGTGCATGTTATGACCATGAGTTCTACATATGTTTTGTTAAGGGTTTTGTCATATTTCCAGAGGTGCAACCCATGTATTTTTGTGATGTGTGTGGTGACTAGCTCAAGCTTGCAAAGTGAGGCTCTTGGTAATTCTGATTTCAGGGGCTTAGCATTTCCACCAAGTCCTTGAGCTGTTTATCTCATATGGCCATATGTTCATGTTGTTTCCTAGTGATCCGTGCCACTTTTGAGGATGATCAATAAGGATGATTTGTTAAAATTGTAGTGCTATATCCATCCATGTCTTTGTTTGCAATTATGGATCACCCTAGCTTGAGTCAATCGAGCTCTACTTTTGCTACTTTGTGAATCTGGGCAGATTGTCAACTTGTTTGCAATTTTGCCGATGATGTTGTAGTTGATCCGTGCATGCTATGCTATTATTCTTGCCATTTATAGCTTGAATTTTGTGTGTTCTTGATAGATGTATGCTTAGATTATCATGTCTTGCTCTGTATTGAGAGCATCGAGCTCGTAAACATGCCTACTTGATATCTGTTTTCAGCATGCTCCAGTTTTCACCAAGTCTGAGAACTGATTATGTTTTTGCCATGTTCACATGCTTGCAATTGTATTTTCTGATCCCTTTTGGCTCAAGGTCACTAAGGGACTTTTGTTAAGCTCTTTGATTAGCTCCATTCCATTCTTTACTTTGCCAGGTTCAGGTCCTGTAGCATGTAGTTTTGTTCCTCCGAAGAGTGCTACCTGATCTGAAATTCCAGACAAGTGTTAATTTCACTAAGTCTGAAATCTGTTTGCCATATGAATTTTTGCCATGCTTGTTTGAACCTGTTAATGGATGAATTGGCCGTAGCTCAGTGCTAGACTTTTGTTAAGCATCTTGAATGAATCCCTGCCATGTATTTTGTTATCATGTGTGGGTGCTGTAGCATGTTCATTTCGTTGCATTTAGATGGCAACTTGCTGTAAATCACAGTCCGGTGTCATATTTGAATCGCTTGCCATTTCCAAACCGTAACTCCGATTCCGGCGTTCTTTATATCATTTTCAAGCGATTTCATCTCTTCTTTCCAGTGGCACACTTGGGTTCCCAAGTTGAGGCCAGGGTCATGCATTCCTTGTCACATCTTGCATATGCATCCCGCATCGCATCCCGCATAGCATACCATCTTTGCATCATTTTGCTTGATCCTTGCACGTGGTTGATTTGTGTCCTTGTTGATTGTTTGTCTTGTTTGGGTAGAGCCGGGAGACGAGTTTGCTAATGGGGAGCCCATTGAGTTTGCTTTCGAGGATCCAGTCAACTCTGACAACTTTGCAGGCAAGATGATCATACCCTCGAAATCACTACTATCTTTGCTATGCTAGTTTGCTCGCTCTTTTGCTATGCCAATGCTACGATGCCTACCAATTGCTTTCAAGCCTCCCAAATTGCCATGTCAAACCTCTAACCCACCATGTCCTAGCAAATCGTTGATTGGCTATGTTACCGCTTTGCTTAGCCCCTCATATAGCGTTGCTAGTTGCAGGTGAAGATTGGAGGCCGTTCCTTGTTGGAACATTTATTTACTTGTTGGGATATCATTATATTATCTTGTTATCTTAATGCATCTATATACTTGGTAAAGGGTGGAAGGCTCGGCCTCTCTCCTAGTGTTTTGTTCCACTCTTGCCGCCCTAGTTTCCGTCATATCGGTGTTACGTTCCCAGATTTTGCTTATACCTCTCGCCAGTTGAAGCCTAATGAGAAGAACTACCCCACTCATGTTCTCGAGTTGGCGGAAGTTGTGCATGCTCTTTCGACTTGGAGACATCTCTTATTGGGAAGAAAAGTGGACATTTTCACTGATCACAAGAGTCTCAAGTACATCTTCACTCAGCCTAATCTCAACCTCAGGCAAACTCGATGGGTTGAAATGATTCAAGAGTATAATCTGAGTATCGAGTATACTCTAGGCAAGGCCAATGTGATTGTTGATGCATTGAGCAGAAAAGCTTATTGCAACAGTCTGATTCTTAAGCCTTACCAACCCGGGCTTTGTGAAGCTTTCCGCAAACTTAATCTGCAAGTTGTTCCTCAAGGTTTTCTCGCCAACCTTCAAGTCTCTCCTACCTTGGAAGACCAGATTCGCCAAGCCCAGCTTCTTGATGTTATGGTGAAAAAGGTGAAGATTGGGATTGCCAAGAGTCAACCCAAGTACAAGTGCTACCGCCTTGATGACAAAGATACTCTCTTCTTCGAGGATTGTATTGTTGTACCCAAAGGTGACCTCCGTAAAGTGATCATGAACGAGGCTCACAATTCTCTCCTCTCCATCCACCCTAGGAGCACGAAGATGTATGAGGACCTTAAGAAGGCTTATCGGTGGACTCGAATGAAGCACGAGATTGCTCATTTCGTGAATGAATGTGATGTCTACAGAAGAGTGAAGGCAGAACACCAAAGGCCAGCTGGTCTCCTCCAACCTCTTGCCATTCCAGAATGGAAGGTTGACCACATTGAGATGGACTTCGTGACTGGGTTTCCAAAGTCCAAGCGTGGCAATGATGCTATATTCGTTTTCATCGACAAACTCACCAAAGTGGCTCACTTTCTGCCTATCAAAGAGTCATTCACTGCAGCTCAATTGGCGGAACTCTATACCTCTCGGATTGTCTCTCTGCATGGTATTCCACAAGTGATCTCTTCAGACCGTGGCAGCATCTTTACATCCAAGTGTTGGGATTCTTTTCAGAAGGCCATGGGCACCAACATCCGCTTCAGCACAGCTTTCCATCCTCAAACTAGTGGTCAAGTCGAGCGTGTCAACCAGATTCTTGAAGATATGCTCAGGGCTTGTATGATCTCCTTCGTCATGAAGTGGGAGGATTGTCTTCCTTATGCTGAATTCTCCTACAACAATAGTTTTCAAGAAAGTTCGGGCAAGGCCCCATTTGAAATTCTGTATGGCAGGAAGTGCCGTACCCCTCTCAACTAGTCTGAAACTGGTGAACGTCAGCTTTTGGGTAATGACTTAATCACAGAGGCAGAGGAAATGTGCAAAGTCATTCGAGATAACCTCAAAGCAGCCCAATCCCGCCAGAAGAGCTACTATGATAGTAAGCACCGTGATTTGGTTTTCGAGATCGGAGATCATGTTTACCTCCGCGTCTCTCCTATGAAAGGTACTCGTCGCTTCGGTATCAAAGGGAAGCTTGCCCCTAGATACGTGGGACCTTTCAAGATTGTCAGCAAGAGAGGCGACCTCGCCTATCAACTCGAGCTTCCTGCAAACTTTGCTAATGTTCATGACGTGTTCCATGTCTCTCAGCTCCGAAAGTGCTTCAAGACTCTTGACCGCACCGTCAACTTCGAGGACATTGAGCTCCAACAAGATCTCTCTTATCGTGAGCACCCAGTTGCTATTCTTGAAGAGACTGAACGCAAGACTCGCAACAAGTCTATCAAATTTCTCAAAGTCAAGTGGTCACATCATTCCGATCGTGAAGCTACCTGGGAACGCAAGGATCACCTCCGTTCTGAATACCCGGCGTTCTTTCAGTCCTAGTTCTCGCGACGAGATCCTTTCGTAGTGGTGGAGTGTTGTAACACCACGGATGTAACTTTCCCAATTTGTACTCCAACTCTTGCCGTTTCCAGCGTTAAGTTATTTTATTTTCTCGGGTTCGGGTTGTGTCTCCGTGTGTTGTTCTTGTTGTCATTCATCTCATATCATGCCATCATGTGCATTGCATTTGCATACGTGTTCATCTCATGCATTCGAGCATTTTCCCCAATGTCCGTTTTGCATTCCGGCGCTTCGTTCTCCTCCGGTGGTCATTTCTACCTTTCTTTCGTGTGTGAGGATTAAACATTTCTGGATTGGACCGAGACTTGCTAAGCGGCCTTGGTTTACTACCGGTAGACCGTCTGTCAAGTTTCGTATCATTTGGACTTCGTTTGATACTCCAACGGTTAACCGAGGGACCGAAAAGGCCTCGTGTGTTTTGCAGCCCAACACCCCTCCAATTTGACCGAAAAGGCCTTGTGCATCATCTAGATCGTTCGATCACGATCGCGTGGCCGAAACCGCACCTCATTTGGACTCTCCGAGCTCCCTCTACCTATAAAACTAGGCCCTCCTCCAAAATTCCGGGTCCACTCCACCCCTAACCCTAAAAAAAATCTACCGCGCCGCGCCGGACACGTCCGTGCCGCCCGGACAAGCCGCCGACGCCACCCGCGGCGAACCAGGGCACGCCATGTGGCGGCTCCTGCCCACGCCGCCGCCAATGCCCGCCGGGCCCAAGTCCGGCCCCCTCCGTCCCGCGCCCGAGCCTCTCCTCCTCCTCCCGGGTGCCTCGCTGCGCCGCCCCTCGCCCAGCCATCCGGCGCCGCCGCGCCGCCGTGGCGCCATCGCCGCCCGTTGCCGGCGCCGTGCATCACCACCGCCACACCAGCTCGCCGCCCGGCTCCCTCCCCGCCTCGCCAAGCCGTCGCGCCCGCCGGTCGGAACCCGCTCCGGCGACCGGCCTCGACCCCGCCGCCTCTCCGCCATCATGCCGGCTCCGACGAACTCCGGCACCGGTGAACAGTGCTCCGGCAGACCTCGTTCCATGTGCCCCGATCCAGATCTGAAATATTTGGGTTGACCCCGTTTTTTCCCCTAAGTCCCTAGCTCATGTGCCCATCTTCATCATGCTATAACTTTGCATCCGTAGCTCCGATTCATGCATATAGCGTATGAAAATGTTCATCTCAGAGAGTACATCATTTCATTCCATTGCATCATTTTCTTTTGAGTTCATCTTGATGCCCGAAATGCTGTTAGAAGAGGGCTACTTGAGATATTTATCAGATCTGCTGCTCCATTTAGCTTTTTGTCATTATTGCCATGATTATTGTGTGCATGTTAAGACCATGAGTTCTACATATGTTTTGTTAAGGGTTTTGTTATCTTTCCAGAGGTGCAACCCATGTATTTTGGTTATGTGTGTGGTGACTAGCACAAGCTTGAAAAGTGAGGCTCTTGGTAATTCTGATTTCCGGGACTTAGCATTTCCACTAAGTCCTTCAGCTGTTTATCTCATATGGCCATATGTTCATGTTGTTTCCTAGTGATCCGTGCCTCTTTTGAGGATCATCAGTAAGGATGTTTTGTTAATATTGTAGTGCTCTATCCATCCATGTCTTTGTTTGCAATTATGGAGCACCCTAGCTTGAGTCAATCGAGCCCTACTTTTGCTACTTTGTGAATCTGGGCAGATTGTCAACTTGTTTGCAATTTTGCCGATGATGTTGTAGTTGATCCGTGCATGCTATGCTATTATTCTTGCCATGTCTAGCTTGAATTTTGTGTGTTGTTGATAGATGTATGCTTAGCTTATCATGTCTTTCTCTGTATTGAGTGCATCGGGCTCATAAACATGCCTACTTGATATCTGTTTTCAGCATGCTCCAGTTTTCACTAAGTTTGTGATCTGATTATGTTTTTGCTATGTTCATATGCTTGCAATTGTATTTTCTGATCCCTTTTGGCTCAAGGTCACTAAGGGACTTTTGTTAAGCTCTTTGAGTAGCTCCATGCCATGCTTTACTTTGCCATGTTCAAGTCCTGCAGAATGTAGTTTTGTTGCTCCGAAGAGTGCTACCTGATCTGAAATTCCAGACAAGTGTTAATTTCACAAAGTCTGAAATCTGTTTGCCATATGCATTTTTGCCATGCTTGTTTGAACCTGTTAATGGATGAATTGGCCGTAGCTCAGTGCTAGACTTTTGTTAAGCATATTGAATGCATCCCTGCCATGTATTTTGTTATCATGTTTGGGTGCTGTAGCATGTTCATTTTGTTGCATTTAGATGGCTACTTGCTGTAAATCGCAGTCCGGTGTCATATTTGAATCGCTTGCCATTTCCAAACCGTAACTCCGATTCAAGCGATTTCATCTCTTCTTTCCGGTGGCACACTTGGATTCCTAGGTTGAGGCCAGGGTCATGCATTCCTTGTCACATCTTGCATATGCATCCCGCATCGCATCCCGCATAGCATACCATCTTTGTATCATTTTGCTTGATCCTTGCACGTGGTTGATTTGTGTCCTTGTTGCTTGTTTGTCTTGTTTGGGTAGAGCCGGGAGACGAGTTTGCTAACGAGGAGCCCATTGATTTTGCTTTCGAGGATCCAGTCAACTCTGACAACTTTGCAGGCAAGATGATCATACCCTCGAAATCACTACTATCTTTGCTATGCTAGTTTGCTTGCTCTTTTGCTATGCCAATGCTACGATGCCTACCACTTGCTTTCAAGCCTCCCAAATTGCCATGTCAAACCTCTAACCCACCATGTCCGAGCAAACCATTGATTGTCTATGTTACCGCTTTGAGTGAAGATTGGAGACCGTTCCTTGTTGGAACATTTATTTACTTGTTGGGATATCATTATATTATCTTGTTATCTTAATGCATCTATATACTTGGTAAAGGGTGGAAGGCTCGGCCTCTCGCCTAGTGTTTTGTTCCACTCTTGCCGCCCTAGTTTCCGTCATATCGGTGTTATGTTCCCGGATTTTGCGTTCCTTACGCGGTTGGGTTATAATGGGAACCCCTTGATAGTTCGCCTTGATTAAAGCTTTTCCAGCAATGCCAAACCTTGGTTTTACCATTTTCCACCTAGCCTCTTTTCCCTTGGGTTTCCAGAACCCGAGGGTCATCTTATTTAACCCCCCCCCCCCCCAGGCCAGTGCTCCTCTGAGTGTTGGTCCAAACTGTCAGCCGCCGGTGGCTACCAGGGGCAACTCTGGGCTGTCCTACCAGAAGTTTAGACAATCTGAGTGTGCCCTGAGAAAGAGATATTTGCAGCTCCTATCGGGATTTGTCGGCACGTTCGGGCGGTGTTGCTGGTCTTGTTTTAACCTGTCGAAGTGTCTTGAAGAACCGAGATACCGAGTCTGATCGGAACGTCTTGGGAGGAGGTCTATTCCTTCGTTGACCGTGAGAGCTTGTCATGGGCTAAGTTGGGACTCCCCTGCAGGGATTTGAACTTTCGAAAGCCGTGCCCGCGGTTATGGGCAGATGGGAATTTGTTAATGCCCGGTTGTAGATAACTTTAACCTTAACTAATTAAAATGAATCAACTGAGTGTGTTACCGTGATGGCCTCTTCTCGGCGGAGTCCGGGAAGTGGACACGGTGTTGGAGTTATGTTTGCGTAGGTTGCTCTCTAGTTTCTCGCTCGCGCTTTGCCTCCTCTTCCCGCTCTCTTTGTGAATAAGTTATCCACCATATTCGCTAGTCGCTTGCTGCAGCTCCATTTTTACCTTGCCATACCTATAAGCTTAAATAGTCTTGATCGCAAGGGCGCGAGATTGCTGAGTCCCTGTGGCTCACAGATTACTATTACACCAGATGCAGGGCCTGATGATTCCGCTCTAGGAGACGTGCTTGAGCTCAAGTGGGAGTTCGGCGAGGACTCTCAATGTTACTATGTTTCCTTTCGTGATGATCAGTAGTGGTGCCCAGTTGGGGGTGATCGGGACCGTGTCGCTTGTTGGTTTCTCTTTTATTTTGGCGCCGTAGTAGGGCCATGAGTGTTTGGATGATGTAATGTTATTTATGTACTTGATTGATGTGGCGAGTGTAAGCCAACTATGTTATCTCCCCTTTTATTATCATATTACATGGCATGTTGTGAAGATTGCCTAACTTGCGACATATGCCTTCAATGCGATAATGCCTCTAAGTCGTGCCTCGACACGTGGGAGATATAGTCGCATCGAGGGTGTTATAAACACCTTGCGACCAAGCTCAACGTCAACAAGCAACCTATGGTCTTCAACATTGGTGATCTCGTGTGGCTACACCTTCACAAGGAGCCCTTTCCACAAGAACGCAAGTCTAAGCTTCGAACTCGAGCAGATGGACCCTTCAAGGTGCTCGCATGATACAATGACAACGCTTACAAGATTGACCTCCCGTGCGACAAATACATAGTGAGCAACATCTTCAACATCAAAGATCTCTCTCCTTTCCATGGTGATGAAGAACTCGATCCGAGGACGGATCTTCCCCAAGTGAGGGGAGATGATGCGGAGCATCCCACGACCATCCCCATGGATGCCACCTCAACTATCCAAGCTCCAAGTGGACCAATGACAAGGGCTAGGGCACGTGCTATTCAATCCGAGGTGACATCACTCCTACTTGAGTTTTCTCCCTCTTCAAGTGAGACATGGATGCTGCCTATGTCCGAGATACTATGTGTCATCAGGTACAATGCTCAAGACTCGGAGCCGAGGACTGTAGAAGAAGAGACATGCGTCAACACTCTAGAAAGCCCGGAATTTCCGGCCCCCGGACCTTCCGGCCGACCCGGAGGTCCCGGCCGCCGATGACTTCGACCAGCCTAGGTGTGCCAACTCTCGGGTTAGCCTGGACCCTGTCCCGGACCTTCCGGCCCTCGGATGCCAGCACATATCCACCACGCCAACTCTCTGGTTAGGCCAGACCCTCCGCAGAACCTCCGGCGCCCGGAACTTCTGGCCTAGCCCGGAACTTCCCACCCTGCCTGCGCACAGCCACTTGGGTTGAGGCCCGTGTACCATTTCGTCACCTAGACTATATATACTCTATCCCGTATGACTTTCTAGGGTTAGCATTGGTTTAGCTCATACTCAGAGATAGAGCTTCGCTCATCCATCCGGATATACTCCACGAGAGAGACCGCGGCCCCTCTTCTGAGAATATCCACTTGGATTCAAGACCTCCTCACGGAGAAGATCCCCCTGTGGATTCAAGACCTCCTCACGGAGAAGAACCGGCTACCCTTTTGTATCATCCTTAGTTGTCCGTGGATTCGTGTATCGTTCTATGTACCCGAGGATCTAGCACATGTGTGACTTGTTCTTGTTAGTTTGAGTGTTCCTCTTGTCTTTTCCCTTGTGTTTTCCCTCGTTTCCCTCCTCGTGTTCTTCGCGTTCTTCGCGGGATCCGCTCCTTTCGTGAAAGATCGAGCGATTAGGGTTCCACCCTACATCATACATCCTCCGTCCAATGTCGCGAAGTCAAGTGATCGGCGACAAGCAAGCCGCCCATCATGGAGATCATAGTGAGAGAGCGAGCCTCCAAAACGAGAGTGAGCGCCACAAGCCAAAATCGAGTGCCTCCACGATGAGCGAAAACAAGAACCTAGTTCTAATTGCCACCAAACGCGGGATGAGAGAAGTGTGTGAGAACCCATCTTGTGTCCTACACTACGTCCTCGTGTGCAAGGACAATGCACCACAAACTAACACCTCTCACACTCTTCCTCTAGTGAAGGAGACTTGTACTCGGTGCTCGACTTGGATAGTGCCGGAATCACTAAGCCATTGCACTTTGTATGGATGTGGATGCTTTGTCTTGGGTAATTGGAGCTTGGAGCAAAGTTCTTCACTTGCGAGATTGTGACAACTCCCTCCATCGATGATGACCTTGACGGATCGTCCATTGATGCCGGCCTTGGTGTGGAATATGTGGCATCGTTGGTCTTCTTCTTGGTGATGTTGGAGAGTCAAGACTTTGGAGACAACAAGTGCGGGACTCGAGTCTTCATCACAAAAGATTTGTTCTTCTTCAATGTTCACTTGGCGGTGCATGGCGACGTGCTCGAGGGCTTCCATTTCACCGTCGCTCATGGAGTTATACGTGCCATCGTCGTTTAAGACCATGGTTCGCTTGTTGGTGCACTCGTAGGACTTGTGGCCTCGGCCTCCGCAAGTGAAACACTTGAAGGAACTCGTCTTGATGGTCTCATCGGTTGGGGTTGATGATGATGAAGCTCTCGGCTTGAAGTTGCCCGTAGTAGGGTTGCTTGCAGTTGGCGAAGCTTTCTTGGAAGTCGACTTGTCGATCTAGGAAGTAGAAGGTCTTGTACTCGGTGTTGGAGTCATTGAAGCTTCGTTATTGGAGAAGCCGTAGGACTTGGATGAGAACTTGGCATACTTGAAATCATCTTGCACTTGGCGTTCCGCTTTGGTAGCTTGGCACACTAGCTCGATGAGATTTGAGTATGGTTGGAAGTCGGCGATCTTCTTGATAGGATGATTGAGTCCATTCAAGAAACGTGCCATTGTTTGCTCATCATCTTCCATGACATTGGCTCGTATCATGGCAATCTCCATGTCCTTGTAGTACTCTTCAAAGCTCTTAGTTCCTTGCTTGAGTTGTTGGAGTTTCTTGAGGACATCGCGGTTGTAGTAGGTAGGTACGAAGTGTGCTCTCATGACGTCCTTCATTTGCGCCCAAGTAGTGATGGGTGGTTCACCTCTTGCCTCTCGGCGCTCAATGACTTGTTCCCACCAAATGAGCACATAGTCTTGGAACTCAAGGGATGCCATTGCGATCTTCTTCTCTTCGTCATAATTGTGCAAACGGAAAATCTTGTCAACTTTCAATGCACATGAAAGGTACTCTTCGGGATCGTTGCTTCCGTTGAACTTGGGCATGGTGAACTTGAGCTTGCCGTAGTGTTGCTCTTCATTGTGTTCGGGTTGGGATGATGACGCCCATGTTGTAGATGATTGTTCAACTCGTGGTGCTCTTGACGCGGAGGGTTGTTATCCTCATGTCGCTCTTGTTGTGGAGGATTTCCATTGTCTTCATGCTCTCGATGAACTTGATGGTGTTGGCGAGCTTGTGGAGGATCTTCGCGAGCTCGAAGAAGAACTTGACGATGCACGCGAGCGTGAAATCTTTGTTCTTGAATATCTTCGCGATGTGCTTGTTCTTGTTCACGGGCTTGTCGGCTTCGGTCGTCAATGGCTTGACTCGAATCGCGTAGAGCTTGTTGCGCTACAAGTGCTTAAGCGTCACGGAGTTGTTGTGCTTGACGTTGTGCCTCGGCATCTTGGGCATTTTGGTGTAGACGCGCTCGCCTTGACATGAAATCTTTAGCTATCACAACGCTAACCCTAGAAAGTCATACTGGATAGAGTATATATAGTCTAGGTGACGAAAGGGTACACGGGCCTCGGCCCAAGTGGCTGCGCGCAGGCAGGGCCGGAAGTTCCGGTCTAGGCCGAAAGTTCCGGGCACCGGTGGTTCCGGGGAGGGTCCAGTCTAACCAAAGAGTTGGCGTGGTGGAGATGTGCTGGCATCCAGGGGCCGGAAGGTCCGGGCAGGCCGGAGGTTCCAGGCACCGGAAGGTCCAGGACGGGGTCCGGGCTAACCCGAGAGTTGGCACGCCTAGGCTGGTCTAAGTCATCGGCGGCCGGAAGCTCCGGGTTGGCTGGAAGTTCCGGGCACTGGCCGGAAGTCCCAGGCTATCCAGAGTGTTGACGCCTGTCTCTTCTTATACAGTCCTCGGCTCCAAGTCTTGAGCATTATACCTGATGACACATGGTATCTCGGACTTAGGCAGTAGCCATGTCTCACTTGAAGAGGGGGAAAACTCAAGTAGGAGTTATGTCACCTCAGATTGAATAGCACGTGCCCTAGCCCTTGTCATTGGTCCACTTCGAGCATGGATAGTTGAGGTGGCATCCATGGGGATGGTCGTGGGATACTCCGCATCATTTTGCCGGCAATCAACGGTGCCCTGGTGTTTGAAATTCATGCCCATATCTTGCATGGGACCTAAGCACGCACCCAAGGACACAGATTTGATTTTTCAACCAATTTATATGCACTCGAGAGTGCGCATGTAGTTCAAATTTGAATTATGCACATAAAATGCAGTGAAAACTCAGTTAATGCATGAAAATGTCCAAACGAACCCCGAAAAATCACAAAAATTCACACAACACTCCTGTTGTTCTATGTTGACACGAGAAAAAAATTTGATAGCAATTGATAGAGGCAAAGGTGTCCCGATGTTTCGATGAGATGGTGGCTATCGTTTTCTGTGGGAGTTGACCTTGACGATCCGACTACGAACGTGCGAGATGTCGCGCCTTAGCAATCGCTAAACCAAATTTCGAGGGGTTATTGACCACGCCGGAGCACGATCAACCTGACCACGAGGGTCTATTTCCTGCGAGCAAACGAACAACAAGCAAGAAACTGAGATTGCAATCTGGATATTGCGAATATAAGATGAAAGCTTTATTGATCAAGGTGGGGTTCTGTGACACCTTGGTCTGGTCGTTGAACACAAACGAAGTACGCGAAGTTGCAGCTATGGCGAACTTTTAATCTAAACAAAACCCCCAAAGTCTAAACGATGCCCTAAGGGATGTATATATGGAGGAGAGAGGGGGAATTTCGTGGCCCTTGGTGGAGGGGTCCGAAACCAACCCTAACTCTTGTTTCCCCACACATACGGACTCTAAAAACAGCCTATACTTAAGTACTTTGAAAATACATGGGTCTGGCCCAATAATAAGGTGACGCAACACCTAAAATAGCCTCTAGACAAAATTTATGAAGTGGCATCTTGTATATTTCATCCCATGCTTCATGCACTCATTATCGTGGCTCAAGTTTATATGCATTATCATTTATTTTCTCTAACACCTTAAAAGGACCATCAGCACGTGGCATTAGCTTTGATTTGCGCAAATTAGGAAATCTATCCTTACGCAAATGTAACCAAACAAGATCTCCAGGTGCAAACACAACATTTTTTCTACCCTGATCTCCAGCAAGTTTATATTTAGCATTCATACGCTCAATGTTTTCCTTAGTTAACTCATGCATTTTAAAAATCAATTCAGCACGTTCTTTAGCATCAAAATTAACCTTCTCCGAAGATGGAAGAGGCAACAAATCAATAGGTGCACGAGGTAGGAAACCATACACAAGTTCAAAAGGGCACATCTTAGTAGTAGAATGCGATGAACGATTATAAGCAAATTCAATATGAGGCAAGCATTCTTCCCACATTTTCTTGTTATTCTTCAAAACAGCCCTAAGCATAGTAGACAATGTTCTATTGACTACTTTAGTTTGTCCATCAGTTTGAGGGTGACAAGTAGTACTAAAAAGCAGCTTAGTCCCCAACTTAGCCCATAAACATCTCCAAAAGTGTCTCAGAAATTTAGTATCACGATCTGAAACAATAGTATTTGGCACACCATGCAAGCGAATAATTTCACGAAAGAACAGATCAGCAACATTAACTGCATCATCGCTTTTATGACATGGTATAAAGTGTGCCATTTTCGAGAACCTATCCACGACAACAAATATGCTATCCCTCCCCTTCTTTCTTTGAGGTAAACCTAAAACAAAGTCCATAGATATATCCTCCCAAGGAACACTAGGTACAAGCAAAGGCATATATAAACCATGAGGATTGAGTCGTGACTTAGCTTTTTGACATGTAGTGCAGCGAGCAACAAAACGCTCAAATCCTGTCTTATCTTTGGCCAAAAGAAATGTGTAGCAAGTATATCCTCCGTCTTCTTGACGCCAAAGTGTCCCATTAATCGTCCTCCATGCGCCTCCTGCAACAACAAAAGACGAACGGAGGTAGCTATAATGCATAGCTTGTTAGCACAAAACACAAATCCATCGTTAAGAACGAACTTGTTCCAAGTTCTCCCTTCCTTACAATTCTGCCATACATCTTTAAATTTAGCATCATGAACATATTGATCTTTGATGGTCTCCAAACCAAATATTTTAAAGTCAAGTTGTGAAAGCATAGTATAACGGCGAGACAATGCATCAGCAATAACATTTTCTTTACCCTTCTTGTGTTTAATGACATAAGGGAAAGTCTCAATGAATTCAACCCATTTAGCATGTCTACGGTTCAGTTTTGCTTGACTTTTAATGTGTTTCAAAGATTCATGATCAAAATGTATAACAAATTCCTTGGGCCATAAATAATGTTGCCATGTTTCTAAGGTCCGAACAAGAGCATATAATTCTTTATCATAAGTAGAATAGTTCAGACAAGGCCCACTCAATTTTTCAGAAAAGTATGCAACAGGTTTGCCATCTTGTAATAACACACCTCCTAATCCAATTCCACTGGCATCACATTCAAGCTCAAAAGTCTTATTGAAATTAGGAAGTTGGAGTAGAGGAGCATGTGTCAACTTATCTTTCAATACCGTGAAGGCTTCTTCCTGTGCGGTACCCCAAACAAAAGGCACATCCTTCTTTGTAAGCTTGTTGAGAGGTGCAGCAATGGTGCTGAAATCTCTCACAAAACGCCTATAGAAACCAGCGAGGCCAAGGAAACTCCTCACTTATGTGACCGTTTTGGGCTGCGGCCAACTCTCATTAGCTTCAATCTTGGCTTTATCAACTTCAATTCCCTATGGAGTAACAACATAGCCTAGAAAAGATACTCGGTCGGTGCAAAAGGTGCACTTTCCAAGGTTACCAAACAAACATGCATCACGTAGAGAAATAAAAACAGCACGTAAATGTTCCAAATGTTCCTCCAAAGATTTTCTATAAATCAATATGTCATCAAAGTAAACTACCACAAATCGTCCAATAAAAGCACGTAAAACTTCGTTCATGAACCTCATGAAAGTACTAGGTGCATTAGTTAACCCAAAAGGCATGACTAACCACTCATATAATCCAAACTTTGTTTTAAATGCTGTTTTCCATTCATCTCCCAATTTCATACGAATTTGATGGTATCCACTACGCAAATCAACTTTGGAGAATATTGTAGAGCCACTCAATTCATCAAGCATATCATCTAGCCTAGGAATAGGATGACGATAACGAATAGTAATATTATTAATGATAGAGGCAAAAGTGTCTCGATGTTTCAATGAGATGGTGGCTATCATTTCTATGGGAGTCGACCTTGACGATCCGACTACGAACATGCGAGACGTCGCGCCTTAGCAATCGCTAAACCAACTTCCGAGGGGTTATTGACCATGCCGGAGCACGATCAACCTGACCACGAGGGTCTGTTTCCTACAAGCAAACGAAGAATAAGCAAGAAACTGAGATTGCAATCTGGATGTTGCGAATATAGGATGAAAGCTTTATTGATCAAGGTGGGGTTCTGTGACATCTTGGTCTGGTCATTGGACACAAACGAAGTACGAGAAGTTGCAGCTATGGCGAACTTTTAATCTAAACAAAACCCAAGGTCTAAACGACGCCGTAAGGGCTGTATATATGGAGGAAGAGGGGGGGGGAATTTCGTGGCCCTTGAGGGTGGGGTCCGAAACCAACCCTAACTCTTGTTTCCCCACACATACGGACTCTAAAAATAGCCTATACTTAAGTATTTTAGAAATTACATGGGCCTGGCCCAATAATAAGGTGACGCAACACCAAGAATAGCCTATGGACGAATATTATGAAGTGGCATCTTGTATATTTCATCCAAGGCTTCATGCACTCCTTATGGTGGCTTCAAAGTCCTGAAATCATCACTTGTAACTCCATTCTTGATCCCCTTGCGCATGCCATCAACTCCATGCGTGTTCTTGCTCCAATGTTCATCCTTCTCCAAGCTAGGCCCTTCATTTGTAAGCAAAACAAATGTATCCAATTTAGGCAGCATCATATTCTCATGAACATTAGAATCATTACCAAGAAACGAAAGTACCTGGTAATTTAATTGGCGTGCGCGAGATCGAGTAATTGGTCCAGTATATGTAACAGTAGGGGATGTGGATGTAACAATGGTATTGATGTACTCATCATCCTCCCCTTCTTGAAATGAAGTCGTCCTCGACGGAAGCTCATCTTCCTCAACCAAATAAGGCTTTAAATCTGCAATGTTAAAAGTGGGACTAACCCCAAAATCTGCAGGTAGGTCAAGTTTATATGCATTATCATTTATTTTCTCTAACACCTTAAAAGGATCATCAACACGTGGCATTAGCTTTGCTTTGCGAAAATTAGGAAATCTATCTTTACTCAAATGTAACCAAACAAGATCTCCAGGTGCAAACACAACATGTTTTCTACCCTTATCTCCAGCAAGTTTATATTTAGCATTCATACGCTCAATGTTTTCCTTAGTTAACTCATGCATTTTTAAAATCAATTCAGAACGTTCTTTAGCATCAAAATTAACCTTCTCCGAAGATGGAAGAGGCAACAAATCAATAGGTGCATGAGGTAGGAAACCATACACAATTTCAAAAGGGCACATCTTAGTGGTAGAATGCAATGAACGATTATAAGCAAATTCAATATGAGGCAAGCATTCTTCCCATATTTTCTTATTATTCTTCAAAACAGCCCTAAGCAGAGTAGACAATGTTCTATTGACTACTTTAGTTTTTCCATCAGTTTGGGGGTGACAAGTAGTACTAAAAAGCAGTTTAGTCCCCAACTTAGCCCATAAACATCTCCAAAACTGGCTAAGAAATTTAGTATCACGATCTGAAACAATAGTATTTGGCACACCATGCAAGCGAATAATTTCACGAAAGAACAAATCAGCAACATTAATAGCATCATTGCTTTTATGACATGGTATAAAGTGTGCCATTTTCGAGAAGCTATCCACGACAACAAATATGCTATCCCTCCCCTTCTTTGCTCGAGGTAAACCTAAAACAAAGTCCATAGATATATCCTCCCAAGGAACACTAGGTACAAGCAAAGGCATATATAAACCATGAGGATTGAGTCGTGACTTAGCTTTTTGACATGTAGTGCAGCGAGCAACAAAACGCTCAACATCCCGTCTCATCTTTGGCCAAAAGAAATGTGTAGCAAGTATGTCCTCCGTCTTCTTCACGCCAAAGTGTCCCATTAGTCCTCTTCCATGCGCCTCCTGCAACAGCAAAAGATGAACTGAGCTAGCTGGAATGCATAGCTTGTTAGAACGAAACACAAATCCATTATTAACAACGAACTTGTTCCATGTTCTACCTTCTTTACAATTCTGCAATACATCTTGAAGTTCAGCATCATGCACATATTGATCTTTGATGGTCTCCAAACCAAATATTTTAAAGTCAAGTTGTGAAAGCATAGTATAACGACGAGACAATGCATCAGCAATAACATTTTCTTTACCATTCTTGTGTTTAGTGACATAAGGGAAAGTCTCAATGAATTCAATCCATTTAGCATGTCTACGGTTCATTTTTGCTTGACTTTTAATGTGTTTCAAAGATTCATGATCAGAATGTATAACAAATTCTTTGGGCCATAAATAATGTTGCCATATTTCTAAAGTCCGAACAAGAGCATATAATTCTTTATCATAAGTAGAATAGTTCAGACTAGGCCCACTCAATTTTTCAGAGAAGTATGCAACAGGTTTGCCATCTTGTAATAACACACCTCATAATCCAATTCCACTAGCATCACATTCAAGCTCAAAAGTCTTATTAAAATCAGGAAGTTGGAGTAAAGGAGCATGTGTCAACTTATCTTTCAATACCGTGAAGGCTTCTTCCTGTGCGGTACCCCAAACAAAAGGCACATCCTTCTTTGTAAGCTCGTTGAGAGGTGTAGCAATGGTGCTGAAATCTCTCACAAAACGCCTATAGAAACCATTGAGGCCAAGGAAACTCCTCACTTGTGTGACCGTTTTGGGCTGCGGCCAACTCTCAATAGCTTCAATCTTGGCTTTATCAACTTCAATTCCCTGTGGAGTAACAACATAGCCAAGAAAAGATACTCGGTCAGTGCAAAAGGTGCACTTCCCAAGGTTACCAAACAAACGTGCATCACGTAGAGCGATAAAAATAGCACGTAAATGTTCCAAATGTTCTTCCAAAGATTTGCTATAAATCGGTACATCGTCAAAATAGACTACCACAAATCATCCAATGAAAACACGTAAAACTTCATTCATTAGTCTCATAAAAGTACTAGGCGCATTAGTTAACCCAAAAGGCATGACTAACCACTCATATAAACCAAACTTAGTTTTAAATGTTTTTTTCCATTCATCTCCCAATTTCATACGAATTTCATGGTATCCACTACGCAAATCAACTTTGGAGAATATTGTAGAGCCACTCAATTCATCAAGCATATCATCAAGCCTAAGAATAGGATGATGATAACGAATAGTAATATTATTAATGCCTCTACAATCAACACACATACGCGACGTACCATCCTTTTTGGAACTAGTATAATAGGAACAGCACAAGGACTAAGTGATTCGCGTATATAACCTTTGTCGAGCAGCTCCTGTACTTGATGCATAATCTCCTTCGTCTCCTCTGGATTGGTACGGTATGGTGCACGGTTGGGTAGCGAAGCACCGGGAATTAAGTCAATTTGATGCTCAATCCCTCCAATAGGTGGTAATCCCTGTGGCACGTCTTGTGGAAAGACGTCAGCGAACTCCTGCAAAATGTTAGTGACAGCAGGGGGCAAAGAGGAAGGCACGTCCTCGAATGAAAATAATGCCTCTTTGCACACAAAAGCATAGCAAACAGATATGCTAAAATCTAGCTCATCAATATCAGATTTGGTGGCAAGTAAACATGCACTTTTCAATTTAATTTCAGAAACAACAGTAGATGGTTTATTATTAGGCTTCATTTGGTTCTCAAATTCTTTTGCCACAATCTGATTTTCACTCTTATTTGTCTCTTGTTTTGCTTTATTAGCTCTATTGATATCATCTTTCAAAATGGAATCAGGAGTCATAGGAAGCAAAGTAATATTTTTATCGTTATGAACAAGAGTATACTGATTGTTTCTACCATGGTGTACAGAATTTTTATCAAATTGCCATGGTCTACCAAGTAATAAGGAACATGCTTGCATAGGTACCACATCACAATCAACATAATTAGCATATGTAGAGATACTAAAATGCACACGAACAGTACGTGTTACCTTAACCTTGCCGCTGTTGTTGAACCATTGGATGTAGTAAGGATGTGGATGTGGTCTTGTGGTGAGAGATAGCTTCTCCACCATCTCCATTCTAGCCAAGTTGTTGCAACTCCCTCCATCTATGATCACTCGAACAGAACGTTCCTTCACAACTCCCTTGGTATGGAACAAATTATGCCTCTGATTTTGCTCAGCTTGTGTAATCTGCACACTCAAAACACGTTGAGAAACTAAACATTTATACGTGTCAGCATCTTCAGGAGACATGTATTGCGTCTCATGATCAGAATCGTCTCCACCGTGTTCGTCACGTGTAATAAGAGCCAAAGTCTCCTCATCATAGTCACTAGCAGACTCATACCCACCATCCTCAGTAACAATCATCACACGCTTAGATGGGCATTCTCTCGCATAATGACCTCCACCCTTGCAACGTCGACAAATAATATCATGTGTTTGCCCAGTTGATGCCATGGATGAAGAAGAGCTCTTTGCAGGCCCAGAAGGTGTGCTCTTGGCAGATAGTGGTGATTGTGCCTGCTTTATTGTATCACGGTTGGAGGTGGCAGCCGACGGAGGTGCCGGTGTAGCAAAACGTGTGGAAGTAGATGATGCACGTGGTGTCCAACATGAAGGTCGACCTGCAGAAAAGTTAGTATGCGCCAATGCCTATCGATCCTGCACTTCACGTTCAGCTTTACAGGCAAGATGGAATAAACGAGTGATATTAGTATACTCCTTATACTCTAGAATGGTCTAAATCTCTCTATTTAATCCACCCATAAAACATGCAAGCATATCTTCATTCTCCGCAACAATACCACATCTAATCATGCCAGTTTGCAATTCCTAATAATATTCTTCTACAGAATTTTTTCCTTGTCTTAATCGCTGCAATTTTTGAAGTAATTCACGTTGATAATATGGTGGAACCCAACGAGTACGCATAGCAGTTTTCAAAAGCAGCCCAAGTAGCTGGAATAGGATATAATCTACAATTCTCAGACCACCAAACACATGCAAAACTAGTGAATGCACAAACTGCAGCAGGAACACGTCTCTCCTCGGGATATTGTAAACATGTAAATCGTTGTTCAGTTTCTAACTCCCAAGTAAGATATATATCAGGAACATATCTACCCTCAAATGGTGGAATATTCAATTTTAGTTTAGGGAGATGGTCATGATCTCGTACCTGAGGGTGAGCCCTACCATTGCCATTATTTGTATGTGGACGACCTGGTGGTTGCTGTGCTGGTGGTGGCACGTAGTTCTGATTTTGATGAACCTCATCCTCGTAATCTCCCACATAATCATCCTCCTCCACATCAGCAGTAGGAGCCACAGAAGTATCAACAGCAGCACCAGCAGTTTGGCCCGGCTGAAGAGGGATACAGCTCGCTCGGCGGAGGGCTGTTTCCTGACATGGAGGTAGACAGTGTTGTTGCTGTTGTTGCAGAGGTGCGGCAGGAGCAGCCAGTGGTGGTGGTGGAAAACGCGAAAGAAATTCATCAAACTTGTTGTCGAGCTTTGTTTCAAACGTCTTCTCCATGCCATCTATCTTCTCCATGGCCTCTTCAAATCTGTTTAGCACATCTTGCTCCTGTCCACTCATGATTTGCTGAAACTTATCATGAAGCTCCTTGTTCGTCAAGTTCTCCTAGTCAGTCTCGTCGGCTTGTGATCCTGGCATGGTTAGCAGCAATAGAAACACACAAGAATATGATCCTACAGACTACTAACAAGTAGTGGTGGTGGCGGCTGTCACAAATCCGTCAAGCAAATCTCAAATTCTTACCAGTTCTTACCCAGCAGCAGGCGGTGATCGGCAACCGTTGTAGTCAAAACTCTCAAAAGCTTGGATAGAGCGATTGCCAGGGAGAGTCAAACGCACGACGTAGATGTATGTGGAGCTGGAAAGGCTTATAGTATGGTAGAAAAAAGGGTCAGCAATAATCAATTCAGAGATGCAAAGTTGAATAAACGCTCAACAACGGTACTGTGCTGGTCCTAGGCTATACCGTGCTAGAGACGCGAGCCTAGAACACTAACAAAATCACGGCACTGCACGTAAACAAGGGAAAAGCACACTGGAAATTTTTTTTTCGCTCTTTTTTTGCGCTCCTTTTTTTTGCGCTCCTCTTTTTTTGCGAAAAATTACTATAACGGAGAGTGTCTCAAAACTCTTCCCTCATCAAACTGATAGGATGGGCAAGAAATTTTTTTTTTTGACTTTTTTTCCGGAAATCAGGGCAGCGACGACGAAAAAGTGCGACAAAAAATCACTATGATGGCACGTGGCTCAAAAGACTCACAAAAGCCTAAAAATAGGACAGGGAAAAAATATTTTTGGTCGCCAATATTTTGGCCTAAAAACTGCCCAGGGGTCTACAATCAACGCACATACGCGACGTACCATCCTTTTTCAGCACTAAAATGATAGGAACAACACAAGGACTAAGGGATTCGCGTATATAACCTTTGTCAAGCAGTTCTTGTACTTGATGCATAATCTCCTTCGTCTCCTCTAGATTGTTATGGTATGGTGCACGGTTGGGTAATGATGCACCGGGAATTAAGTCAATTTCATGCTCAATCCCTCGCATTGGTGGTAATCCCAGTGGCACGTCTTGTGGAAAGACGTCAACGAACTCCTGCAAAATGTTAGTGACAGCAGGAGGCAAACAGGAAGGCACGTCCTCGAATGAAAATAATGCCTCTTTGCACACAAAAGCATAGCAAACAGATTTGCTAAAATCTAGATCATCAATATCAGATTTGGTGGAAAGTAAACATGCACTTTTCAATTTAATTTCGGAAGCAATACTAGATTGTTTATTATTAGGCTGCATTTTTTAATCAAATTCTTTTGCCACAATATGATTTTCACTCTAGTTTTTCTCTTGTTTGGCTTTATTAGCTCTATTAATATCATCGTTCAAAATGGAATCATGAGTCATAGGAAGCAAAGTAGTATTTTTATCCTTATGAACAAGAGTATACTGATTGTTTCTACCATGGTGTACTGAATTTTTATCAAATTGCCATGGTCTACCAAGTAATAAGGAACATGCTTGCATAGGTACCACATCACAATCAACATAATCAGCATATGTAGAGATACTAAAATGCACACGAACAGTACGTGTTACCTTAACCTTGTCGTTGTTGTTGAACCATTGGATGTAGTAAGGATGTGGATGTGGTCTTGTGGAGATAGTTTCTCCACGATCTCCATGCTAGCCAAGTTATTGCAGCTCCCTCCATCTATGATGACGCGAACAGAACGTTCCTTCACAACTCCCTTTGTATGGAACAAATTATGCCTCTGATTTTGCTCAGCTTGTGTCACCTGCACACTCAAAACACGTTGAGCAACTAAACATTCATACCTGTCGGCATCTTCAGCAGCCATGTATTGCATCTCATGATCAAAATCATCTCCACCGTGTTCTTCATGTGTAATAAGAGCCAAAGTCTCCTCATCATAGTCACTAGAGGACTCATACCCACCATCCTCAGTAGCAATCATCACACGCTGAGATTGGCATTCTCTCGCAAAATGTCCTCTTCCCTTACAACGACGACAAATAATATCACTTGTGTGCCCTGTTGATGCCATGGAAGAAGAAGAGCTCTGCGCAGGTCCAGCAGGTGTCCTCTTGGCAGATAGTGGTGGTTGTGCCTGCTTTCTTGTATCACGGCTGGAGGTGGCACCTGATGGAGGTGCTGGTGGAGTGGAAGTAGAGGATGCACGTGGTGTCCATGATGAAGATCGACCTGCAGAAAAGTTAGTTCGCGCCAATGCTTGTCGATCCTGCACTTCACGTTCAGCTTTACAAGCAAGATGGAATAAACGAGTGATATTATTATACTCCTTATAGTCTAGGATGGTTTGAATCTCTCTATTTAATCCACCCATAAAACGTGCAAGCATAGCTTCATTCTCCTCAACAATACCACATCTAATCATGCCAGTTTGTAATTCCTGATAATATTCTTCTACAGAATTTTTTCCTTGTCTTAAACGCTGCAACTTTTGAAGTAATTCACGTTGATAACATGGTGGAACCCAACGAGTACGCATAGCAGTTTTCAAAGCAGCCCAAGTAGCTGGAATAGGATATAATCTACAATTCTCAGACCACCAAACACATGCAAAACTAGTGAATGCACAAACTACAGCAGGAAGACGTCTCTCCTCGGGATATTGTAAACATGTAAATCGTTGTTCAGTTTCTAACTCCCAAGTAAGATATATATCAGGAACATATCTACCCTCAAATGGTGGAATATTCAATTTTAGTTTAGGGAGATGGTCATGATCTTGTACCTGAGGGTGAGCCCTACCACTGCCATTATTTGCATGTGGACTACCTGGCGGTTGCTGTGCTGGTGGTGGCACGTAGTTCTGATTTTGATCAACCTCATCCTCGTAATCTCCGGCAAAATCATGCTCCTCCGCATCAGCAGTAGGAGCCACAGAAGTATCAACAGTAGGACCAAAAGTTTGGCCAGGTGCAAGAGGGAGAAGGCTCGCTCGGCGGAGGGCTGTTTCACGATGTGTAGGTAGTCGTCGTCGTTGTTGTTGTTGTTGTTGTAGAGGTGCGTTAGGTGCAGCCGGTGGTGGTGGTGGAACACGCGCGAGCAATTCATTAAACCTGTTATCGAGCTTTGTTTCAAACGTCTTCTCCATGCCATCTATCTTCTCCATGGCCTCTTCAAATCTGTTTAGCACATCTTGCACCTGTCCACTCATCATTTGCTGAAATTTATCATGCAACTCCTTATCCGTCATGTTCTCCCAGTCAATCTCGTCGGCTTGTGATCCTGCCATGGTTAGCAACAATAGAAACACGCAAGAATATGATCCTACAGACTACTAACAAGTAGTGGTGGTGGCGGGTGTCACAAATCCGTCAAGCAAATCTCAAATTCTTACCAGTTCTTACCCAGCAGCAGGCGGTGATCGGCAACCGTCGTAGTCAAAACTCTTAAAGCTTGGATAGAGCGATTACCAGGGAGAGTCAAACGCACGACGTAGATGTATGTGGAGCTGGGAAGGCTTATAATATGATAGCAAAAT
Organism: Triticum urartu; assembly: GCF_056163025.1. NCBI lineage: Eukaryota > Viridiplantae > Streptophyta > Magnoliopsida > Poales > Poaceae > Triticum > Triticum urartu. The sequence continues at coordinate 201,623,822 of NC_141873.1, forward strand.
GGGTCAGCAATAATCAATTTAGAGATGCAAAGTTGAATAAACGCTCAACGACGGTACTGTGCTGGTCCTAGGCTAGATCGTGCTAGAGACGCGAGCCTAGAACACTAAGAAAATCATGGCGCTGTATGTAAATAGTGGAGGAGCACACTCTGAATTTTTTTTTCTTTTTTTTCACTTTTTTTGCACTTTTTTTCCTCTTTTTTCGTTTTTTTTGCTCGGCAACAATTTTTTTCGAAAAAGTCTACAAATGGTCTAAAAACTGCCTAGCCAGAATTTTTTTTTGAGTTTGGAACTATTTTTCTTCTGCGGGTAGCATGGAATCTCAGGAGTCCTACTCTATCACGACTCAGAGTATGGCGTGATCTGGAACTCGAAAACAAAGCAACAAATACTGGACTCGGACTAGGACTGGTGGCGGAGATGAAACTGGTGGAACTCGGACTGTGGTGGTATATCTGGACTCGGATTGGTGGTGGTATATGGCGATGGTATATCTGGACTTGGATTGGTGGTGGTATATGGCGATGGTATATGTGGACTCTTATTGGTGGTAGTATATGGCAGCGGTGATGTATATGGTGGGGTGGTGGTATATGGTAATGAAGATGACGATGGTGCGGCGGCGGCATGACAACCTGTGAACAGAACTCGAAACTCTAAAGGACTAGACGCTAAGACCAGCAACTTGACACGACGATGCAACCACAAATTCAACAAAGCAAATACAGAAAAGATTATGCAAAGGCTCAGATTGGTTCGGATAGGATGAACTAACCCTAATTATTTTGGCTTTTTCGTGGACTGTAGGTATGAAGAACAGACTCGATCTAATTTACAAAAAACTGTAAAATCTCACCGAGCAACCTGAAAATCTGATACCACTTGATAGAGGCAAAGGTGTCCCGATGTTTCGATGAGATGGTGGCTATCGTTTTCTGTGGGAGTCGACCTTGACGATCCGACTACGAACGTGCGATACATCGCGCCTTAGCAATCGCTAAACCAACTTCCAAGGGTTATTGACCACGCTGGAGCACGATCAACCTGACCACGAGGGTCTGTTTCCTGCGAGCAAACAAAGAACAAGCAAGAAACTGAGATTGCAATCTGGATATTGCGAATAAAAGATGAAAGGTTTATTGATCAAGGGGGGGTTCTGTGACGTCTTGGTCTGGTCGTTGGACACAAATGAAGTACGCGAAGTTGCAGCTACGGTGAACTTTTAATATAAACAAAACCCAAAGACTAAACGACGCTCTAAGGGCTATATATATGGAGGAAGAGGGGGGAATTTCGTGGCCCTTGGAGGAGGGCTCCGAAACCAACCCTAATTCTTGTTTCCCCACACATACGGACTCTAAAAACAACCTATACTTAAGTATTTCGAAAATACATGGGCCTGGCCCAATAATAAGGTGACGCAGCACCTAAAATAGCCTCTGAACGAAATTTATGAAGTGGCATCTTGTATATTTCGTCCAAGGCTTCATGCACTCCTTATGGTGGCTTCAAAGTCCTGAAGTCATCACTTGTAACTCTGTTCTGGATCCCCTTGCGCATGCCATCATCTCCACGCTTGAACTTGTTCCAAGGTTCATCTTTCTTGTCCAAGGTAGGCCCTTCATTTGTAAGCAAAACAAATGTATCCAATTTAGGCAGCATCATATTCTCATGAACATTAGAATCGTTACCAAGAAACGAAAGTACCTGATAATTCAATTGGCGTGCGCGAGCTCTAGTAATCGGTCTAGTGTGTATAGCAGCAGGGGCTGTGGGTGTAAGAATGGTATTGATGTCCTCATCAGCAATAAGAGGCCATGGATATCGTTTCGTTCCCAAACATGGGACGTTCCCTACCGAAACCATCATGCTTGTTGTGAGAAGCTCCGATTTGTGAGAAGCATATACCAAAACCTGCCCCATATGGGACAAACTTTGTAATACGACATGTTGATGCCGGTCCATGATAGCATGCCAAGTTTCATGAATTTCAGATGAGTTTTGGATTTACTAGAATTTAAAAACCACGCATCTCAATGTTTTGTCGGCAATCAACGGTGCCTCGGTGTTTGAAATTCATTCCCATTTCTTGCATGGGACCTAAGCATGCACCCAAGGACATAGATTTGATTTTTCAACCAATTTATATGCACTAGAGCATGTGCATGTAGTTAAAATTTGAATTATGCACATAAAATGCATTAAAAACTTAGTTAATACATAAAAATGTCCAAACGAACCCTGAATATTTCCAATTCTTTTGTGATCACTTCAATAAAAGGTCTAGCAATTCAAACACCGTCCATGGCCGCCGTGACCCCATTATGTAATTCAAATCAAGACCAAAAATCAAGTATATCCCGCACAGTTTATTATAACCAATTGTGCGAGATGCAGCACAAAATATCTTCTGAACATGTCTGAATAAGGGACCGTGTCTGATGACACTTTGCGCGCCAGCTTTTTGGCTGAAGCGTTTCCAAATTTTCGGTTTTCGTGGAAATATCTACCTCCCCGCCCCCCTTATAAAAATCCACATTTCCCCCCTTTCCGCCTTCCTTTCCAAGTTGAAACCTTCACTCCTTGCTTGTAGTGCCGACGCCTCCTCGCCGGCGACCCTCCTTCACGTTGCTCAGCCTCGCCTATCTGGGTAGGTAATCCACACCCGACCCCCATCCTCCTCCTCCTTCCACATCCCACCTGGCCCGACCGCTGGCGCGAGCGCGACACCTTCCACCCAAATCACCGACCCCTCCACCAAATAAGCGCTGGCGAAAGCCATGGTGCATGCAGTATAGCCAGGACCTCAAGGAGCATTTGGCAGCGGAGAAGCAAATCGGCCACACGCGCGGATGAGGACGCGATGGCTGCCATTCGTGATGATGCCTAGATCTTGAAGAAGCACCTTGCCATTTTCTAGCTACGCCGGTTATGCTTGCTCGGTTTACCCGTTGCGTGTGCTACTCCTGACTTTCCTTCACAAATTCTAGTGAATTGTGCTATCTAATTTTACCATGCAATCTGTTGCTCTAGTGTATATGTTCTATATGTCGTGCAGTGTGGTGCTCACTTAGTTACTGTTTGGTTAATTAGTTCTCGTCTTTAGTTAACTATTTGGTTCAAATATGCAAATGTGATGTTGAATTCTTCAGGCTGCAATTTTGTATTCTCTTCCATGTGAGAAATAAATCGAATTTATCTTTACAAAATTGTGGGTGCATTCTGTTATTGTATACCATGTGAGGAATAAATTGAATTTGGCTGTAGTAAATACACGAGAAACAAATACAATTGCTACAATTGGCTGTAGTTAACTGTTTGGTCAACTATCTGATCTTCTATTAGGAGTATGTTATATTGTGCAATGTGGTGCTCAGTTAATGATTGGTTCATTTGTTGTGGTGTTTAGTTAACTGCTTGGTTCAATGTTATATTGTGCAATGTGGTCCTCAGTTAATGATTGGTTCATTTGTTGTGGTGTTTAGTTAACTGCTTGGTTCAATGTTATATTGTGCAATGTGGTCCTCAGTTAATGTTTGGTTCATTTGTTGTGGTGTTTAGTTAACTGCTTGGTTCAATTCTGCTATGCGAGTCCAATTGTCATGGGTACAATTTTGTATTGTTGTGCATGTGAGGAATAAATCGAATTGGCTGCACTTAATACATGAGAAACATATACAAGTGCTATATTTCCTAGTTCTTAATCATGCTGGTTTGTATAAATGGGTTTTCCCTGTGGCTTAAATTAATTTGATGAATCTGCAATGTGATTATTTTTCATCAACATATTTTACTGATAGCATGCGAACCCTTACTTAACCTGATGACTAACTACCTTATATGTGTTGCAGGGAAACAATGGGAAGCACTGAGGTTTACAATCGAGGTTAGCACGTGCATGGTCCGTTGTCTAATAGCACATTATTGTGCAATTGCAGGAACCATTCTCATATTTAGGTTCTTAACAATTTGGTCTTGCACATGTAGGTCCTGCTGTTAGAGGTTTTGACCCACTATTCGACCCTTTTTGCATATGGGGAAATGAGTTGTCCATGAATATCAGTCAAGTCAAGAAACTCATAAAGATTGTTAGGATAAAGAAATTAGCGACAAAAAACAAAATGATCTATGTCTGTACAATGAAGAAGACATCAGTTCACTATAGGATGGTACTAACTATTATACCTTGCCATTTTTTATTTCTTTGCCCCATTTCCAATATAGAGAAGATATTTATGCACATCCTTGTTTTCAGGCCTTTCCAAAGTAGTTCACTGAATATTACCTCTCAAACCATCTGTATGGTCAGGAGGCGAGGAAGGTATTCATACAACCCCCACGGTTCAATATTGAAGTGTTCCTGAAGAGGACGAAGGATGGACGGTCAATCATCCATAGGCACTGACTTAAAGTTACAAAGACCTTCAACATCAATGAAGGCTCAATATCCGCCTTCTACTTCAACAGTTTTGCAGATGAGATACATCTGCCTATGTACCATCTATGATGCCAATTTCGAATGGTTATAGATGTTGCATGCGGAACTTCGTCCTCGTGTAGTTGTGTAATGGGGTCGCTGAGTGCTGAAGCTATATGATGTTGTACTCTAATGTATTTCAATTATGAAAATGAAATATATTGTGTGGTTAATATGAACTGTCAATTAGATTAATAAATGGATTATGAATAATTTGATAATTATCCTGCTAGTGGTGAATGTAATGCCCCGTATGTAACTTGCCATATTTGTATTCCAACTCTTGCCATTTTTGGCTCTAAGGTATGTTATTCCCTCGTGGTTGGGTTTTGTATTCGTTTTGCATTTTTTTTCATGTCATGCATTTCATATCATGTCATCATGTGCATCGCATTTGCATACGTGTTCGTCTCATGCATCCGAGCATTTTCCCCGTTGTCCGTTTTGCATTCCGGCACTCCTACGTCCTCCGGTGTCCCCTTTTGCCTCTTTCCATGTGCGGGTGTTAAACGTTCTCGGATTGGACCGAGATTTGCCAAGCGGCCTTGGTACACCACCGGTAGACCGCCTATCAAATTTCGTGCCATTTGGAGTCCGTTTAATACTCCAACGGTTAACCAAGGAACCGTCTAGGCCTCGTGTGCGTTGCAGCCCAACACCCCTCCAAAGTGGCCCAAAACCCATCCAAACCCCGTCTATACTCTCGGTCGTTTGATCACGATCACGTGGCCGAAAACCGCACTCCATTTAGACTCTCCTAGCTCCTTCTATGTATAAATAGGTCTTCCCCGTTCAAAATCACAGATGAAACCCTAAAAACTTCCCCTCTCCATGCCGGACGTGTCCGCCCGCCGCCGGACACGCATCCGCCGCCGCCCGCGCCCAATCGGGTCTCGCCACGTGTCAGCACCGCCGTCCAGCGGCGCCGGCCCGGCGAGGCCCGATTCCCCCCCCCCCCCCCGAGCCCATCGCGCCGCCCTCCGGCCCGATCTCCGCCACCGTCGTCTCCTCCCACGCGCCGCGCCCGAGTCCTCGTCGTCGGCCGCCGCCTTCGCCGGCCAACTCGTCCGCACCTCGCCGCACCCCTCCACGCCATCGGCAACCGCGGCCGTCCGCCGCCGCAGCACGCCGGTCGCGCCCATGGCCACCGCCGCCTGCGCCTTCCCCGGCCGCGGCCGCGCCAGCTCCGGCCACCGCGTCCCTCCCTCTCCGGCGAGCCTCCGGCAGCCTTCCTCAACTCCGGCCACCGCGAGATCCAACTCCGACGAACCTTGATCCACGCGCCCGAAACCCTAGATCTGGGATTCGGAGGTGATTTTCCCCCAAGTCCCTAACATTTTCATGGCATGTTCATTGCATCATAACTTTGTGCTCATAGCTCAGTTTCGTGCATGTGGCATATCAAAATGTTCATCATGATGCCCTCTTCATTTTGTTCCATTGCACCATGCTTGTTTGAGTCCATCTCGATGCCTAAAATGCTGTTGCAAGAGTGCTATAAAATGTTAGTTTCTGTTTCTTAACAGATTATGAGCATTTATCATTTTTGCAATGATTATTGTGTGCCTCCTATGAACTTGCGCCCTACATGTGTTTTGGGCTATGCCATGCCATCTTTAGAGGGGTGTATTCCATGTATTTTTGTGATCAATGTGGTGACTAGCACAAGCATGCAAAGTAGCTCTCGTGATGTTGCTGATTTCAGGGACTTAGAATTCTTCTAAGTCATTTCCCTGATGTTATTTTTATGCCATGTATTCATGTTGCTACAGATAGATCCATGCCTCTTTTGATTATGTTTAGTAAGGATGATTTGGGAATATGGTTGTGCTCTATCCATCCATTTCTTTGTTTGCATTTAAGGAGTACCCTAACATGACTCAATCTTACTCTACTTTTGCTATAAAATGTTCCTGGCAGATTGTTTACGTGTTAATCAATTTTGCCAAGGTTGCTGTAGTTGATCCATGCATGCTATGAGATTTTTCTTGCCATGTTTAGTTTCTTGATCATGTCTTCTTGATGGTAGTATGCTTAGTTTGTCATGCAAGGCCTTGTGTTGAGTGCATCGAGCTCGCAAACATGCCTACTTAACTCTGTTTATGCTGTGTCTAGTTTTCTGCTAAGTCTGAATCTGTTAATGAAACTTGCTATGTTTACATGGGTGCCATCTTGTTTTCTGTGCCCTTTTGGCTTATGGTCAGTAAGGGACTTTTGTTATATGCTTTGAGTAGTTTCATGCCATGCCTTGCTTTGCCATGATATGTTCCTGTAGCATGTTGTTATCTTGCTTCAAACATTGCTTCTAGATGTTAAATCCTGACATGATGTTATTTTCACAAACTCTGAGATGCTGTTATCTTTTGCACTTTTGCCATGCTTGTTTGAACCTGCTATTGTGTGAATTAGCCGTAGCTCAGTGTTCATCTTTTGTCAAGAATCTTGAGTAGATCACTGCGATGTGCTTTGTTGCTATGTTAGAGTGCAGTAGCTCATTTTCTTGTTGCATTTTAGATGGCATCGTGCTGTTAATCGCAGAATAGTGCCATTATTGTTTTGCTTACCATTTGCAAACCGTGCATCCAATTCCGGTGATCTTTATATCGATTTCGACAGTAATCAACTCGTCTTTCCAGCGGCGCACTTGGTTTGCCAAGTTGAGGTCTGGTTCAATTTTTTCCTTCCGGAGCACGCATATGTATTGCATATTACATCCCGCATATCATGCCATGTTTTGCATCATGTTGCTTGCGCATTGCACCGTGGTTGATTGTGGTTTCTTTTGGTTGTATTCTTACCTTGGGTTGAGCCGGGAGACGAGTACGTGATCGAGGAACCCGTTGAGTACGCTTACGAGGATCAAGCTTACGTCAACTCAGAGAACTTTGTAGGCAACATGACCATACCCTCGAAATCACTTCTATCTTTTCTTGCTAGTTGCTCGCTCTATTGCTATGCCTATGCCGCGACACCTACCACATGCTTTATCATGCCTCCCATATTGCCATCTCAAGCCTCTAACCCACCTTGTCCTAGCAAACCGTTGTTTGGCTATGTTACTGCTTTGCTCAGCTCCTCTTATAGCATTGTTAGTTGTAGGTGAAGATTGGAGTTTGTTCCTTGTTGGAACATGATTATTGTTGGGATATCATTATTATACCGTGTCTACTTTAATGCATCTATATACTTGGTAAAGGGTGGAAGGCTCGGCCTTATGCTTAGTGTTTTGTTCCACTCTTTCCGCCCTAGTTTTCCATCATACCGGTGTTATGTTCCTTGATTTTGCGTTCCTTACGCGATTGGGTTATAATGGGAACCCCTTGACAGTTCTCCTTGAATAAAACTCCTCCAGCAAGGCCCAATCATAGAGGCAAAGGTGTCCTGATGTTTCGATGAGATAGATATCGTTTTCTATGGAGTCGACTTTGACAATCCGACTACGAACGTGCGAAGACGTTGTGCCTTAGCAATCGCTAAACCAACTTCCGAGGGTTATTGACCACGCCGGAGCACGATCAACCTGACCACGAGGGTCTATTTCCTGCGAGCAAACGAAGAACAAGCAAGAAACTGAGATTGCAATCTGGATATTGCGAATAAAAGAGGAAAGCTTTATTAATGAAGGTGGGGTTCTGTGACGTCTTGGTCTGGTCGTTGGACACAAACGAAGGACGCGAAGTTGCAGCTATGGATAACTTTTAGTCTAAACAAAACCCAAAATCTAAACGATGCCCTAAGTGGAACTTCGTGGCCCTTGGTGGAGTGGTCCGAAACCAACCCTAACTCTTGTTTCCCCACACATACAGACTCTAAAAACAGCCTATACTTAAGTACTTCGAAAATACATGGGCCTGGCCCAATAATAAGGTGATGCAGCACCTAGAATAGCCTCTGAACGAAATTTATGAAGTGGCATCTTGTATATTTCGTCCCATGGTTCATGCACTCATTATGGTGGCTTCAAAGTCCTAGAATCATCACTTGTAACTCTGTTCTTGTTCCCCTTGCGCATGCCATCATCTCCATGCTTGAACTCGCTCCAAGGTTCATCTTTCTGGTCCAAGCTAGGCCCTTCATTTGTAAGCAAAACAAATGTATCCAATTTAGGCATCATCATATTCTCATGAACATTAGACTCGTTACCAAGAAACGAAAGTACCTGATAATTCAATTGGCGTGCGCGAGCTCTAGTAATTGGTCCAGTATGTATAGCAGCAGGGGCTGTGGGTGTAACAATGGTATTGATGTCCAAATATTGCATACATGCATATTTGTCAGGTGATGTCTAATGCAAACTATTCAATAATCTATTTATGTTATCCAGAACAAAAATACTTCACACACTTTTGTGTTTTGTCTAATTGCAGGTGTATGGAACATTTGTACAATCCACATATGAAGATAAGGGAAAAGAAGAAGTTTAGGTTCTGTTCAAAAAGTCCTCTCACGTCACTTTTGGGGCAAGAGAAGATAGAGTCCAAGTCTCTCACGTTCTGTATTCAGATTCGGACTGCAGAGACATACCTGACACAAAATGCCAACAACTTTTTCATACGGACTCCGAATTGGGTGATTCTTTTTTGTGTTGAAAACAAGATTTCGTGCTCTTTCCAACCCAGTTGGATTCACCTTCAATTCGTCCAGAGCGTTGAGTTATGGACGAAACAATCTGACGTTGTAGCAGAATTCGAGTCAAACTACAAGCCCAAAGGTGTTGCATCACCTCCACTTGGGCCCATGAGCCTTGTACGACCTAGGGTTAGTTTTAGGCTGCCTTGGGATGTCCTCCCACCTCCTTGGCCTCCATCCCTTGCTCCTATATAAGTAGATCCATCTAGTATCTTTTTCCTTGGGATTTGTTTAGGTGAAAGTTAGCCATTGCAACTTCGTGTACTTCGTTTGTGTCCAACGACCAGACCAAGACCGCTTTCGGATCCCCACCTTTATCAATACTTCATCTATATTCTGATGGGGACATCAATACCATTGTTACACCCACAGCCTCTGCTGCTATACATACTGGACCGATTACTAGAGCTCGGACACGCCAATTGAATTATCAGGTACTTTCGTTTCTTGGTAACGATTCTAATGTTCATGAGAATATGATGCTGCCTAAATTGGATACATTTGTTTTGCTTACAAATGAAGGGCCTAGCTTGTACAAGAAAGATGAACCTTGGAGCAAGTTCAAGCATGGAGATGATGGCATGCGCAAGGGGAACAAGAACGGAGTTACAAGTGATGATTCCAGGACTCTAAAGCGACCATAATGAGTACATGAAGCATGGGACGAAATATACAAGATGCCACTTCATAAATTTCGTCCAGAGGCTATTTTAGGTGCTGCGTCGCCTTATTATTGGGCCAGGCCCATGTATTTTTGAAGTACTTAAGTATAGGCTGTTTTTAGAGTCCGTATGTATGGGGAAACGAGAGTTAGGGTTCGTTTTGGACCCCTCCACCAAGTGCCATGAAATTCCCCCTCTCTCCTCCATATATACAACCCTTAGGGCATCGTTCCGGCTTTGGGTTTTGTTTAGATTAAAAGTTCGCCATAGCTGCAACTTTGCGTACTTCATTTGTGTTCAAGGACCAGACCAGGGCATCACAGAACCCCACCTTGATCAATAAAGCTTTCATCTTATATTCGCAATATCCAGATTGCAATCTCAGTTTCTTGCTTGTTCTTCGTTTGCTTGCAGGAATCAGACCCTCGTGGTCAGGTTGATCGTGCCCCGGCATGGTCAATAACCCTCGGAAGTTGGTCTAGCGATTGCTAAGGCGCGACGTCTCGCACGTTCGTAATCGGATCGTCAAGGTCGACTCCCACAGAAAACGATAGCCACCATCTCATCAAAACATTGGGACACCTTTGCCTCTATCATATTCGCAATATTCAGATTGCATTATCATATTCTTGCTTGTTCTTCGATTGCGTGAAGGAATAGACCCTTGTGGTCAGGCTGATCGTGCTTCCGGCATCGTCAGTAACCTCGGGAGATTGGTTTAGCGATTTCTAAGGCGCAACGTCGTGCTCATTTGTAGTCGGATCGTCAAAGTCGTCTCCACCAAATCGATAATTATCATCTCATCGAACGATTGGGACACCCTTGCCTCTATCAGATTTGCTTGATGGATTTGTGACATCCACCACCACCTCTTGTTAGTAGTCTGTAGGATCATATTCTTGTGTGTTTCTATTGCTACTAACGATGGCAGGATCACAAGCCGAAGAGACTAACTGGAAGAACCTGACGAATAAGGAGTTGCATGATAAATTTTAGCAAATGATGAGTGGACAGGTGTAAGATGTGCTAAACAGATTTGACGAGGCCATGGAGAAGATAGATGGCATGGAGAAGACATTCAAAACAAAGCTCGATAACAAGTTTAATGAATTGCTCGCGCGTCTTCCACCACCACCACCGGCTGCCCCTAACGCACCTCTCCAACAACAACAACAACGTCGCTTTCAAAATCAAGTGGGACGAGCACAACGCGTTCCCATTGACCCTGGGCAAACGTCTGGTGCCGTTGTTGATACTTCTGCCGCTCCTGCTGCTACTGCAGAGGTGGAGGACCATTACGAGGATGAGGTTGACCAAAATCAGAACTACGTGCCACCACCAGCACCACCACCACCAGGTCGTCCTCATGCATATCATCGCAATGGTAGGGCTGCACCACCACCTGAGGTACATGACCATCTTCCTAAACTAAAATTGAATATTCCACCATTTGAGGGTAGATATGTTCCTGATTTATATCTTACATGGGAGTTAGAAACTGAACAACAATTTACATGTTTACAATATCCCGAGGAGAGACGTGTTCCTGCTGCTGTTTGTACTTTCACTAGCTTTGCCTCTGTTTGGTGGTCTGAACATTGTAGATTATATCCTATTCCAGCTACTTGGGCTGCTATGAAAACTGCTATGCGTACTCGTTGGGTTCCACCATATTATCAACGTGAATTACTTCAAAAATTGCAGCGATTAAGACAAGGAAAAAATTCTGTAAAAGAATATTATCAGGAATTACAAACTGGCATGATTAGATGTGGTATTGTTGAGGAGAATGAAGCTATGCTTGCATGTTTTATGGGTGGATTAAATAGAGAAATTTAGACCATTCTAGAGTATAAGGAGTATACTAATATCACTCGTTTATTCCATCTTGCTTGTAAAGCTGAACGTGAAGTGCATGATCGACAGGCATTGGCGCAAACTAACTTTTCTGCAGGTCTATCTTCATCATGGACACCACGTGCATCCTCTACTTCCACTCCACCAGCACCTCCATCAGGTGCCACCTCCAGCCGTGATACAAGAAAGAAGGCACAACCACCACAATCTGCCAAGAGCACACATGCTGGACCTGCGCAGAGCTCTTCTTCTTCCATGGCATCAACAGGGAACACAAGTGATATTATTTGTCGTCGTTGTAAGGGAAGAGGACATTTTGCGAGAGAATGCCAATCTCAACGTGTGATGATTGCTACTGAGGATGGTGGGTATGAGTCCGCTAGTGACTATGATGAGGAGACTTTGGCTCTTATTACACGTGAAGAACACTGTGGAGAGGATTCTGATCATGAGACACAAGACATGACTGCTGAAGATGCTGACTGGTATGAATGTTTAGTTGCTGAACGTGTTTTGAGTGTGCAGGTCACACAAGATGAGCAAAATCAGAGGCATAATTTGTTCCATACAATGGGAGTTGTGAAGGAACGTTCTGTTCGCGTCATCATAGATGGAGGGAGCTGCAAAAACTTGGCTAGCATGGAGATGGTGGAGAAGCTATCTCTCACCACAAGACCACATCCACATCCTTACTACATCCAATGGTTCAACAACAGCGGCAAGGTTAAGGTAACACGTACTGTTCGTGTGCATTTTAGTATCGCTACATATGCTGATTATGTCGATTTTGATGTGGTACCCATGCAAGCATGTTCCTTATTACTTGGTAGACCATGGCAATTTCATAAAAATTCTGTACAGCATGGTAGAAACAATCAGTATACTCTTGTTCATAAGGGTAAAAATATTACTTTGCTTCCTATGACTCCTAAATCCATTTTGAAAGATGATATTAATAGAGCTAATAAAGCAAAACAGGAGAAAAATAAGAGTGAAAATCAGATTGTGGCAAAAGAATTTGAGAAACAAATGAAACCTAATAATAAACCATCTAGTGTTGCTTCTGAAATTAAATTGAAAAGTGCATGTTTACTTGCCACAAAATCTGATATTGATGATCTAGATTTCAGCAAATCTGTTTGCTATGCTTTTGTGTGCAAAGAGGCATTATTTTCATTCGAGCACATGCCTTCCTCTTTGCCTCCCGCTTTCACTAACATTTTGCAGGAGTTCGCTGATGTCTTTCCAGAAGACGTGCCACCGGGATTACCACCTATTCGAGGGATTCAGCATCAAATTGACTTAATTCCCAGTGCATCATTACCCAACCGTGCACCATACCGTACCAACCCAGAGGAGGCGAAGGAGATTATGCATCAAGTACAAGAACTGCTCGACAAAGGTTATATACGCGAATCCCTTAGTCCTTGTGCTATTCCTATCATTTTAGTGCCGAAAAAGGATGGTACGTCGTGTATATGCGTTGATTGTAGAGGCATTAATAATATTACTATTCGTTATCGTCATCCTATTCCTTGGCTAGACGACATGCTTGATGAATTGAGTGGCTCTACAATATTCTCCAAAGTTGATTTGTGTAGTGGATACCATCAAATTCGTATGAAATTGGGAGATGAATGGAAAACAACATTTAAAACTAAGTTTGGTTTATATGAGTGGTTAGTCATGCCTTTTGGGTTAAATAATGCACCTAGTACTTTCATGAGGTTAATGAATGAAGTTTTACGTGCTTTCATTGGACGATTTGTGGTAGTTTACTTTGATGACATATTGATTTATAGCAAATCTTTGGAGGAACATTTGGAACATTTACGTGCTGTTCTTATTGCTCTACGTGATGCACGTTTGTTTGGTAACCTTGGAAAGTGCACCTTTTGCACCGACCGAGTATCTTTTCTTGGCTATGTTGTTACTCCACAGGGAATTGAAGTTGATAAAGCCAAGATTGAAGCTATTGAGAGTTGGCCGCAGCCCAAAACGGTCACACAAGTGAGGAGTTTCCTTGGCCTCGCTGGTTTCTATAGGCGTTTTGTGAGAGATTTCAGCACCATTGCTGCACCTCTCAACGATCTTACAAAGAAGGATGTGCCTTTTGTTTGGGTTACCACACAGGAAGAAGCCTTCACGGTATTGAAAGATAAGTTGACACATGCTCCTTTACTCCAACTTCCTAATTTCAATAAGACTTTTGAGCTTGAATGTGATGCTAGTGGAATTGGATTAGGAGGTGTCTTATTACAAGATGGCAAAGCTGTTGCATACTTTTCTGAAAAATTGAGTGAGCCTAGTCTGAACTATTCTACTTATGATAAAGAATTATATGCGCTTGTTCGGACCTTAGAAACATCGCAACATTATTTATGGCTCAGGAAGTTGTTATACATTCTGATCTTGAATCTTTGAAACACATTAAAAGTCAAGCAAAACTGAACCGTAGACATGCTAAATGGGTTGAATTCATTGAGACTTTCCCTTATGTCATTAAACACAAGAAGGGTAAAGAAAATGTTATTGCTGATGCATTGTCTCATCGTTATACTATGCTTTCACAACTTGACTTTAAAATATTTGGTTTGGAGAACAACAAAGATCAATATGTGCATGATGCTGAATTTAAAGATGTATTGCAGAATTGTAAGGAAGGGAGAACTTGGAACCAGTTCGTTCTTAACGATGGACTTTTATTTCATGCTAACAAGCTATGCATTCCACCTAGCTCCGTTCATCTTTTGTTGTTGTTGCAGGAGGCGCATGGAGGAGGATTAATGGGACACTTTGGCGTCAAGAAGACGGAGGATATACTTGCTACACATTTTTTCAGCCAAAGATGAGACGGGATGTTGAGCGTTTTGTTGCTCGCTGCACTACATGTCAAAAAGCTAAGTCACGACTCAATCCTCATGGTTTATATATGCCTTTGCCTGTACCTAGTGTTCCTTGGGAAGATATATCTATGGACTTTGTTTTAGGTTTACCTCAAACAAAGAAGGGGAGGTATAGCATATTTGTTGTCGTGGATAGGTTCTCGAAAATGGCACACTTTATACCATGTCATAAAAGCGATGATGTTGTTAATGTTGCTGATTTGTTCTTTCGTGAAATTATTCGCTTGCATGGTGTGTGATGCGGAGCATCCTACGGACATCACCATGTCAAGAGTCCGTTTGGCAAGTGACACGTGCGACATCTACTTCACATCCATAACGGTGAATCATCTCCTTTACACATGCTCACTAGACCCCTTCGAGGATGGTATACTACTTGACACTTCTCCCGTGTGCATGCATAGGTATTGTCGGAGCTTCACGGATGTTGAGGAGGAGTGCAAGCGCCAAGGAACAACTACACCATCCACGAGGGAAGCATGGAAGCGACGATGGAAGAAGACGAAGAAAAGCTCCCAGGCCCCGGACATCCGGCCTCGCCAGCCCGGACATCCGGCCGTTCCCGAGCCCCCGGACATCCGGCCTCCATCCCGGAAATCCAGACCCCGCCATTCCAGAGAGCAACAAGGTTGGACCCTGCCAGCCCAGACATCCGGCCCCAGCGCCCGGACATCCGGCATCTCCGGAAGGCCCGGACATCTGGCCCGACGCCCGGACATCCGACCCCCCTGCCTGCGTGCAGTGCATCTGGGCCGTGGCCCATGTACCCCTGCACCCCTTAGACTATATATACTCCCCCTCCACCTACGTTTGAGGGTTAGCAAAGGATTAGCTCATATTTTGTGTGAGAGCTTTGCTCATCCACTTGGTTACCTTCTCCTTGGAGATTCGAGCCTCCACCGGAGAAGATCCCCCAAGCGGATTCAAGACCCCTCTTTAGGGAAAAACATCAAGACCTACTCACGGAGAAGAACCGGTTACCGTGTATCATCCGTTGTTGACTTTGGATCATGTATCTCCCTTTGTGTTCTTGGATCTAGCGCATGTGCAATCGAATCTTGTTGGTTTGAGTGATTCTCTTGTGTTTCCCCTCGTTTTCTCTCCCGTGTTCTTCGTTTTCATCGTTGGGATCCGCTCGTTTCGTGAAAGATCGGCCATCTAGGGTTCCACCCTACATCATCTTGGTATCAGAGCAAGGTTGATCATGATTTCGGAGCCTCCCCGTTGTGTTTTCTAGCCTAATTTTGTTGTGTTCTTCACCAATTTCGAAAATCCCCACCAAAAATAGCCCCAAAATTTTTTGTGATTTGTTGGTGTGATGATGTTTTGTTGATTTTGATCCATGGATTCGTTGTGTCTTGAGTAGATCAAGTTTCTCCCCAAGTTTCCTCGCTTTCCATCCACGAAATCTCTCCAATTTTGACCTTGAAATCATCAATTTCCGCCCCCAAATCGAGTTCCTCGATTTCATCCTCGGATTTGGAGCCCGGACATCCGGCCCGAGCCCCGGACATCCGGCCACCCTAGAAATCCGGCCATTAGCCCGGACATTCGGCTCCTGGAGCGCATTTCGCGCGCGGTTCTGGACATCAGGTCCCGGATATCCGGCCCGAGCCCCGGATGTCCGACCCCTGGGATTTCAGCTTTTCCCGTTTCACCGTTTTGTGCATAACTAATTCATCCGGAGTCCGTTTATGATGTTCTTTAGCTCATTGAAAATCTCTTGACATCCCCCTTCCCACAAAAATACTACCATAACCATTTGACTCCATCAAATTTTTGGAACTTTGGCATCTTTGCCTAGGGCTTCCACCACAACCTCCGCATAACAACCACCGACTTCCGCAACCTAACCAATTTTGTTCCCCATTGCATTAGTGGTTGTTTGAGGAGTGATTTGAGTCTCCTAAGGTGTTTCGGCTACTTAGGGACGGTTGCTTCTTAATCAACCACCACCACCACCATAACTTCCGCATAGGCTTGCCCACCATACACCTCCGCCAACCCATATAACCCAATTTTGTTCTTGTTGTGAGTTGTGTCTCCTAAGGTGTTTCGGCTACTTAGGGACCGTGCTTCCAACTCCGACACCGTGTATAGTCCACCTAACCCTCGACTTCCAGATTGCGTACTCCGAACCCCATCATTGCACTTCCGCAACCACCACCGCTTTCCCGCTACCACCATTTGACATTTGACATTTGAGATTTTGAGTTCGCGGTTTTTCCGTTTCCTAAGGTGTTTCGGCTACTTAGGGACGAGTCTCCATCATCTTGGTATCTCCATCAAGATCACCGCCACTCATCATCACCAAGGACAGTAACCTCCACATCATCTCGGTATCTTGGTATCCCTCCATTGTATATTCCCTTGCCATTGCATTGTTAACCTCTAGCCCATTTTGCGTTACTTGCCTATCGAGACTAGCCATTTGAGTATTGCCGGCAACGTTACTTGTGCACATTAGTGATCTACACCATACATTGCATACATACCATATCATATCGGTACCATATCATCCCTTGTGCCTCAAGATTGTTCCTGCATATACACAATTGCTATCTTGGTTTGTGCATTTCGCAAAGTGGCCATACATACAAAAAAAAAGAGAATAAGCTTTTAAGCAAAAGAGAAAAAGCGAAGAAGCTTGTAAGCAATAGCCATAGCATCATACCACATTGTCATATCCGATCATCTTGGATCATACTACCGGAACATCATACACATAGCATACATGGGATAGAAAGTTTATCCATTTTGCATATCATAGGTTGTGCACAAGTGTCGTATCCGCCTATAGAGCAATCGTGCTAGCGTCTCTCTTGAGTTGTGCAACACGAGCATTTTCCGTGGTTTCCACATTTTGTGCTCATCCTTGGTTGCATGATCCCATTTATCTATCCATGTGTGTGTTTCCGTGTGCCGCATATTGCTATTGGTCTACTTGTTTCACTTGCGAATTTGTGAATCTCTTTCAACATTATTGACTCTTGCTAGCATTTTGCATTAAATTTTTGTGCCACTATCCTCACTGAGCTCCACCATAATCCTTACTTGTGTAGGTGTGAGAAACCGACAAGAATTGGTACCAATTGTGCTATTTCCTTGTCCACATTGGAGTGATCATTGATCCACTTTCAACTTCGGTCAAGGTACATTTGGTATTCGTTCTTCTCTTTCTACCACTCACATTTTTCTCTTGGAGTGATGGATAGGCAAGGCATTTCATCTTCGGTCTAGAACAACAACGACAAGTTCGATGCCACGCAAAACTCCAACAATGCCAAGATGCAAGCTCAAATGGAGGAGATCAAAGCCCTCATCAAGTCCTACAAGCGGTCTTCCTCATCTTCGAGAAGACGCTCAAGAGCACATGCCTCCGAGTTACCATCTCCAGCAAGGTCACATCGGCATCGACACCATCACCACCAAGTACGTGAAGGTCAAGAGCTCAACACCACCAACCGCTCAACGACTTCACCATCTCCCTTAGCATCTTCGCCAAGCGACTTCAAGGCATCTTCTCCTTCGGATATATGGCATGTTCGCCAACAAGCACCTCAAGACTACGCTCAAGAGAAGCTCCCCAAGCTTAAGTTCGCGACTTCCATGAGCTACTACGACCTCGACACTGACCATGAGATTCCTTTCTATGGGACTCTAGAACCCGAGGAGTATCTCGAGTGGGAACGTTTGATGGACAACTACCTCAAGCTACATCAAGTTCCTCCCGAAGATCAAGTGAAGTGCGCCACAAGGAACTTCCACGACTACGCGTCCACATGGTGGCTTCACGCACTTTCGGAGACCTACGACATGAGTTGGCCCAAGACGAAGAGAGCTTTGCGGCGAGAGTTTGTGCCCCCAACCTACACGGAACAACTTCAACGCCAATTGGAGAACACCATCCAAGGATCCAAGTCCATCGACGAGTACTTCAAGGAGATGAAGAAAGCCTTGCGACGAGCCGGCGTGGACGACCCCATTTCGATGAAGTTCCACTTCACGATGGGATTACACAATGACATCTCCAAGGAGATCTTCCTCGAGAACTACAAGTCCCTCGACGACAACTACATTGGTGCTCTCAAGGCAGAACAAGAACTCATGAAGGCCAAGGCTTCTCGACCCCAAGCACACTTCTCGAAGACCAAGCTCCAAGAAGATGAGCATGAGGCTAGTACCACCAAGATGTCCAAGCCCTATGAGCTCCAAGACGATGCTCCCAAGTTCGACTTCACAGCCATCCCTCTTTATGACATTGATGATGCCGAGTCCTCCATGACTCTTTTTCAAGACGGTGCTGCGACGACTACGACTATGGAGCCAATCAAGGAACATGCTTGGGAGGCATGCGACATGGTGACGAGCACGGAGGATGCTTCCATCTTAGGAGGCGAGAGTGATGATGTGCCATCTTCGGCCTTCATCCACGGCGACAACAACGAGATGGTTGAGCATGGGATTTTCCCTTCGACCACATCGACGTATGATGACTTGAGTGACTTGTGCCACCATATTGAGAGTGAGAGTGACTTCACCACTAGCCACATATATGTGTTGCCACAATTCCCATGTGAGGAGAGCCACAACCCCCACCACTTGAGTGAGATGAGTGACTCCACCATATGTGAGTTTGAGTGCACCTATTTTGAGGGAGTGAGTGAACCACCACATAGAGAGAGTGAGATAGTTGATAGGTCATGTGAGGCCACTTTCAAAACTAATGACTTGACCTCTACCTCTATTATGCCTTCTCATTTGGTGCTAGGTCCCTTATATGATGATGCGCCGATTCATGATGACTTCGTCCTCCCCTTGGACAAGACGATGGCCATGGTGGAATATGATGCACCCCCCACATGGTTCCATCAAGATGAAGATGACCACCATTTGGTATTTCCCACCTCACCTACACCACTTGAGTGGAATGAAAACGGTAACATAGGTGACGGTGATGCTCTAGTCCCACTAGTGGACATTCTTGACATTGATTGCTTTCATGATGTTGACCCCCCTATTGACATGCTTCATGCTAGTATGATTTCCCCATGCGATGATTTACCCATTTATGATGAGTATGATGATTGCCACGTGGAGTCTCTTAGTTGTGATGCCATGTTACATAGGATTTCTTGTGACAATTCTCTCGGTCACATCATGTTTGCCAATCCGCTTGACTTGTCATATGCTATGCATGAGATCGACCACATGTCATATTTGCAATCTCTTCATAGTGACTACGCATATGCGATTAAGATTAACCCAATTTGCACTTACGGCATAGATGACAAGCCCATGATTATCGGCATTTGTTTTTCTTCTGATGATATTGATATGCTCCCTTTGCATCCTTTATCTCACATGCCATGCCATGACCACCTAGCTTCGGATATGCATTGTTTTGGATGTTGTCCATTTTCTCCATGTGATGTTTACAATATTGCTCATGAGCAGACCCCCATAATTTCCTCATACATTCTAGGAGATTTTGATTCATCCCATCCATTGCATGATCCTCATACTTGTATGCCCAAGTTGCATCCCCATCGTGTCATACACAATAACTATTCTTTCATGATGGATGACATGTTCTTATACCATGCTTCAAATTTCTTTGAGCGATGCTTATCTTGTGCTAACTCTCACGTGCACATACACATCATGATGGATGATGTGTACATTTACCACACACACAATCTCTTTCGTTTGTGTCTCTTTTGTTTAGGTACCGACAAATTCTTGTCAACCTCACAATCCCACGAGTTGACAAAACGAGCTCTAGAGAGCAATGATGACTTGGAATCCCATGGATTTCCTTTCCCACCACTCTCTTCGTGCAAATACTTCGCAGATTTCTTCTACTTGGCCCTCACATGGTTATGGGTTATTCTCCATTACATATCATATGCCCATCTTGCCATGTTCACTTTGCATGATATGCGTATTCCTATGCTTTTGCCATGCATTTGTGACCCATGCTTTGCTTTAGACATGATGATTGATTCTCATACTTGTATGTGTATTTGCAAGCGTGGTGGAGATATTGTTTGTTATTGCCATGATTGCTTTGTGCCCCATTCCTATGATGATACTATGATCTTGCTTTGTGTTAAGTGCCACACGATATTCACTACACCCAATGCACATTATCCTTGGATTGTCTTGCACTTGACCCATGTCTTTAGACACTTCATTTTATCTGGTGTTGTGAATGATTCCTATGCCTACCATAGACCTTTCATTGAGTAATTTTCCCATGCTTGCTATGATCTTGAGGTAGATGCTTATTCTCTTGTCAAACACATTTGCATCACTACCTCACATTTACATGCTTGTCCCCATGATATCTTTGATTGTGCTCAATTTATATGCTTATATGCCATGTCGCAATCCTTTGTCAAACCATATGCTTTGCATGATGACGACACTTGTTTGGTGAATTACCTCTTGAATGCTTGGTTTTACACTAATGCTAACCACATTTGTTTTTCCAAGTGTTTGTTGTCTTTGCTACTTTTGAAGGAATCCCAAGATGGTGTGACATTGGAGAGTGCCCATTTCAAGCTTCAAGATGACAAGTACTTGGTGAACGTCCACTTCTACACGGCGAAGCCATCTCTTTCCCATGGTGATTTGGTTTTCGATCTGAGGTCGGATCTTTCCCAAGGGAGGGGAGGTGATGCGGAGCATCCTACGGACATCACCATGTCAAGAGTCCGTTTGGCAAGTGACACGTGCGACATCTACTTCACATACATAAAGGTGAATCATCTCCTTTACACGTGCTCACTTGACCCCTTCAAGGATGGTATACTACTTGACACTTCTCCCTTGTGCATGCATAGGTATTGTCGGAGCTTCACGGATGTTGAGGAGGAGTGCAAGCGCCAAGGAACAACTACACCATCCGCGAGGGAAGCATGGAAGCGACGACAGAAGAAGATGGATAAAAGCTCCCAGGCCCCGGACATCCGGCCTCGCCAGCCCGGACATCCGGCCGTTCCCGAGCCCCCGGACATCCGGCGACCAGCCCGGACATCCGGCGTGTCCCGATCCCCCGGACATCAGGCCTCCTTCCCGGAAATCCGGACCCCGCCATTCCAGAGAGCAACAAGGTTGGACCCTACCAGCCCGGACATCCGGCCCTAGCGCCCGGACATCCGGCGTCTCCGGAAGGCTCGGACATCCGGCCCGACGCCCGGACATCCGGCCCCCCTGCCTACGTGCAGCGCATCTGGGCCGTGGACCATGTGCCCCTTCACCCCTTAGACTATATATACTCCCCCTCCACCTACGTTTGAGGGTTAGCAAAGGATTAGCTCATATTTTGTGTGAGAGCTTTTCTCATCCACTTGGTTACCTTCTCCCTGGAGATTTGAGCCTCCACCGGAGAAGATCCCCCAAGCGGATTCAAGACCCCTATTTAGGGAAGAACATTAAGACCTCCTCACGGAGAAGAACCGGTTACTGTGTATCGTCCGTTGTTGACTTTGGATCGTGTATCTCCCTTTGTGTTCTTGGATCTAGCGCATGTGTACTCGAATCTTGTTGGTTTGAGTGATTCTCTTATGTTTCCCCTCGTTTTCTCTCCCGTGTGCTTCGTGTTCATCATTGGGATCCGCTCCTTTCGTGAAAGATCGGCCATCTAGGGTTCCACCCTACATCAGTGTGCCAAGTACTATTGTTTCAGATCGTGATACTAAATTTCTTAGCCACTTTTGGAGATGTTTATGGGCTAAGTTGGGGACTAAACTGCTTTTTAGTACTACTTGTCACCCCCAAACTGATGGACAAACTGAAGTAGTCAATAGAACATTGCCTTCTATGCTTAGGGCTGTTTTGAAGAATAACAAGAAAATGTGGGAAGAATGCTTGCCTCATATTGAATTTGCTTATAATCGTTCATTGCATTCTACTACTAAGATGTGCCCTTTTGAAATTGTGTATGGTTTCCTACCACGTGCACCTATTGATTTGTTGCCTCTTCCATCTTGGAGAAGGTTAATTTTGATGCTAAAGAACGTGCTGAATTGATTTTAAAAATGCATGAGTTAACTAAGGAAAACAGTGAGCGTATGAATGCTAAATATAAAACTTGCTGGAGATAAGGGTAGAAAACATGTTGTGTTTGCACCTGGAGGTCTTGTTTGGTTACATTGGCGTAAGGATAGATTTCCTAATTTGCGCAAATCAAAGCTAATGCCACGTGCTGATGGTCCTTTTAAGGTGTTAGAGAAAATAAATGATAATGCATATAAACTTGAGCTGCCTGCAGATTTTGGGGTTAGTCCCACTTTTAACATTGTAGATTTGAAGCCTTATTTGGGTGAGGACGATGAACTTTCGTCGAGGACAACTTCATTTCAAGAAGGGGAGGATGATGATCAATACCATTGTTACACCCACAACCCCTGCTGCTATACATACTGGACCAATTACTAGAGCTCGCACACGCCAACTGAATTATCAGGTGCTTTCGTTTCTTGGTAACGATTCTAATGTTCATGAGAATATGATTCTGCCTAAATTGGATACATTTGTTTTGCTTACAAATGAAGAGCCTGGCTTGGACAAGAAAGATGAACGTTGGAGCAAGTTCAAGCATGGAGATGATGGCATGCGCAAGGGGAAAAAGAACGGAGTTACAAGTGATGATTCCAGGACTCTGAAGCCACGATAATGAGTGCATGAAGCATGGGACGAAATATACAAGATGCCACTTCATAAATTTCGTCTAGAGGCTATTTTAGGTGCTGCGTCACCTTATTATTGGGCCAGGCCCATGTATTTTCAAAGTACTTAAGTATAGGCTGTTTTTAGAGTCCGTATGTGTGGGGAAACAAGATTTAGGGTTGGTTTCGGACCCCTCCACCAAGGGCCACGAAATTCCCCCTCTCTCCTCCATATATACAGCCCTTAGGGCATCGTTTAGACTTTGGGTTTTTTTTAGATTAAAAGTTTGCCATAGCTGCAACTTCGCGTACTTCGTTTGTGTCCAACGACCAGACCAAGACGTCACAGAACCCCACCTTCATTAATAAAGCTTTCCTCTTATATTCACAATATCCAAATTGCAATCTTAGTTTCTTGCTTGTTCTTCGTTTGCTCGCAGGAAACAGGCCCTCGTGGTCAGGTTGATCTTGCTCCGGCGTGGTCAATAACCCTCGGAAGTTGGTTTAGCGATTGCTAAGGCGCGACGTCTCGCACGTTCATAGTCGGACCGTCAAGTTCGATTCCCACAGAAAACGATAGCCACCTTCTCATTGAAACATCGAGACACCTTTGCCTCTATCACACCTCTGCAGTAGCAGCAGTAGAGGCAGAAGCATAAACAACGGCACCAAAATTTTGCCCAGGGTCAATGGGAATGCGCTGTGCTCGTCCCAATTGATTTGGAAAGCGACATTGTTGTTGTTGTAGAGGTGCGTTGGGGGCAGCCGGTGGTGGTGGAAGAAGCACGAGCAATTCATTAAACCTGTTATCGAGCTTTGTTTCGAACGTCTTCTCCATGCCATCTATCTTCTCCATGGCCTCTTCAAATATGTTTAGCACATCTTGCACCTGTCCACTCATCATTTTCTGAAATTTATCATGCAACTCCTTATTCATCAGGTTCTCCCAGTAAGTCTCGTCGGCCTGTGATCCTGCCATGGTTAGCAGCAATGGAAACACACAAGAATATGATCCTACAGACTGCTAACAAGAGGTGGTGGTGGATGTCACAAATCTGTCAAGCCAATCTCAAATTCTTACCAATTCTTACCCAGCAGCAGGCGGTGATCGGCAACCGTCGTAGTCAAAACTCTCAAAGCTTGGATAGAGCGATTACCAGGGAGACTTAGACGCACGAGTAGATGTATGTGGAGCTGGGAAGGCGTATAATATGGTAGCAAAAAGGGTCAGCAATAATTAATTCAGAGATGCAAAGTTGAATAAACGCTCAACGACGGTACTGTGCTGGTCCTAGGCTAGACCGTGCTAGAGAAGCGAGCCTAGAACACTAACAAAATCACGGCGCTGCACGTAAACAAGGGAAAAGCACACTCTGGAACTTTTTTCACTCTTTTTTTGCGCTCCTCTTTTTTTGCGAAAAATCACTATAATGGTGAGTGTCTCAGAACTCTTCCCTCGTCAAACTGATAGGATGGGCACGGAATTATTTTTTGACTTTTTTTTCGGAAATCAGGGCAGCGACGACGAAAAAGTGCGACAAAAAATCACTATGATGGCACGTGGCTCAAAAGACTCAGAAAAGCCTAAAAATAGGATAGGGAAAAATATTTTTGCCTGTGAATATATTTTTTTCTGAGACCTACTCAGGCAAGGAAACACGAATCGGAAATTAGACGGACCTTGAAAACAAACCTAATATGAAAGTAACTCGAATTGGTAGTGGATATATGATGGTAGGATATGGTAGCGGTGGTGGTATATGGATACGGATTGGTGGTGGTATATGGATACAGATTGGTGATGGTATATGGAGACGGATTGGTGGTGGTATATGGATACAGATTGGTGGTGATATATGGATACGGATTGGTGATGGTATATGGAGACGGATTGGTGGTGGTATATGGATACGGATCGATGGCGGATAAGCGGTGGTGGTAGATGGCAGGAGCGATGATGATGGTGCGGCGGCGGCGTGACAACTTATGACCAGAACTCGAAACTCTAAAAGACTAGACTCTAAGACCAGCAACTAGACACGACGATGCAACCGCAAATTCAACAGAGCAAAATACCGAAAAGACTATGCAAAGGCTCAGATTGGTTCGGATATGATGAACTAACCCTAATTTTTTTTGGCTTTTTTCGTAGACTGTAGGTATGAAGAACAGACTCGATCTAAACTATGAAAAACTGGAAAATCTCACCGAGCAACCTGAAAATCTGATACCACTCGATAGAGGCAAAGGTGTCCCGATGTTTCGATGAGATAGATACCGTTTTTTGTGGGAGTCGACTTTGACGATCCGACTACGAACGTGCGAAGACGTCGCGCCTTAGCAATCTCTAAACCAACTTCCAAGCGTTATTTACCACGCCGGAGCACGATCAACCTGACCACGAGGGTCTATTTCCTGCGAGAAAATGAAGAACAAGCAAGAAACTGAGATTGCAATCTGGATATGGCAAATAAAAGAGGAAAGCTTTATTAATGAAGGTGGGGTTCTGTGACGTCTTGGTCTGGTCGTTGGACACAAACGAAGGACGCGAAGTTGCAGCTATGGCGAACTTTTAGTCTAAACAAAACCCAAAATCTAAACGATGCCCTAAGGGCTGTATATATGGAGGAGAGAGGGGGAATTTCGTGGCCCTTGGTGGAGGGGTCCGAAACCAACCCTAACTCTTGTTTCCCCACACATACGGACTCTAAAAACAGCCTATACTTAAGTACTTCGAAAATACATGGGCCTGGCCCAATAATAAGGTGACGCAGCACCTAGAATAGCCTATGGACGAAATTTATGAAGTGACATCTTGTATATTTCGTCCCATGCTTCATGTACTCAATATGGTGGCTTCAGAGTCATAGAATCATCACTTGTAACTCCGTTCTTGTTCCCCTTGCGCATTCCATCATTTCCATGCTTGAACTTGCTCCAAGGTTCATCTTTCTTGTCCAAGCTAGGCCCTTCATTTGTAAGCAAAACAAATGTATCCAATTTAGGCAGCATCATATTCTCATGAACATTAGAATCGTTACCAAGAAACGAAAGTACCTGATAATTCAATTGGCGTGCGCGAGCTCTAGTAATTGGTCCAGTATGTATTGCAGCAGGGGCTGTGGGTGTGACAATGGTATTGATGTCCTCATCACCCAACCTTGGTTTTACCATTTGCCACCTAAGCCTTTTTCCCTTGGGTTCCGCGGACTCAAGGGTCATCTTTATTTTAAACCCCCCGGGCCAGTGCTCCTCTGAGTGTTGGTCCAACCTGTCAGCAGCCGGTGGCCACCAGGGGCAACTCTGGATTGGCCTACGGAAATCTTGGACAATCCGGTGTGCCTTGAGAACAAGATATGTGTAGCTCCTATCGGGATTTGTCAGCACATTCGGGCGGCTTTGCTGGTCTTCTTTTACCATTGTCGAAATGTCTTGTAACTGGGATTCCGAGTCTGATCGGGTCGTCCTGGGAGAATGAATATCCTTCGTTG
This sequence comes from Triticum urartu, assembly GCF_056163025.1. NCBI lineage: Eukaryota > Viridiplantae > Streptophyta > Magnoliopsida > Poales > Poaceae > Triticum > Triticum urartu. Next base: position 201,650,519 of record NC_141873.1, read on the forward strand.
ACCCTGAGAGCTTCTGATGGGCTAAGTTGGGACACCCCTGCAAGGTTTTGAACTTTCGAAAGTCGTGCCCGCGGTTATGGGCAGATGGGAATTTGTTAATGTCCGGTTGTAGAAAACCTGACACTTAACTTAATTAAAATGAATCAACAGCGTGTGTAACCGTGATTGTCTCTTTTCGGCGGAGTCTGGGAAGAGAACACGGTCTCGTGTTATGCTTGACCGTAAGTAGTTCTAGGATCACTTCTTGATCATAGTTTATCGACCGTGCTTTGCTTCTCTTCTCGCTCTCATTTGCATATGTTAGCCACCATATAGGCTAGTGCTTGCTGCAGCTCCACCTCACTACCTTTTCCTACCCATGAGCATAAATAGTCTTGACCGCGAGGGTGTGAGATTGCTGAGTCCCCGTGACTCACAGATTACTTCCAAAACCAGATGCAGGTACCGATGATGCCATTCCAGGGGATGAGACCGAACTCAAGTGTGAGTTTGACAAGGATTCAGGACGTTACTATGTTTCCTTTCCAGACGATCAATAGTGGAGCCCAGTTGGGGCGATCGGGGATCTTATGCATTTGGGGTTGTCTTTATTTTGGTTCCGTAGTCGAACCTTAATTGTATTCTGGATGATGTAATGCTATATTTATGTATTTTGTGAAGTGGCGATTGTAAGCCAACTCTGTACCTATTTCTTATTCAGTACATGGGATGTGTAAAGATTACCTCTCTTGCGACATGCCTACAATGCGGTTATGCCTATAAGTTGTGCTCCGACACGTGGGGGATATAGCCGCATTGTGGGTGTTACAAGTTGGTAATCAAAGCCTTCCCCGACTTAGGAGCCCCCTGCTTGATCGAATTGCTAGCGTTGTTGAGTCTAGAAAAATGTTTTGAGTCTTATAGGATTATATATATATCGGAGACTAGGATTATTTTTACTCCTCAGTTCCTTCGTCGCTCTGGTGAGGCCTCCTGACGTAGAGTTTTGACTCTTCTCTCCTAAAATTTCATTAAAAAATTTTTAGGATCACGCGGGTATGTTGGAATTGTTCCGATGGTTTTGTGACGAGAACATTGTTCTTGGTGCCTCCTGACATTTAGGGGTTATGGCAGTGTCCCGGGGAGTTGAGCTCCGAGGTGTTGTCGTCACAATTTTATCGTTGCAGTTCTGGAATACCTGAGTTTCGCCGACATCGAAAATCTCTTTTATGCAGTTGTTGGTGAGATAACCTCGACGCCACCCAGTACTGGGGTGGGAGTTCGGGAGTATCGCCATAACTCGTATAACGGATGCTTTTGGAAGGTTGAGGTAAATGATTTCTGAAGGTTTCTTGGTTATGTGTTGAAGGATGGATACAACTGGATGTAGGATTTGCTAGTTTTGGGCGAGATATTATGCTTCCCCTGTATCCCCAACACCTAATTGCATAACCGGAAAATTTCGGGAGTTTTATAGGTGGGAATTCATGTAGCTCTAGTATTTCTTCCACAGATATTTGGTTTGTGATTGGGTAATCCTTACCAAGTATTTGTTCATATCCGTACCTTGTTGTTTTATTCTTCTACCTCTATCTAAGTGGCTTCTCAATTTATGGAAGTGTGATCATTTATTTTGGAATTCATTCGTTCATTCTTGTTCGAATGTTAAGGTTATATGTTGCAATTTCAACACATTGATTCAGCTTGAATATATGTCTTTCAAGATGCTAACGGATGTCACCCTCTTAAGGATGGCTCCTCCAAAGGGTCAAAATCCGGAACCTCCGCCACCACCTCCACCTCCGGAGGCATGGCAATCTATGATGGACTCCACCAACGCCAACACGCAGATGCTTTTGCAAATCTTGCTAGAGCGCATCCAAGGAAATCAAGGCCATGGCAACAGTCAATCTCAGTTTCCTACCCTCAACCAGTTCCTCGCAAACCAACCGAAGTCTTTCAGTAACTGTGTCGAGGCCACAGACGCTGACGATTGGCTCGTGGATATCTGCAAACATTTTGAGTGTAGCAATGTCAGGCCTGAGGACTTTGTCAAGTTTTCTTTGTTCCAAGTCAAAGACCAAGCTGCTGAGTGGTATCAACAATACAAAGATTCTAGAGGAGGTCGTGTGATTACTTGGGATGATTTCCGCCAAGACATCAAAGCTCACCACATTCCTCAGAGTGTTGTTGAGAGTAAGCGTGAGGAGTTCCGCAATCTGAAGCAAGGCAGCTTGTCTGTTTACCAATACAACATCATGTTCTAGAGGCTCGCTAATTCGCCAAGCAAGACGTCCCTGACGAGAAGAGCATGATTTATCAATTCAGAGGTGGCCTCAGAGTAGATCTGCAACTAGCCCTCATGCTTTTTGAGCCGAAAAAGTATGATGAGTTCTACAACATGGCATTAAAGCAAGAGGCCGCTCAGCTCAAGTGCGATGCTTCCAAGAAGAGAGTTGGGGATGCAACTCCTTCTTCTTCTTCAACTCAGTTCGCAGCTAAGTAGCAAAAGTACTGGTTGCCTCCTCCTCCGTTGCGTCAGCCTTATCAGTAGAAGAGCAAAGGTGGCAATGGATCTTCCCACCCACCCAACCCAGGCTTTCAGAACAAAACTTCGTCTCATGCTCCAAGGTCAAGTGCTCTGTATCACCGTCCGCTCTCAGAGGTTACGTGCAACAAGTGTCAGCAGAAGGGTCACTATGCAAACAAATGCTTCAACCAGATGCGTCTTCCGCCTCCTCCTCCTGTGAGATCTGCCAGCAATGCAGTGGTCAAGCATAATCCCAAGTTTGCAAAGGTCAACATGATGAACACAGCTCAGGCAGAGGACTCTTCAGAAATGATCATGGGTAACCTTCCTGTTAACGATATTCCTGCAAAAGTTCTTTTTGATACGGGTGCATCGCTTTCTTTCATTTCAAGACCTTTTGTTGCCAAGCATGAGTTTGTGACCGAAAAGATTCCTTTCCCGTTGAAGATTGTGTCCCCGGGCAAGCAAATGACATCCAACAATTGCGTCCCAGATGTTTCTATCAATATGGGCAACTATAAGTTTCTGTCCTCTCCAATTGTTCTTGGTGACTCGGATATTGATCTAATTCTCGGCATGGACTGGCTTTCTAAGCACAAGGCTCAACTTGATTGTGCTGCCAAGCAGATTCAATTGACACACTCGTCTGAGGATGTGATCGTCTTTGCCGCTCGTGATGATACCATTCGACTGTTTTCTCTCAACGAGAAGGGCGAGTTGGATGCCATCTCTCAGATTCCAGTCGTTTGTGAAAAGCAAGACGTCTTTCCAGAAGAGCTTCCAGGAATGCCTCCTCACCGGCCAGTTGAATTCGTCATCGATCTTGAGCCTGGCACGGAACCTGTTTGTAAACGTCCTTACAAGCTTGGACCAGAAGAGTTGAAGGAGCTGAAGAAACAACTTGATATACAAGAGTGTATGGGTCTGATCCGACCAAGTTCTTCTCCATGGGGTTGTGGTGTTCTTTTTGTCAAGAAGAAGGATGGCACGGACCGACTTTGTGTCAACTACCGCCCATTGAACAAGAAGACCATAAAGAACAAGTACCCACTTCCCAACATCAATGAGCTATTCGAACAACTCAAAGGTGCTCAAGTATTCTCCAAGCTTGACCTCCATATGGGCTATCATCAGATTCGCATTCATGAACAAGATATCCCCAAGATAGCATTCAGAACAAGCTATGGTTCCTATGAATACACAGTCATGTCTTTCGGCCTTGTCAATGCTCCTCCAACATTCTCTCGCATGATGAACTTCATCTTCAACCCTTACACAAATGACTTTGTCTTGGTCTATCTTGATGACATTTTGGTCTTTTCCAAGAACAAAGAGGATCATGTCAAGCATTTGAGATTGGTGCTGGACAAACTCAGAGAACATCAGTTCTACGTGAAGTTTTCAAAGTGCGAGTTTTGGCTCGATGAGGTTCTCTACCTTGGCCATATCATCTCTGCCAAGGGCATAGCTGTTAATCCTGAGAAGGTGTCTGTAATTGTGAATTGGGAATCGCCTCAGAATGTGAAGCAGCTCCACAACTTTCTTGGGCTTGCAAGCTATTGTCGAAGATTCGTTGAGAATTTCTCTAAGATCGTGAAGCCTCTTTCCAGCCTCCTCCAGAAGCATGTGAAGTATGTCTGGACGCATGAATGTGATGTGTCTTTCAACACCCTCAAAGAGATGTTAGTCACAGCTCCAGTTCTGACTCCTCCTGATGAATCCAAACCATTTGAGGTTTTCTGTGATGCTTCCCTTCAAGGTCTCGGTGCTGTGTTAATGCAAGAGAAGAAAGTTGTGGCCTATACCTCTCGGGAGTTGAAGCCCAACGAAAAGAACTACCCCACTCATGACCTCGAGTTGGAGGCAGTTGTCCATGCTCTTTTAACATGGAGACATCTCTTGTTGGGAAGGAAATTGGACATCTTCACTGATCATAAGAGTCTCAAGTACATCTTCACTCAGCCCAACCTCAACCTCAGGCAGACTCGTTGGGTCGAGATGATTCAAGACTATAATCCGAGTATCGAATATACTCCAGGCAAGGCCAATTTCAATGCAGACGCTTTGATCAGGAAGGCTTACTGCAATAGTTTGATTCTTAAGCCCTTCCAACCGGATCTTTGTGAAGCTTTCCACAAACTTAATCTCCAAGTTGTTCCTCAAGGATTCCTTGCAACCTCTAAGTCTCTTCTACTTTGGAAGATCAGATTCGTGAGGCTCAACTTCTTGATGCCATGGTGAAGAAGGTGAAGATTGGGATTGCCAAGAGCCAAGCCAAGTACAAGTGCTATCGCCTTGATCACAAAGATACTCTATTCTTCGAGGATCGCATTGTTGTTTGTAAGGGTGACCGTCGTAAAGTCATTATGAACGAGGCTCACAATTCACTCCTATCTATTCATCCTGGAAGTACAAAGATGTACCATGACCTCAAGAAGTGGTATTGGTGGACTCGAATGAAGCGTGAGATTGCTCAGTTCGTGAATGAATGTGATGGCTGCAGAAGAGTGAAAGCAGAACACCAACGACCAGTTGGTCTCCTCCAACCTCTTGCCATTCCAGAATGGAAGTTTGACCATATTGAGATGGACTTCGTGACTGGATTCCCCAAGTCCAATCATGGCAATGATGCTATCTTTGTTGTCATCGACAAGCTTACTAAAGTGGCTCATTTTCTTCCTATCAAAGAATCTATCACATCAGCTCAGTTGGCAGAGCTATATACCTCCAAGATTGTCTCTTTTCACGGCATTCCGCAGTTGATATCTTAAGATCGTGGAAGCATCTTTACCTCTAAGTTCTGGGATTCTTGTTAGAAGGCCATGGGCACCAGCATTCGCTTCAGCACAGCTTTTCACCCTCAAACTAGTGGCCAAGTCGAGCGAGTAAATCAAATTCTTGAAGATATGCTCAGGGCTTGTGTCATTTCTTTCGGTATGAAGTGGGAAGATTGTCTTCCATATGCCGAGTTCTCCTACAACAATAGCTTCCAAGCAAGTTCGGGCAAGGCCCCATTCGAGATTCTCTATGGCAGAAAGTGTCGTACTCCTCTTAACTGGTCAGAGACTGGTGAACGCCAACTTCTGGGCAATGACTTGATCATAAAGGCTGAAGAAATGTGCAAAGTTATTCGTGAAAATCTCAAAGCCATGGAATCGCACCAGAAAAGTTACTATGATAGCAAGCATCGTGACATGGCTTTCGAGATCGGATACCATGTCTACCCCCGCGTCTCTCCAATGAAAGGTACTCGTCGCTTCGGTATCAAAAGGAAGCTTGCCCCTAGATACGTGGGTCCTTTCAAGATCATTGGCAAAAGAGGCGACCTCGCCTATCAACTTGAGCTTCCGTCCATTTTTGCAAACGTGCATGACGTGTTTCACGTGTCACAGCTTCGCATGTGTTTCAAGACTCCTGACCGCACCATCAACTTAGAAGAGATTGATCTCCAAGAAGACCTGTCTTATCATGAGCATCCCGTTGCTATTCTTGAAGAAACTGAGCGCAAGACTCGCAACAAGTCTATCAAATTTCTGAAAGTGAAGTGGTCACATCATTCCAACCGTGAAGCCACCTGGGAACGTGAGGACCACCTCCGTTCTGAATATCCGGAGTTTTCCAGTCCTAGATCTCGGGACGATATCCATTCGTAGTGGTGGAGTGATGTAACGCACCGTATGTAACTTGCCATATTTGTATTCCAACTCTTGCCATTTTCGGCTCTAAGTTATATTATTCCCCCGTGGTTGGGTTTTGTCTTTGTTTTGCATGTTGTTCATGTCATGCATTTCATATCATGTCATCATGTGCATCGCATTTGCATACGTGTCCGTCTCATGCATCCGAGCATTTTCCCCGTTGTCCGTTTTGCATTCCGACACTCCTACGTCCTCCGGTGTCCCCTTTTGCCTCTTTCTGTGTGCGGGTGTTAAACTTTCTCGTATTGGACCGAGATTTGCCAAGCGGCCTTGGTACACCACCGGTAGACCGCCTGTCATGTTTCGTGCCATTTGGAGTCCGTTTGATACTCCAACGGTTAACCGAGGAACCGTATAGGCCTCGTGTGTGTTGCAGCCCAACACCCCTCCAAAGTGGCCCAAAACCCATCCAAACGCCCTCCATCCTCTTGGCCGTTCAATCACGATCGCGTGGCCGAAAACCGCACTCCATTTGGACTCTCCTAGCTCCTCCTATGTATAAATAGGTCTTCCCGTTCAAAATCACAGATGAAACCCTAAAAACTTCCCCTCTCCGCGCCGGACGTGTCCGCCCGCCGCCGGACACGCATCCGCCGCCGCCCGCGCCCGATCGGGGCTCGCCACATGCCAGCGCCGCTGCCCAGGCGAGCCCCGCTTCTCCCCACCCCCCCTCCCCCGAGCCCATCGCGCCGCCCTCCAGCCCGATCTCCGCCGCTACCGTCTCCTCCCACGCCGCGCGCCCGAGTCCCCGTCGCCGGCCGCCGCCTTAGCCAGCCACCTCGCCCGTACGTCGCCGATCCCCTCCACGCTGCCGGCGACCGCGGCCGTCCGCCGCCGCAGCACGCCGGCCGCGCCCGTGGCCGCCGCCGCCCGCGCCTTCCCCGGCTGCGGCCGCGCCAGCTCCGGCCACCGCGTCCCTCCCTCTCCGGCGAGCCTCCGGCAGCCTTCCTCAACTCCGGCCACCGCGAGATCCAACTCCGACGAACCTCGATCCACGCGCCCGAAACCCTAGATCTGGGATTCGGAGGTGATTTTCCCCCAAGTCCCTAACATTTTCATGGCATGTTCATTACATCATAACTTTGTGCTCGTAGCTCTGTTTCGTGCGTGTGGCATATCAAAATGTTCATCATGATGCCCTCTTCATTTTGTTCCATTGCACCATGCTTGTTTGAGTCCATATTGATGCCTAAAATGCTGTTGCAAGAGTGCGATAAAATGTTAGTTTCTATTTCTTAACAAATTATGAGCATTTGTCATTTTTGCAATGATTATTGTGTGCCTCCTATGAACTTGAGCCCTAGGTTTGTTTTGGGCTATGCCATGCCATATTTATAGGGGTGTATGCCATGTATTTTTGTGATCAATGTGGTGACTAGCAGTAGCATGCAAAGTAGCTCTCGTCATGTTGCTGATTTCAGGGACTTAGAATTCTTCTAAGTCATTTCCCTGATGTTATTTTTATGCCATGTATTGTTGTTGCTATAGAGAGATCCATGCCTCTTTTGAGTATGTTCAGTAAGAATGATTTGGGCATATGGTTGTGCTCTATCCATCCATGTCTTTGTTTGCATTTATGGAGTAACCCAGCATGGCTCAATCTTGCTCTACTTTTGCTATAAAATGTTCCTGGCAGATTGTTTACGTGTTAATCAATTTTGCCAAGGTTGTTGTAGTTGATCGATGCATGCTATGAGATTGTTCCTGCCATGTTTAGTTTCTTGATCATGTCTTCTTGCCGATAGTATGCTTAGTTTGTCATGCAAGGCCTTGTGTTGAGTGCATCGAGCTCGCAAATGTGCCTACTTAACTCTGTTTATGTCATGTCCAGTTTTCTGCTAAGTCTGAATCTGTTAACGGAACTTGCTATGTTTACATGGGTGCCATCTTGTTTTCTGTGCCCTTTTGGCTTATGGTCAGTAAGGGACTTTTGTTATATGCTTTGAGTAGTTTCATTCCATGCCTTGCTTTTCCATGATATGTTGCTGTAGCATGTTTTTATCTTGCTCCAAACATTGCTTCCTGATGTTAAATCCTGACATGATGTTATTTTCACTAAGTCTGAGATGCTGTTATCTTTTGCACTTTTGCCATGCTTGTTTGAACCTGCTATTGTGTGAATTAGCCATAGCTCAGTGTTCATCTTTTGTCAAGAATCTTGAGTACATCACCGCCACGTGCTTTGTTGCTATGTTAGAGTGCAGTAGCTCATTTTCTTGTTGCATTTTAGACGACATCGTGCTGTTAATCGGAGAATAGTGCCATTATTGTTTTGCTTGCCATTTGCAAACCGTGCATCCAATTTCGGTGATCTTTATGTCGATTTCGACCATAATCAACTCATCTTTCCATCGGCACACTTGGTTTGCCAAGTTGAGGCCTGGTTCAATTTTTTCCTTCCGGTGCACGCATATGCATTGCATATTACATCCCGCATATCATGCCATGTTTTGCATCATGTTGCTTGCGCATTGCACCATGGTTGATTGTGGTTTCTTTTGCTTGTGTTCTTGCCTTGGATAGAGCCGGGAGACGAGTATGTGATCGAGGAACCCGTTGAGTAAGCTTACGAGGATCAAGCTTACGTCAACTCGGAGAACTTTGCACGCAAGATGACCATACCCTCGAAACCACTTCTATCTTTGCTTGCTAGTTGCTTGCTCTATTGCTATGCCTATGCCGCGACACCTACCACATGCTTTATCATGCCTCCCATATTGCCATGTCAAGCCTCTAACCCACCTTGTCCAAACAAACCGTTGTTTGGCTATGTTACCGCTTTGCTCAGCCCCTCTTATAACGTTGCTAGTTGGAGGTGAAGATTGGAGTTTGTTCCCTGTTGGAACATGATTATTGTTGGGATATCATTATTATACCTTGTCTACTTTAATGCATCTATATACTTGGTAAAGGGTGGAAGGCTCGACCTTATGCCTGGTGTTTTGTTCCACTCTTGCCGCCCTAGTTTTCTGTCATACCGGTGTTGTGTTCCTTGATTTTGCGTTCCTTACGCGGTTGGGTTATAATGGGAACCCCTTGACAGTTCGCCTTGAATAAAACTCCTCCAGCAAGGCCCAACCTTGGTTTTATCATTTGCCACCTAAGCCTTTTTCCCTTGGGTTCCGCGGACTCAAGGGTCATCTTTATTTTAAACCCCCCGGGCCAGTGCTCCTCTGAGTGTTGGTCCAACCTGTCAGCAGCCGGTGGCCACCAGGGGTAACTCTGGGTTGGCCTACCGGAATCTTGGACAATCTGGTGTGCCCTGAGAACGAGATATGTGCAGCTCCTATCGGGATTTGTCGGCACATTCGGGCGGCTTTGCTGGTCTTGTTTTACCATTGTCGAAATGTCTTGTAACCGGGATTCCGAGTCTGATCGGGTTGTCCTGGGAGAAGGAATATCCTTCGTTGACCATGAGAGCTTGTGATGGGCTAAGTTGGGACACCCCTGCAGGGTTTTGAACTTTCGAAAGCCGTACTCGCAGTTATGGGCAGATGGAAATTTGTTAATGTCCGGTTGTACAAAACCTGACACTTAACTTAATTAAAATGAATCAACAGCGTGTGTAACCGTGATGGTCTCTTTTCGGCGGAGTCCGGGAAGAGAACACGGTATCGTGTTATGCTTGACCGTAAGTAGTTCTAGGATCACTTCTTGATCATAGTTTATCGACCGTGCTTTGCTTCTCTTCTCGCTCTCATTTGCGTATGTTAGCCACCATATAGGCTAGTGCTTGCTGCAGCTCCACCTCACTACCTTTTCCTACCCATGAGCTTAAATAGTCTTGATCGCGAGGGTGTGAGATTGCTGAGTCCCCGTGACTCACAGATTACTTCCAAAACCAGATGCAGGTACCGATGATGCCATTCCAGGGGATGAGACCGAACTCAAGTGTGAGTTTGACAAGGATTCAGGACGTTACTATGTTTCCTTTCCAGACGATCAGTAGTGGAGCCCAGTTGGGGCGATCGGGGATCTTATGCATTTGGGCTTGTCTTTATTTTGGTTCCGTAGTCGGACCTTGATTGTATTCTGGATGATGTAATGCTATATTTATGTATTGTGTGAAGTGACGATTGTAAGCCAACTCTGTACCTCTTTCTTATTCGGTACATGGGATGTGTAAAGAGTACCCCTCTTGCGACATGCCTACAATCTAGTTATGCCTCTAAGTCGTGCTCCGACGCGTGGGGGATATAGCCGCATCGTGGGTGTTACAGTGAATTAGCCTTGATGCGGAGCATCCTATGGACATCACCATGTCAAGAGTTCGTTTGGCAAGTGACACGTACGACATCTACTTCACATACATAAAGGTGAATCATCTCCTTTACGCGTGCTCACTTGACCCCTTCGAGGATGGTATGCTACTTGACACCCCTCTCGTTTGCATGCATAGGTATTGTTGGAACACTACAGACGACGAGGAGGAGTGCAAGCACCAAGGAACAACTACACCATCCGCGAGGGAAGCATGGAAGCGACGACGGAAGAAGACGGAGACAGCTTCCAGGACCCGGACATCCGGCCCCTGGATGTGTCACCAGCAGCAAGGAGCCATCGGCCATGTCTACAGGGCCCGGACATCCGGCGACCAGCCTGGACATCCGACGCGTCCCGAGCCCCCGGACATCCGGCCTCCAGCCCGGAAATCCGGACCCCGCCATTCCAGAGAGCAACAAGGTTGGACCCTGCCAGCCCGGACATCCGGCCCCAGCGCCCGGAAATCCGGCGTCTCGAGAAGGCCCGGACATCCGGCCCGATGCCTGGATATCCAGCCCCCTGCCTGCGTGCAGTGCATCTGGGCCGTGGCCCATGTACCCCTTCGCCCCATAGACTATATATGCTCCCCCTCCACCTACGTTTTAGGGTTAGCATTGTGATAGCTCATTTGAGAGATAGAGCTACGCTCATCCATATCGGATCTACTCCACGAGAGAGACCGCGGCCCCTCTATGGAGAAGATCCACCTTGGATTCAAGACCCCTCACGGGAAGATCCCCTTGTGGATTCAAGACCTCCTCGCGGAGAAGAACCGGTGACCTCTTGTATCGTCCGTTGTTGACTTTGGATCTTGTATCTCTGATGTAGGGTAGAACCCTAGTGGCCCGATCTTTCATGAAAGGAGCGGATCCCGCAAAGAACGCGAAGAACACGAGGAGGGAAACGAGGGGAAAATCACGAGGGGAACAAAAGAGAACACTCAAACCAACAAGTATGATCACACATGCGCTAGATCCTCGAAACACAAGGAGATACACGATCCAAATCCAGCAAGGGACGATACAAAGGGTAGCCGGTTCTTCTCCGTGAGGAGGTCTTGAATCCACAAGGGGATCTTCCCGTACAGGGGTCTCGAATCCAAGGTGGATCTTCTCCGAAGAGGGGCCGCGGTCTCTCTCAAGGAGTAGATCCGATATGGATGAGCAAAGCTCTATCTCACAAATGAGCTAACACAACGCTAACCCTAACTAGGAGGAGATGGAGGAGTATATATAGTCTAGGCGAATGAAAGGGTAAGTGGCTTCGGCCCAACACACGGGCGGGTGCACAGGCGTCGGACGTCCGACAGGTACCGGACGTCCGGTGGCTCGCGAGGGTCCGGTCGTCCGGTGCATGTCGGACGTCCGGCGTTTTGGCTCTGGACAGCTGGTGTCGGATGTCCGGTCGGCGTCGGTGGTCCGGGCGCTGGAGAGTGTTGGACGTCCGGTGTCTCCGGTCGTCCGTAGATTCGGCTCGGGTCCTCAGGGGCCGGACGTCCGAGATGGGCCGGTCGTCCGGTGGCTGTAGCTTCGCGCAGCTTCTTCTCTGGGTCCTTTTACTTGGCGTCCTCGCTAGCTGTTCTATTGGATGTGGTGGCTTCGTGGCTTTCCTCCAAGTACCTGATCATGCATAGAACACACGTTGGAGGTAGTAGCCATATCTCACATGTAGAAAGTGATGGTTCGGAGAGGAGCGAGTTCACCTTGTGTCCAATGGCGTATGTTCGAGGTCTCGTCATATGTCCACTTGGGGTTTGGATAGTAGTCGGAGTGTACATGGGGATGAACGTGGGATGCTCCGCATCAATCTCCCTTTGTGTTCATGGATCTAGTGCATGTGTGATCATTTTTGTTGGTTTGAGTGTTCTCTCGTGTTTCCCCTCGTGATTCCCCTCGTTTTCCCCCTCGTGTTCTTTGTGTTCATCGCGGGATCCGCACCTTCCATGATAGATCGGGCCACTAGGGTTCTACCCTACGTCATCTTGGATCAGAGCAAGGTTGATCATGAATTTGGAGCCCCCACCCCTCTTTTTCTAGCCTTCTTTTGCTTGATTTCGTCCTAAATTCAAAAATCCCCTCTTTTTGTGATTTGTTTGTTTGATGATGTTTTGTTGATTTTGATCCATGGATTTGCTTGGTTTCGAGTGGATCTAGAATATCCCCAAGTTTCCCCACTTTCCATCCTCAAAATCCATCAAATTTTGCCCTTGGAATCATCAATTTCCGCCCCAATTCGAAAATTTCCGCCACAAATGAGATCTGGATTCGTCGGGCCGGACATCTGGGCCCCAAGCCGGACATCCGGCTCCTGGAGCACCAAATCTGCTCGGTTCTGGACAGACAGCCCCGGAAATCCCGGCTCCACCCCGGACATCCGGCCCCTGGGATTTCAGCTTCCCCCGTTTCACCGTTTTATCCATAACTAATTCATCCGGAGTCTGTTTTTGACGTTCTTTAGCTCGTTGAAAAGCTCTTGACATCCCCCTTCCAACAAAAATACTACCATAACCATTGGACTCCATGAAATTTTTGGAACTTTGGCATCTTTGCCTAGGGCTTCCACCACAACCTCCGCATAACCACCACCGACTTCCGCAACCTAACCAATTTTGTTCCCCATCGCATTAGTGGTTGCTTGAGGAGTGATTTGAGTCTACTAAGGTGTCTAGGCTACTTAGGGACGGTTGCTTCTTCATCAACCACTGCCACCACCATAACTCCCACATAGGCTTGCCCACCATACACTTCCACCATCCCAAGTTAACCCAATTTTGTTTGTGTTGTGAGTTGTGTCTCCTAAGGTGTTTCGGCTACTTAGGGACCGTGCTTCCAACTCCGACACCGTGTATAGTCCACCACCTGACTCTCGACTTCCGCATTGCGTACTCCACAAACCATCATTGCATTTCCACAATCCCTTTGAGCTTACACAACCACCACCGCATTCCTGCTACCACCATTTGACATTTGAGATTTTGAGTTCGCGATTTTTCCGTTTCCTAATGTGTTTTGGCTACTTAGGGACGAGTCTCCATCATCTTGATATCTACATCAAGGACACCGCCACTCATCATCGCCAAGGACGGTAACCTCCATATCAACTTGGTATCGTGGTATCCCTCCATTGTATATTCCCTTGCTGATGAGGACATCAATACCATTGTTACACCCACAGCCCCTGCTGCTATACATACTGGACCAATTACTAGAGCTCGCGCACGCCAACTGAATTATCAGGTACTTTCGTTTCTTGGTAACGATTCTAATGTTCATGAGAATATGATGCTGCCTAAATTGGATACATTTGTTTTGCTTACAGATGAAGGGCCTAGCTTGGACAAGAAAGATGAACCTTGGAGCAAGTTCAAGCATGGAGATGATGGCATGCGCAAGGGGAACATGAACGGAGTTACAAGTGATGATTCCAGGACTCTGAAGCCACCATAATGAGTGCATGAAGCATGGGACGAAATATACAACATACCACTTCATAAATTTCGTCCAGAGGCTATTTTAGGTGCTGCGTCACCTTATTATTGGGCTGTTTTTAGTGTCTATATGTGTGGGGAAACCAGAGTTAGGGTTGGTTTCGGACCCCTCCACCAAGGGCCACGAAATTCCCCCTCTCTCCTCCATATATACAGCCCTTAGGGCATCATTTAGACTTTGGGTTTTGTTTAGATTAAAAGTTCTCCACAGCTGCAGCTTCGCATACTTCGTTTGTGTCCAACGACCAAACCAAGACGTCACAGAACCACACCTTGATCAATAAAGATTTCATCTTATATTCGCAATATCCAAATTGCAATCTCAGTTTCTTGCTTGTTCTTCATTTGCCCGCAGGAAACAGGCCCTCGTGGTCAGGTTGATCGTGCTCCGGCGTGGTCAATAACCCCTCGGAGTTGGTTGAGCGATTGCTAAGGCGCAACGTCCTCGCACGGTCGTAGTCGGATCGTCAAAGTCGACTTCCTCTAAAACGATAGCTAGTATCTCATCAAAAGACGGGACAACTTTGCCTCTATCAAGTGGTATCAGATTTCCAGGTTGCTCGGTGAGATTTTACAGTTTTTCGTAGTTTAGATCGAGTCTATTCTTCGTACCTATAGTCCACGAAAAATCCAAAAAAATATTAGGGTTAGTTCATCCTATCCGAACCAATCTGAGCCTTTGCATAATCTTTTCTGTATTTGCTTTGTTGTATTTGCGGTTGCATCGTCATGTCAAGTTGCTGGTCTTAGCGTGATAGAGCCAAAGGTGTCCCGATGTTTCGATGAGATGGTGGTTATCGTTTTCTGTCGGAGTCGACTTTGACGATCCGACTACGAACTGCGAGACGTCGCGCCTTAGGAATCGCTAAACCAACTTCCGAGGTTTATTGACCACGCCGGAACACGATCAACCTGACCACGAGGGTCTGTTTCCTGCAAGCAAACGAAGAACAAGCAAGAAACTGAGATTGCAATCTGGATATTGTGAATATAAGATGAAAGCTTTATTGATCAAGGTGGGGTTCTGTGACGCCTTGGTCTGGTCGTTGAACACAAACGAAGTACGCGAAGTTGCAGCTATGGCAAATTTTTAATCTAAACAAAATCCAAAGTCTAAACGATGCCCTAAGGGCTGTATATATGGAGGAAGCGGGGGGAATTTCGTGGCCCTGGAGGGTGGGGTCCGAAACCAACCATAACTCTTGTTTCCCACACATACGGACTCCATAAAATAGCCTATACTTAAGTATTTCGAAATTACATGGGCCTGGCCCATTAATAAGTTGACGCAGCACCTAGAATAGCCTACAGACAAATATTATGAAGTGGCATCTTGTATATTTCGTCCAAGGCTTCATGCACTCCTGATGCTGGCTTCAAAGTCCTGAAATCATCACTTGTAACTCCGTTCTTGATCCCCTTACGCATGCCATCAACTCTATGCGTGTTCTTGCTCCAATGTTCATCCTTCTCCAAGCTAGGCCCTTCATTTTTAAGCAAAACAAATGTATCCAATTTAGGCAGCATCATATTCTCATGAACATTAGAATCATTACCAAGAAACGAAAGTACCTGGAAATTTAATTGGCGTGCACGAGCTCTAGTAATTGGTCCAGTATATGTAACAGTAGGGGCTGTGGGTGTAACAATGGTATTGATGTCCTCATGATCCTGCCCTTCTTGAAATGAAGTCGTCCTCGAAGGAAGCTCATCTTCCTCACCCAAATAAGGCTTCAAATCTGCAATGTTAAAAGTGGGACTAACCCAAAAATCTGCAGGTAGCTCAATTTTATATGCATTATCATTTATTTTCTCTAACACCTTAAAAGGACCATCAGCACGTGGCATTAGGTTTGATTTGCGCAAATTAGGAAATCCAGCTTTACGCAAATGTAACCAAACAAGATCTCCAGGTGCAAACACGACATGTTTTCTACCCTTATCTCCAGCAAGTTTATATTTAGCATTCATATGCTCAATGTTTTCCTTAGTTAACTCATGCATTTTTAAAATCAATTCAGAACTTTCTTTAGCATCAAAATTAACATTCTCCGAAGATGGAAGAGGCAACAAATCAATAGGTGCATGAGGTAGGAAACCATACACAATTTCAAAAGGGCACATCTTAGTAGTAGAATGCAATGAACGATTATAAGCAAATTCAATATGAGGCAAGCATTCTTCCCACATTTTCTTATTATTCTTCAAAATAGCCCTAAGCAGAGTAGACAAATGTTCTATTGACTACTTCAGTTTGTCCATCAGTTTGGGGGTGACAAGTAGTACTAAAAAGTACTTTAGTCCCCAACTTAGCAAATAAACATCTCCAAAAGTGGCTAAGAAATTTAGTATCACGATCTGAAACAATAGTATTTGGCACACCATGCAAGCGAATAATTTCATGAAAGAACAAATCAGCAACATTAACAACATCATCGCTTTTATGACAAGGGATAAACTGTGCCATTTTCGAGAATCTATCCACGACAACAAATATGCTATCCCTCCCCTTCTTTGTTCGAGGTAAACCTAAAACAAAGTCCATAGATATATCCTCCCAAGGAACACTAGGTACAGGCAAAGGCATATATAAACCATGAGGATTGAGTCGTGACTTAGCTTTTTGACATGTAGTGCAGCGAGCAACAAAACGCTCAACATCCCGTCTCATCTTTGGCCAAAAGAAATGTGTAGCAAGTATGTCCTCCGTCTTCTTCACGCCAAAGTGTCCCATTAGTCCTCCTCCATGCGCCTCCTGCAACAACAAAAGACGAACGGAGCTAGCTGGAATGCATAGCTTGTTAGAACGAAACACAAATCCATCATTAACGACGAACTTGTTCCATGTTCTACCTTCTTTACAATTCTCCAATACATCTTTAAATTCAGCATCATGCACATATTTATCTTTGATTGTCTCCAAACCAAATATTTTAAAGTCAAGTTGTGAAAGCATAGTGTAACGACGAGACAATGCATCAGCAATAACATTTTCTTTACCATTCTTGTGTTTAATGTCATAAGGGAAAGTCTTAATGAATTCAACCCATTTAGCATGTCTACGACTCAGTTTTGCTTGACTTTTAATGTGTTTCAAAGATTCATGATCAGAATGTATAACAAATTCTTTGGGGCATAAATAATGTTGCCAAGTTTCTAAAGTCCGAACAAGAGCATATAATTCTTTATCATAAGTAGAATAGTTCAGACTAGGCCCACTCAATTTTTCAGAAAAGTATGCAACAGGTTTGCCATCTTGTAATAACACACCTCCTAATCCAATTCCACTAGCATCACAGTCAAGCTCAAAAGTCTTATTAAAATCAGGAAGTTGGAGTAAAGGAGCATGCGTCAACTTATCTTTCAATACCGTGAAGGCTTCTTCCTGTGCGGTACCCCAAACAAAAGGCACAT
Organism: Triticum urartu; assembly: GCF_056163025.1. Classification (NCBI taxonomy): domain Eukaryota; kingdom Viridiplantae; phylum Streptophyta; class Magnoliopsida; order Poales; family Poaceae; genus Triticum; species Triticum urartu. The sequence goes on from NC_141873.1 coordinate 201,667,890, forward strand.
CCTTCTTTGTAAGCTCGTTGAGAGGTGCAGCAATGGTGCTGAAATCTCTCACAAAACGCCTATAGAAACCAGCGAGGCAAAGGAAACTCCTCACTTGTGTGACCGTTTTGGGCTGCGGCCAACTCTCAATAGCTTAAATCTTGGCTTTATCAACTTCAATTCCCTGTGGAGTAACAACATAGCCAAGAAAAGATACTCGGTCGGTGCAAAAGGTGCACTTTCCAAGGTTACCAAACAAACGTGCATCACGTAGAGCAATAAAAACAGCACGTAAATGTTCCAAATGTTCCTCCAAAGATTTGCTATAAATCAATATGCCATCAAAGTAAACTACCACAAATCGTCCAATAGAAGCACGTAAAACTTCGTTCATTAACCTCATGAAAGTACAAGGTGCATTAGTTAACCCAAAATGCATGACTAACCACTCATATAATCCAAACTTAGTTTTAAATGTTGTTTTCCATTCATCTCCCAATTTCATACAAATTTGATGGTATCCACTACGCAAATCAACTTTGGAGAATATTGTAGAGCCACCCAATTCATCAAGCATATCATCTAGCCTAGGAATAGGACGACGATAACGAATAGTAATATTATTAATGCCTCTACAATCAACGCACATACGTGACGTACCATCCTTTTTCGGCACTAAAATGATAGGAACAGCACAAGGACTAAATGATTCGCGTATATAACCTTTGTCAAGCAGTTCTTGTTCTTGACGCATAATCTCCTTCGTCTCCGCTGGATTGGTACGGTATGGTGCACGGTTGGGTAATGATGCCTCGGGAATTAAGTCAATTTGATGCTCAATACCTCGAATAGGTGGTAATCCCGGTGGCACGTCTTCTGGAAAGACGTCAGCCAACTCCTCCAAAATGTTAGTGACAGCAGGAGGCAAAGTGGAAGGCACGTCCTCGAATGAAAATAATGCCTCTTTGCACACAAAAGCATAGCAAACAGATTTGCTGAAATCTAGATCATCAATATCAGATTTGGTGGCAAGTAAACATGCACTTTTCAATTTAATTTCACAAGCAACACTAGATTGTTTATTATTAGGCTCCATTTGTTGCTCAAATTATTTTGCCACAATCTGATTTTCACTCTTATTTTTCTCCTGTTTTGCTTTATTAGCTCTATTAATATCATCTTTCAAAATGGATTCAGGAGTCATAGTAAGCAAAGTAATATTTTTATCCTTATGAACAAGAGTATATTGATTGTTTCTACCATGGTGTACAGATTTTTTTATCAAATTGCCATGGTCTACCAAGTAATAAGGAACATGCTTGCATAGGTACCACATCACAATCAACATAATCATCATATGTAGAGATACTAAAATGCACACGAACAGTACGTGTTACGTTAACCTTGCCGCTGTTGTTGAACCATTGGATGTAGTAAGGATGTGGATGTGGTCTTGTGGTGAGAGATAGCTTCTCCACCATCTCCATGCTAGCCAAGTTATTGCAGCTCCCTCCATCTATGATGACGCGAACAGAACGTTCCTTCACAACTTCCTTTGTATGGAACAAATTATGCCTCTGATTTTGCTCAGCATGTGTGACCTGCACACTCAAAACACGTTGAGCAACTAAACATTCATACCTGTCAGCATCTTCAGGAGCCATGTATTGCGTCTCATGATCAGAATCATCTCCATCGTGTTCTTCACGTGTAATAAGAGCCAAAGTCTCCTCATCATAGTCACTAGCGGACTCATACCCACCATCCTCAGTAGCAATCATCACACGCTGAGATTGGCATTCTCTCGCAAAATGTTCTCTTCCCTTACAACGACGACAAATAATATCACTCGTGTGCCCTGCTGATGCCATGGAAGAAGAAGAGCTCTGCGCAGGTCCGGCAGGTGTGCTCTTGGCAGATAGTGGTGGTTGTGCCTGCTTTCTTGTATCGCGGCTGGAGGTGGCACCTGATGGAGGTGCTGGTGGAGTGGAAGTAGAGGATGCACGTGGTGTCCATGATGAAGATCGACCTGCAGAAAAGTTAGTTCGCGCCAATGCCTGTCGATCCTGCACTTCACGTTCAGCTTTACAAGCAAGATGGAATAAACGAGTGATCTTAGTATACTCCTTATACTCTAGAATGGTCTGAATTTGTCTATTTAATCCACCCATAAAACATGCAAGCATAGCTTCATTCTCCTCAACAATACCACATCTAATCATGCCAGTTTGTAATTCCTGATAATATTCTTCTACAGAATTTTTTCCTTGTCTTAAGCGATGCAATTTTTGAAGTAATTCACGTTGATAATATGGTGGAACCCAACGAGTACGCATAGCAGTTTTCAAAGCAGCATAAGTAGCTGGAATAGGATATAATCTACAATGCTCAGACCACCAAACACATGCAAAACTAGTGAATGCACAAACAGCGGGAGGAACACGTCTCTCCTCGGGATATTGTAAACATGTAAATCGTTGTTCAGTTTCTAACTCCCAAGTAAGATATATATCAGGAACATATCTACCCTCAAATGGTGGAATATTCAATTTTAGTTTAGGGAGATGGTCATGATCTCGTACCTGAGGGTGAGCCCTACCATTGGCATTATTTGTATGTGGACGACCTGGTGGTTGCTGTGCTGGTGGTGGCATGTAGTTCTGATTTTGATCAACCTCATCCTCGTAATCTCCGGCAAAATCATCCTCCTCCGCATCAGCAGCAGGAGCCATAGAAGTACCAACAGCAGCACCAACAGTTTGGCCAGGTGCAAGAGGGAGATGGCTCGCTCGGCGGAGGGCTGTTTCATGATGTGTAGGTAGTCGTTGTTGTTGTTGTAGAGGTGCGTTAGGTGCAGCCGATGGTGGTGGTGGAAGACGCACGAGCAATTCATTAAACCTGTTATCGAGCTTTGTTTCGAACGTCTTCTCCATGCCATCTATCTTCTCCATGGCCTCTTCAAATCTATTTAGCACATCTTGCACCTGTCCACTCATCATTTGCTGAAATTTAGCATGCAACTCTGTATTCGTCATGTTCTCCTAGTCAGTCTCGTCGGCTTGTGATCTAGCCATGGTTAGCAACAATAGAAACACACAAGAATATGATCCTGCAGACTACTAACAAGAGGTGGTGGTGGTGTCACAAATCCGTCAAGCAAATCTCAAATTCTTACCAGTTCTTACCCATCAGCAGGCGGTGATCGGCAACCGTCATAGTCAAAACTCTCAAAGCTTGGATAGAGCGATTACCAGGGAGAGTCAAACGCACGACGTAGATGTATGTTGATGCGGAGCATCCCACATTCATCCCCATGTACACTCCGACTACTCTCCAAACCCCAAAGTGGACATATGACGAGACCTCGAACATACGCCATTGGACACAAGGTGAACTCGCTCCTCTCTGAACCATCACTTTCTACATGTGAGTTATGGACTACCTTCAACGTGTGATCTATGCATGCTCAGGTACTTGGAGGAAAGCCACGAAGCCACCACATCCAACGGAACATGTAGCGAGGACGCCAAGTACAAGGACCCAGAGAAGAAGCTGCGCGAAGCTACAGCCACCGGACGACCGGCCCAGCCCGGACGTCCGGCCCCTGAGGACCCGAGCCAAATCTACGGACGACCGGAGACACCGGACGTCCGACACTCTCCAGCGCCCGGACGACCGACGCCTACCGGACGTTCGACACCACCTGTCCAGAGCCAAAACGCCGGGCGTCCAACATGCACCGGACGACCGGACCCTCGCGAGCCACCGGACGTCCAGTACCCGTCGGACGTCCGACGCCTATGCGCCCGCCCGTGTGTTGAGCCGAAGCCACTTACCCTTTCATTCGCCTAGACTATATATACTCTCCACCTCCTCCTAGTTAGGGTTAGCATTGGTTTACCTCATTTGGGAGATAGAGCATTGCTCAACCATATCGGATCTACTCCTCAAGAGAGACCGCGGCCCCTCTTCGGAGAAGATCCACCTTGGATTCAAGACCCCTTTTCAAGGGAAGATCCCCTTGTGGATACAAGACCTCCTCACGGAGAAGAACCGGTTACCGTGTATCGTCCCTAGTTGTCCGTGGATTCGTCTATCGTTCTATGTACTCGAGGATCTAGCCCAAGTGTGACTTATTCGTGTCGTTTTAGTGATTACCTCTTGTGTTTTCCTTTCGTTCATCCCCGTGTTCTTCGTGTTTATCCACAGGATCCACTCCTTTCGTGAAAGATCGGGCTATAGGGTTCCTACCCTACATCATCTTGGTATCAGAGCCAGCTTGTCTCATGATATCATCTTGGTATCATGAGCCACGTTGATCACGATTTCGGATCCTCCCCAACCGTTTTCTAGCCTTCTTTTGCTTGATTTCGTCCTAAATTTGAAAATCCCCACCAAAAATAGCCCCAATTTTTTTTGATTTGTTGGTTTGATGATGTTTTGTTGATTTTGATCCATGAATTTGCTTGGTTTCGAGTGGATCTAGCATCTCCCCAAGTTTCCCCATCTTTCATCCATGAAATCTCATCAATTTTGACCCCCAAATCACCAAATTCCGCCCAAAATCGCGTCCCGAATCTCGAATCTCGAGTTGACCCCGATACACCGGACGACCGGCCCTTTACCGGACGTCCGGAGCCGCGGGAACCACCGGACGTCCGACCTTACCGAACGACCGGAACTCCCTAACCCGAGCAGAATCACCGGATTTCCGACCCGACCGGACGTGCGGCGACCGGACGACAGTTTTTTCCGGACTCCGATTTTTGTTTCGGCCATAACTAATTCATCCGAACTCCGATTTTGACGTTCTTTAGCTCGTTTTGAAGCTGTTGACATCCCCCTTACCACAGAAATACCACCAACACCTTTTGACTCCATCAAAGTTTGTGAATTTTGGCATCTTTGCCTAGGGCTTCCACCACATCATCCGCTACACCACCACCAACTTCCGCAACCTAACGAATTTTGTTCCCCATCGCATTAGTGGTTGCTTGAGGAGTGATTTGAGTCTCCTAAGGTTTCTAGGCTAATTAGGGACGGTTGCTTCTTCTTCAACCACCACCACCGCTTCCGCATAGGCATAGCCCACAGTACATTTCCGCCACCCCAACTTAACCCATTTTTGTTTGTGTTGTGAGTTGTGTCTCCTAAGGAGCTTCGGCTACTTAGGGACCATGCTTCCAACTCCGATACTGTGTATAGTTCACCACCTTACTTTCCACTTCCGCATTGCCTACTCGCAAAACCCATCATTGCACTTTCGCAACCACTACCGCATCCCGCTACAACCATTTTCACATTTGAGATTTTGAGTTCGCTGTTTTTCCGTTTCCTAAGGTGTTTCGGCTACTTAGGGACGAGTCTCCATCATCTTGGTATCTCCATCAAGATCACCGCCACTCATCATCGCCACGAACGGTAACCTCCATATCATCTCGATATCGTGGTATCCCTCCATTGTATATTCCCTTGCCATTGCATTGATAACCCCTAGCCCATTTTGCGTTACTAGCCTATCGAGACTAGTCATTTGAGTATTGCCGGCAACGTTACTTGTGCACATTAGTGATCTACACCATACATTGCATACATACCATACCGTATTGGTATGATATCATCTCGTGTGCCTCAAGTTTGTTCCCGCATATACATAATAGCTATGTTTGTTTGTGCATTTCGCAAAGTGGCCATACAAAAAAAAGAGAATAATCTTTTAAGCAAAGAAAAAAAGAAAGAGCAAAGAAGCTTGTAAGCAATAGCCATAGCATCCACCACATTGCATAAGATTGTCATATTCGATCATCTTGGATCAAACACCGGGAACCATACATATATAGCATACTTGCGATAGAAAGTTTATCAATTTTGCATCTTATAGGTTGTGCACAAGTGTCGTATCCGCCTATAGAGCAATCGTGCTAGCGTCTCTCTTGAGTTGTGCAACACGAGCGTTTTCCGTGGATTCCACATTTTGTGCTCATCCTTGGTTGCAAGACCCCATTTATCTATCCCTGTGTGTGTTTCTGTGTGCCACATATTGCTATTGGTCTACTTGTTACACTTGCGAATTTGTGAATCTCTTTCAACATTATTGACTCTTGCTAACATTTTGCATTAAATTTGTGTGCCACTATCCTCACCGAGCTCCACCATAAGCCTTAATTGTGTAGGTGTGAGAAACCGACAAGAATTGGTACCAATTGTGCTATTTCCTTGTCCACATTGGAGTGATCATTGATCCACTTTGAACTTCGGTCAAGGTACATTTGGTATTCGTTCTTCTCTTTCTCCACTCATTTTTCCTCGAATCTTGGGATGGATAGGCAAGGCATTTCATCTCCGATCTTCCACAACAACGACGGGGTGAACAACTACATCACCAAAGCGTCAAATTTCGATCTACAACGACAAATGCAAGGCGCACAATCAAGATTGCGAGAGTGCAACGAGAACATCTCCATCGACATTCGTCACTCCAAAGCAAGGAAAAGGGACTACATCGACAAGAAGCTTTCCGCACATAAAGAGGAGCAAGATGCAAGGATGGAGGAGATTCCGGCCTTGATCAAGTCTACTTCCCCTTCATCATCCTCAAGGTGGCGACATTAAAGTCACAAGTCTTCGGAGCTCCCAGGCGATGCAAGCGCAAGTCGTCCACGTCCACATCATCATGAAGGGCAAGTCACCTCCAAGCATCATGTGCACGACGACGACGAACGACATCTACTATGAGCTCAAGCACGACAACGACGTCATCATCATGAAGATGCTCCACAAGCGCAAGTGCAAAAGTCCCAACAAGCACTACCTCACGCCAAGTCGAAGCTTCATGAGCACAAAAGAAGTCCGCGAGACGACCACCACAAAGACGGTGCTACGGCTACATCAACCACTTCGGCATCTTCGCCAAGTGTTCTCAAGGCATCTTCGCCTTTGGATGTACGACATCTTCGCCTACTTCCCACGTGTACGCCTACATCGACTTCATCAAGTCCAAGGTGACTACCTACGAGCGAGGGAGACACTTCCATCTTTGGAAGCCCCTCAAGTAAGATGGCCGAGCATGGGAATTTCCCTTCGGTCATGGAGACGAGCTACGAGGTGCCACATCATTTGGGCCTCCAACAACAAGACAGCGACAAGAAGGTCAAGCAAGGGCCATCCTCTTCGACCACGGCGACGAGCACGAACCTCTTCAACAACATGAAGACGGCGCCACTACTGGACTCATACTCCGAGTCAAGCTACGAGACTCCTCATGAGACCTTATCTTTGGTCTTCGAGAAGAGTGATGATGTGCCATCTTCGGCCTTCATCCACGGCTACGACCACGACATGATTGAGCATGGAGACATTTGCACCAACATCTCTCCGACAACGACATGTGACGAGATGCCCCAATTGCCATGTGAGGAGAGCCACCAACACATGAGTGACATGAGTGACTCCACCACACGTGACATTGAGAGCATTTCCTATGAGAGGATGAGTGTGACCACCATTAGCCCCACACTTGAGAGAATGCAACACATCCTATGTGAGGTTGAGAGCCATTTGAGTGACTCCACCAACCATACGAGTGAGAGCATCCAAGAGGGAGTGAGTGAGCCACAACACTTAGTGAGTGAGGTAGTTGAGACGGCATGTGAGGCCACTTTGATTTCTAACGACTTAACCTCTACTCCTAGTGTGTTTTCTTCTTTGGTGCTAGGTCTCCTACATGATGAAACGCCTATCCTCGACGAGTCCATACCTCCAATGGAGACGACGATGGCCATGGTGGACGATGGTGCACCCCCCACATGGTTCCATCAAGATGAAGATGACAACGAGACGATCTTCAACACCTCACCTACAACAAATGAGCGATGCTCCAAAGGTAACACAGGTGATGGTACTTCTCTTGTCCCACTAGTGGACTATCTTGACATCGATTGCTCCCATGATGTTGACCTACCTATTACCATGCTTCACGCTAGTGAGACTTCTTCATGCCTTGACCTACCTATTTATGATGAATATGATGATGAGCATGTTGAGTTGCCTAGTTGTGATGCTATGCTTCATAGGATATCTTGTGAAAATTCTATTGGTCACATTATGTTTGACAATCCTTTGAACTTGTCATATGCTATGAGTGAGATCTCCCATATTGCATCATTTCAATCTCAACATAGTAACTATGCATGCCCCATTAAGATAAATCCCATTTGCACTTATGGCATAGATGACGAGATGATGGTCATTTGCTTTTGTTTTTCTTTTGATGATATTGCCATGCTTCCTTTACATGATTTGCGCAATTCATCTACTATGCCACGCCATGATCACAATGTTCCACATATGCATTGTTTTGGATGTTTTCAATATTCTCCATGTGATGTTTCCATAAATGCTCATGAGGAGACCCCCATAGTTTCCTCATACATATTAGGAGATCTTGATGCATTTCATACCTTGCATGATTCCCATAATTGCGTGCACCATATGCATCCCATGCACAACAATGCTCTACATATTTCTCGTGATGCATTACACATTTTGAGTCTCCATTATGCTATACATAACAACAAACCTCCCATGATGGATGACATGTTTCTATATCACGCATCTCATTTATTTGAGCATTGGCTATTTAGTGCTAACCAACACAAGCACGTGCGCATCATGATGGATGATGTGTACATCTACCACGCACACACAATTTTTCCTTTGTCTTTGTCTTGTGTAGGTACTCATGTATACTCGTCAACCTCTCAATCCCAAGAATTGACGAAGCGAGCTCTTGAGAGCAACGATGACTTGGGATCCCGTGGACTATCATTACCACCATTCCCTTCGCGCAAGGACTACGCGCATCTCTTATACTTGGATCTCACACGGCTATGGGCTATATATCATTTGTTGCTTCATTATCATTTTACCGTGTTCACTTTGCATGCTATGCTTGCTTCTATACCTTTGCCATGCAATTGTGACCCTTGCTTGCATCTACCCATGATTCACCATCATGATACTCCTATGTGTATTTGCATGCTTGGTGGAGATCCTTGTTGCTATTGCCATGTTTATCATGTGCCACATGCTATTGATGCTATTTTGCTCATATCTTGCTTTCATGTTTGTGCTATGTCATGTGATTTAATCATGCCAACTATTTGCACCAATGACATGCTTTCCATGATTCCTCCTAGTATGTTGCATCTTCGCACTACTAGCTTGCTTGACTTGATCGCTATGATTGCTTGCTATGTTGCATCACCAATGTTCCACTATCACTTGCTTTCTTGGGTTGATGACATATATGTTCATGCCTCTCACATGATATATCTTGTTTATTGTCACTTGCCTCCTATAGTTGCCTCTATGCTTAATGATCTTGGAGACTTGGACACTTCACTTGTGATGCATGCTTGTTTGA